>NC_080200.1:0-313154 GCF_030028045.1 Hippopotamus amphibius kiboko
TCCCTAACCCTAACCCTAACCCTAACCCTAACCCTAACCCTAACCTAACCCTAACCCTAACCCTAACCCTAACCCTAACCCTAACCCTAACCCTAACCCTAACCCTAACCCCTAACCCTAACCCTAACCCTAACCCTAACCCTAACCCTAACCCTAACCCTAACCCTAACCCTAACCCTAACCCTAACCCTAACCCTAACCTAACCCTAACCCTAACCCTAACCCTAACCCCTAACCCTAACCCTAACCCTAACCCTAACCCTAACCCTAACCCTAACCCTAACCCTAACCCTAACCCTAACCCTAACCCTAACCCTAACCCTAACCTAACCCTAACCCTAACCCTAACCCTAACCCTAACCCTAACCCTAACCCTAACCCTAACCCTAACCCTAACCTAACCCTAACCCTAACCCTAACCCTAACCCTAACCCTAACCCTAACCCTAACCCTAACCCTAACCCTAACCCTAACCCTAACCCTAACCCTAACCCTAACCCCTAACCCTAACCCTAACCCTAACCCTAACCTAACCCTAACCCTAACCCTAACCCTAACCCTAACCCTAACCCTAACCCTAACCCTAACCCTAACCCTAACCCTAACCCTAACCCTAACCCTAACCCTAACCCTAACCCTAACCCTAACCCTAACCTAACCCTAACCCTAACCCTAACCCTAACCCTAACCCTAACCCTAACCCTAACCCTAACCCTAACCCTAACCCTAACCCTAACCCTAACCCTAACCCTAACCCTAACCCTAACCCCTAACCCTAACCCTAACCTAACCCTAACCCTAACCCTAACCCTAACCCTAACCCTAACCCTAACCCTAACCTAACCCTAACCCTAACCCTAACCCTAACCCTAACCCTAACCCTAACCCTAACCCTAACCCTAACCCTAACCCTAACCCTAACCTAACCCTAACCCTAACCCTAACCCTAACCCTAACCCTAACCCTAACCCTAACCCTAACCCTAACCCTAACCCTAACCCTAACCCTAACCCTAACCCTAACCCTAACCCTAACCCTAACCCTAACCCTAACCCTAACCCTAACCCTAACCCTAACCCTAACCCTAACCCTAACCCTAACCCTAACCCTAACCCTAACCCTAACCCTAACCCTAACCCTAACCCTAACCCTAACCCTAACCCTAACCCTAACCCTAACCTAACCCTAACCCTAACCCTAACCCTAACCCTAACCCTAACCCTAACCCTAACCTAACCCTAACCCTAACCCTAACCCTAACCCTAACCCTAACCCTAACCCTAACCCTAACCCTAACCCTAACCCTAACCCTAACCCTAACCCTAACCCTAACCCTAACCCTAACCCTAACCCTAACCCTAACCCTAACCCTAACCCTAACCCTAACCCTAACCCTAACCTAACCCTAACCCTAACCCTAACCCTAACCCTAACCCTAACCCTAACCCTAACCCTAACCCTAACCCTAACCCTAACCCTAACCCTAACCCTAACCCTAACCCTAACCCTAACCCTAACCCTAACCCTAACCCTAACCCTAACCCTAACCCTAACCCTAACCCTAACCCTAACCCTAACCCTAACCCTAACCCTAACCCTAACCCTAACCCTAACCCTAACCCTAACCCTAACCCTAACCCTAACCCTAACCCTAACCCTAACCTAACCTAACCCTAACCCTAACCCTAACCCTAACCCTAACCCTAACCCTAACCCTAACCCTAACCCTAACCCTAACCCTAACCCTAACCCTAACCCTAACCCTAACCCTAACCCTAACCCTAACCCTAACCCTAACCCTAACCCTAACCCTAACCCTAACCCTAACCCTAACCCTAACCTAACCCTAACCCTAACCCTAACCCTAACCCTAACCCTAACCCTAACCCTAACCCTAACCCTAACCCTAACCCTAACCCTAACCCTAACCCTAACCCTAACCCTAACCCTAACCCTAACCCTAACCCTAACCTAACCCTAACCCTAACCCTAACCCTAACCCTAACCCTAACCCTAACCCTAACCCTAACCCTAACCCTAACCCTAACCCTAACCCTAACCCTAACCCTAACCCTAACCCTAACCCTAACCCTAACCCTAACCCTAACCCTAACCCTAACCCTAACCCTAACCCTAACCTAACCCTAACCCTAACCTAACCCTAACCCTAACCCTAACCCTAACCCTAACCCTAACCCTAACCCTAACCCTAACCCTAACCCTAACCTAACCCTAACCCTAACCCTAACCCTAACCCTAACCCTAACCCTAACCCTAACCCTAACCCTAACCCTAACCCTAACCCTAACCCTAACCCTAACCCTAACCCTAACCCTAACCCTAACCCTAACCCTAACCCTAACCCTAACCCTAACCCTAACCCTAACCCTAACCCTAACCCTAACCCTAACCCTAACCCTAACCCTAACCCTAACCCTAACCCTAACCCTAACCCTAACCCTAACCCTAACCTAACCCTAACCCTAACCCTAACCCTAACCTAACCCTAACCCTAACCCTAACCCTAACCCTAACCCTAACCCTAACCCTAACCCTAACCCTAACCCTAACCCTAACCCTAACCCTAACCCTAACCCTAACCCTAACCCTAACCCTAACCCTAACCCTAACCCTAACCCTAACCTAACCCTAACCCTAACCCTAACCCTAACCCTAACCCTAACCCTAACCCTAACCCTAACCCTAACCCTAACCCTAACCCTAACCCTAACCCTAACCCTAACCTAACCCTAACCCTAACCCTAACCCTAACCCTAACCCTAACCCTAACCCTAACCCTAACCCTAACCCTAACCCTAACCCTAACCCTAACCTAACCCTAACCCTAACCCTAACCTAACCCTAACCCTAACCCTAACCCTAACCCTAACCCTAACCCTAACCCTAACCCTAACCCTAACCCTAACCCTAACCCTAACCCTAACCCTAACCCTAACCCTAACCTAACCCTAACCCTAACCCTAACCCTAACCCTAACCCTAACCCTAACCCTAACCCTAACCCTAACCCTAACCCTAACCCTAACCCTAACCCTAACCCTAACCCTAACCCTAACCCTAACCCTAACCCTAACCCTAACCTAACCCTAACCCTAACCCTAACCCTAACCCTAACCCTAACCCTAACCCTAACCCTAACCCTAACCCTAACCCTAACCCTAACCCTAACCCTAACCCTAACCCTAACCCTAACCCTAACCTAACCCTAACCCTAACCCTAACCCTAACCCTAACCCTAACCCTAACCCTAACCCTAACCCTAACCCTAACCCTAACCCTAACCCTAACCCTAACCCTAACCCTAACCCTAACCCTAACCCTAACCCTAACCCTAACCCTAACCCTAACCCTAACCCTAACCCTAACCCTAACCCTAACCCTAACCCTAACCCTAACCCTAACCCTAACCCTAACCCTAACCCTAACCTAACCCTAACCCTAACCCTAACCCTAACCCTAACCAACCCTAACCCTAACCCTAACCCTAACCCTAACCCTAACCCTAACCCTAACCCTAACCCTAACCCTAACCCTAACCCTAACCCTAACCCTAACCCTAACCCTAACCCTAACCCTAACCCTAACCCTAACCCTAACCCTAACCCTAACCCTAACCCTAACCCTAACCCTAACCCTAACCCTAACCCTAACCCTAACCCTAACCCTAACCCTAACCCTAACCCTAACCCTAACCTAACCCTAACCCTAACCCTAACCCTAACCCTAACCCTAACCCTAACCTAACCCTAACCCTAACCCTAACCCTAACCTAACCAACCCTAACCCTAACCCTAACCCTAACCCTAACCCTAACCCTAACCCTAACCCTAACCCTAACCCTAACCCTAACCCTAACCCTAACCCTAACCTAACCCTAACCCTAACCCTAACCCTAACCCTAACCTAACCCTAACCCTAACCCTAACCCTAACCCTAACCCTAACCCTAACCCTAACCCTAACCCTAACCCTAACCCTAACCCTAACCCTAACCCTAACCCTAACCCTAACCCTAACCCTAACCCTAACCCTAACCCTAACCCTAACCCTAACCCTAACCCTAACCCTAACCAACCTAACCCTAAACCCTAACCCTAACCCTAACCCTAACCCTAACCCTAACCCTAACCCTAACCCTAACCCTAACCCTAACCCTAACCCTAACCCTAACCCTAACCCTAACCCTAACCCTAACCCTAACCCTAACCCTAACCCTAACCCTAACCCTAACCCTAACCCTAACCCTAACCCTAACCCTAACCCTAACCCTAACCCTAACCCTAACCCTAACCCTAACCCTAACCCTAACCCTAACCCTAACCCTAACCCTAACCCTAACCCTAACCCTAACCCTAACCCTAACCCTAACCCTAACCCTAACCCTAACCCTAACCCTAACCCTAACCCTAACCCAAACCCTAACCCTAACCCTAACCCTAACCCTAACCCTAACCCTAACCCTAACCCTAACCCTAACCCTAACCCTAACCCTAACCCTAACCCTAACCCTAACCCTAACCCTAACCCTAACCCTAACCCTAACCCTAACCCTAACCCTAACCCTAACCCTAACCCTAACCCTAACCCTAACCCTAACCCTAACCCTAACCCTAACCCTAACCCTAACCCTAACCCTAACCCTAACCCTAACCCTAACCCTAACCCTAACCCTAACCCTAACCCTAACCCTAACCCTAACCCTAACCCTAACCCTAACCCTAACCCTAACCCTAACCCTAACCCTAACCCTAACCCTAACCCTAACCCTAACCCTAACCCTAACCCTAACCCTAACCCTAACCCTAACCCTAACCCTAACCCTAACCCTAACCCTAACCCTAACCCTAACCCTAACCCTAACCCTAACCCTAACCTAACCCTAACCCTAACCCTAACCCTAACCCTAACCCTAACCCTAACCCTAACCCTAACCTAACCCTAACCCTAACCCTAACCCTAACCCTAACCCTAACCCTAACCCTAACCCTAACCCTAACCCTAACCCTAACCCTAACCCTAACCCTAACCCTAACCCTAACCCTAACCCTAACCCTAACCCTAACCTAACCCTAACCCTAACCCTAACCCTAACCCTAACCCTAACCCTAACCCTAACCCTAACCTAACCCTAACCCTAACCCTAACCCTAACCCTAACCCTAACCCTAACCCTAACCCTAACCCTAACCCTAACCCTAACCCTAACCCTAACCCTAACCCTAACCCTAACCCTAACCCTAACCCTAACCCTAACCCTAACCCTAACCCTAACCCTAACCCTAACCCTAACCCTAACCCTAACCCTAACCCTAACCCTAACCCTAACCCTAACCCTAACCCTAACCCTAACCCTAACCCTAACCCTAACCCTAACCCTAACCCTAACCCTAACCCTAACCCTAACCCTAACCCTAACCCTAACCCTAACCCTAACCCTAACCCTAACCCTAACCCTAACCCTAACCCTAACCCTAACCCTAACCTAACCCTAACCCTAACCCTAACCCTAACCCTAACCCTAACCCTAACCCTAACCCTAACCCTAACCCTAACCCTAACCCTAACCCTAACCCTAACCCTAACCCTAACCCTAACCCTAACCCTAACCCTAACCCTAACCCTAACCTAACCCTAACCCTAACCCTAACCCTAACCCTAACCCTAACCCTAACCCTAACCCTAACCCTAACCCTAACCCTAACCTAACCCTAACCCTAACCCTAACCCTAACCCTAACCCTAACCCTAACCCTAACCCTAACCCTAACCCTAACCCTAACCCTAACCCTAACCCTAACCCTAACCCTAACCCTAACCCTAACCCTAACCCTAACCCTAACCCTAACCCTAACCCTAACCCTAACCCTAACCCTAACCCTAACCCTAACCCTAACCCTAACCCTAACCCTAACCCTAACCCTAACCCTAACCCTAACCCTAACCCTAACCCTAACCCTAACCCTAACCCTAACCCTAACCCTAACCCTAACCCTAACCCTAACCCTAACCCTAACCCTAACCCTAACCCTAACCCTAACCCTAACCCTAACCCTAACCCTAACCCTAACCCTAACCCTAACCCTAACCCTAACCCTAACCCTAACCCTAACCCTAACCCAACCTAACCCTAACCCTAACCCTAACCCTAACCCTAACCCTAACCTAACCCTAACCCTAACCCTAACCCTAACCCTAACCCTAACCCTAACCCTAACCCTAACCCTAACCCTAACCCTAACCCTAACCCTAACCCTAACCCTAACCCTAACCTACCCTAACCCTAACCCTAACCCTAACCCTAACCCTAACCCTAACCCTAACCCTAACCCTAACCCTAACCCTAACCCTAACCCTAACCCTAACCCTAACCCTAACCCTAACCCTAACCTAACCCTAACCCTAACCCTAACCCTAACCCTAACCCTAACCCTAACCCTAACCCTAACCCTAACCTAACCCTAACCCTAACCCTAACCCTAACCCTAACCCTAACCTAACCCTAACCCTAACCCTAACCCTAACCCTAACCCTAACCCTAACCCTAACCCTAACCCTAACCCTAACCCTAACCCTAACCCTAACCCTAACCCTAACCCTAACCCTAACCCTAACCCTAACCCTAACCCTAACCCTAACCCTAACCCTAACCCTAACCCTAACCCTAACCCTAACCCTAACCCTAACCCTAACCCTAACCCTAACCCTAACCCTAACCCTAACCCTAACCCTAACCCTAACCCTAACCCTAACCCTAACCCTAACCCTAACCCTAACCCTATGCGCTCTAACCCTAACCCTAACCCTAACCCTAACCCTAACCCTAACCCTAACCCTAACCCTAACCCTAACCCTAACCCTAAACCCTAACCCTAACCCTAACCCTAACCTAACCCTAACCCCTAACCCTAACCCTAACCCTAACCCTAACCCTAACCCTAACCCTAACCCTAACCCAAACCCTAACCCTAACCCTAACCCCTAACCCTAACCCTAACCCTAACCCTAACCCTAACCCTAACCCTAACCCTAACCCTAACCCTAACCCTAACCCTAACCCTAACCCTAACCCTAACCCTAACCCTAACCCTAACCCTAACCCTAACCCTAACCCTAACCCTAACCCTAACCCTAACCCTAACCCTAACCCTAACCCTAACCCTAACCCTACCCTAACCCTAACCCTAACCCCTAACCCTAACCCAACCCTAACCCTAACCCTAACCCTAACCCTAACCCTAACCCTAACCCTAACCCTAACCCTAACCCTAACCCTAACCCTAACCCTAACCCTAACCCTAACCCTAACCCTAACCCTAACCTAACCCTAACCCTAACCCTAACCCTAACCCTAACCCTAACCCTAACCCTAACCCTAACCCTAACCCTAACCCTAACCCTAACCCTAACCCTAACCCTAACCCTAACCCTAACCCTAACCCTAACCCTAACCCTAACCCTAACCCTAACCCTAACCCTAACCCTAACCCTAACCCTAACCCTAACCCTAACCCTAACCCTAACCCTAACCCTAACCCTAACCCTAACCCTAACCCTAACCCTAACCCTAACCCTAACCCTAACCCTAACCCTAACCCTAACCCTAACCCTAACCCTAACCCTAACCCTAACCCTAACCCTAACCTAACCCTAACCCTAACCCTAACCCTAACCCTAACCCTAACCCTAACCCTAACCCTAACCCTAACCCTAACCCTAACCCTAACCCTAACCCTAACCCTAACCCTAACCCTAACCCTAACCCTAACCCTAACCCTAACCCTAACCCTAACCCTAACCCTAACCCTAAACCCTAACCCTAACCCTAACCCTAACCCTAACCCTAACCCTAACCCTAACCCTAACCCTAACCCTAACCCTAACCCTAACCCTAACCCTAACCCTAACCCTAACCCTAACCCTAACCCTAACCCCTAACCCTAACCCTAACCCTAACCCTAACCCTAACCCTAACCCTAACCCTAAACCCTAACCCTAACCCTAACCCTAACCCTAACCCTAACCCTAACCCTAACCCTAACCCTAACCTAACCCTAACCCTAACCCTAACCCTAACCCTAACCCTAACCCTAACCCTAACCCTAACCCTAACCCTAACCCTAACCCTAACCCTAACCCTAACCCTAACCCTAACCCTAACCCTAACCCTAACCCTAACCCTAACCCTAACCCTAACCCTAACCCTAACCCTAACCTACCCTAACCCTAACCCTAACCCTAACCCTAACCCTAACCCTAACCCTAACCCTAACCCTAACCCTAACCCTAACCCTAACCCTAACCCTAACCCTAACCCTAACCCTAACCCTAACCTACCCTAACCCTAACCCTAACCCTAACCTAACCCTAACCCTAACCCTAACCCTAACCCTAACCCCTAACCCTAACCCTAACCCTAACCCTAACCCTAACCCTAACCCTAACCCTAACCCTAACCCTAACCCTAACCCTAACCCTAACCCTAACCCTAACCCTAACCCTAACCCTAACCCTAACCCTAACCTAACCCTAACCCTAACCTAACCCTAACCCTAACCCTAACCCTAACCCTAACCCTAACCCTAACCCTAACCCTAACCCTAACCCTAACCCTAACCCTAACCCTAACCCTAACCCTAACCCTAACCCTAACCCTAACCCTAACCCTAACCCTAACCCTAACCCTAACCCTAACCCTAACCCTAACCCTAACCCTAACCCTAACCCTAACCCTAACCCTAACCTAACCCTAACCCTAACCCTAACCCTAACCCTAACCCTAACCCTAACCCTAACCCTAACCCTAACCCTAACCCTAACCCTAACCCTAACCTAACCCTAACCCTAACCCTAACCCTAACCCTAACCCTAACCCTAACCCTAACCCTAACCCTAACCCTAACCCTAACCCTAACCCTAACCCTAACCCTAACCCTAACCCTAACCCTAACCCTAACCCTAACCCTAACCCTAACCCTAACCCTAACCCTAACCCTAACCCTAACCCTAACCCTAACCCTAACCCTAACCCTAACCCTAACCCTAACCCTAACCCTAACCCTAACCCTAACCCTAACCCTAACCCTAACCCTAACCCTAACCCTAACCCTAACCCTAACCCTAACCCTAACCCTAACCCTAACCCTAACCCTAACCCTAACCCTAACCCTAACCCTAACCCTAACCCTAACCCTAACCCTAACCCTAACCCTAACCCTAACCCTAACCCTAACCCTAACCCTACCCTAACCCTAACCCTAACCCTAACCCTAACCCTAACCCTAACCCTAACCCTAACCCTAACCCTAACCCTAACCCTAACCCTAACCAACCCTAACCCTAACCCTAACCCTAACCCTAACCCTAACCCTAACCTAACCCTAACCCTAACCCTAACCCTAACCCTAACCCTAACCCTAACCCTAACCCTAACCCTAACCCTAACCCTAACCCTAACCCTAACCCTAACCCTAACCCTAACCCTAACCCTAACCCTAACCCTAACCCTAACCCTAACCCTAACCCTAACCCTAACCCTAACCCTAACCCTAACCCTAACCTAACCCTAACCCTAACCCTAACCCTAACCCTAACCCTAACCCTAACCCTAACCCTAACCCTAACCCTAACCCTAACCCTAACCCTAACCCTAACCCTAACCCTAACCCTAACCCTAACCCTAACCCTAACCCTAACCCTAACCCTAACCCTAACCCTAACCCTAACCCTAACCCTAACCCTAACCCTAACCCTAACCCTAACCCTAACCCTAACCTAACCCTAACCCTAACCCTAACCCTAACCCTAACCCTAACCCTAACCCTAACCCTAACCCTAACCCTAACCCTAACCCTAACCCTAACCCTAACCCTAACCCTAACCCTAACCCTAACCCTAACCCTAACCCTAACCCTAACCCTAACCCTAACCCTAACCCTAACCCTAACCCTAACCCTAACCCTAACCCTAACCCTAACCCTAACCCTAACCCTAACCCTAACCCTAACCCTAACCCTAACCCTAACCCTAACCCTAACCCTAACCCTAACCCTAACCCTAACCCTAACCCTAACCCTAACCCTAACCCTAACCCTAACCCTAACCCTAACCCTAACCCTAACCCTAACCCTAACCCTAACCCTAACCCTAACCCTAACCTAACCCTAACCCTAACCCTAACCCTAACCCTAACCCTAACCCTAACCCTAACCCTAACCCTAACCCTAACCCTAACCCTAACCCTAACCCTAACCCTAACCCTAACCCTAACCCTAACCCTAACCCTAACCCTAACCCTAACCCTAACCCTAACCCTAACCCTAACCCTAACCCTAACCCTAACCCTAACCCTAACCCTAACCCTAACCCTAACCCTAACCCTAACCCTAACCCTAACCCTAACCCTAACCCTAACCCTAACCCTAACCCTAACCCTAACCCTAACCCTAACCCTAACCCTAACCCTAACCCTAACCCTAACCCTAACCCTAACCCTAACCCTAACCCTAACCCTAACCCTAACCCTAACCCTAACCCTAACCCTAACCCTAACCCTAACCCTAACCCTAACCCTAACCCTAACCCTAACCCTAACCCTAACCCTAACCCTAACCCTAACCCTAACCCTAACCCTAACCCTAACCCTAACCCTAACCCTAACCCTAACCCTAACCCTAACCCTAACCCTAACCCTAACCCTAACCCTAACCCTAACCCTAACCCTAACCCTAACCCTAACCCTAACCCTAACCCTAACCCTAACCCTAACCCTAACCCTAACCCTAACCCTAACCCTAACCCTAACCCTAACCCTAACCCTAACCCTAACCCTAACCCTAACCCTAACCCTAACCCTAACCCTAACCCTAACCCTAACCCTAACCCTAACCCTAACCCTAACCCTAACCCTAACCCTAACCCTAACCCTAACCCTAACCCTAACCCTAACCCTAACCCTAACCCTAACCCTAACCCTAACCCTAACCCTAACCCTAACCCTAACCCTAACCCTAACCCTAACCCTAACCCTAACCCTAACCCTAACCCTAACCCTAACCCTAACCCTAACCCTAACCCTAACCCTAACCCTAACCCTAACCCTAACCCTAACCCTAACCCTAACCCTAACCCTAACCCTAACCCTAACCCTAACCCTAACCCTAACCCTAACCCTAACCCTAACCCTAACCCTAACCCTAACCCTAACCCTAACCCTAACCCTAACCCTAACCCTAACCCTAACCCTAACCCTAACCCTAACCCTAACCCTAACCCTAACCCTAACCCTAACCCTAACCCTAACCCTAACCCTAACCCTAACCCTAACCCTAACCCTAACCCTAACCCTAACCCTAACCCTAACCCTAACCCTAACCCTAACCCTAACCCTAACCCTAACCCTAACCCTAACCCTAACCCTAACCCTAACCCTAACCCTAACCCTAACCCTAACCCTAACCCTAACCCTAACCCTAACCCTAACCCTAACCCTAACCCTAACCCTAACCCTAACCCTAACCCTAACCCTAACCCTAACCCTAACCCTAACCCTAACCCTAACCCTAACCCTAACCCTAACCCTAACCCTAACCCTAACCCTAACCCTAACCCTAACCCTAACCCTAACCCTAACCCTAACCCTAACCCTAACCCTAACCCTAACCCTAACCCTAACCCTAACCCTAACCCTAACCCTAACCCTAACCCTAACCCTAACCCTAACCCTAACCCTAACCCTAACCCTAACCCTAACCCTAACCCTAACCCTAACCCTAACCCTAACCCTAACCCTAACCCTAACCCTAACCCTAACCCTAACCCTAACCCTAACCCTAACCCTAACCCTAACCCTAACCCTAACCCTAACCCTAACCCTAACCCTAACCCTAACCCTAACCCTAACCCTAACCCTAACCCTAACCCTAACCCTAACCCTAACCCTAACCCTAACCCTAACCCTAACCCTAACCCTAACCCTAACCCTAACCCTAACCCTAACCCTAACCCTAACCCTAACCCTAACCCTAACCCTAACCCTAACCCTAACCCTAACCCTAACCCTAACCCTAACCCTAACCCTAACCCTAACCCTAACCCTAACCCTAACCCTAACCCTAACCCTAACCCTAACCCTAACCCTAACCCTAACCCTAACCCTAACCCTAACCCTAACCCTAACCCTAACCCTAACCCTAACCCTAACCCTAACCCTAACCCTAACCCTAACCCTAACCCTAACCCTAACCCTAACCCTAACCCTAACCCTAACCCTAACCCTAACCCTAACCCTAACCCTAACCCTAACCCTAACCCTAACCCTAACCCTAACCCTAACCCTAACCCTAACCCTAACCCTAACCCTAACCCTAACCCTAACCCTAACCCTAACCCTAACCCTAACCCTAACCCTAACCCTAACCCTAACCCTAACCCTAACCCTAACCCTAACCCTAACCCTAACCCTAACCCTAACCCTAACCCTAACCCTAACCCTAACCCTAACCCTAACCCTAACCCTAACCCTAACCCTAACCCTAACCCTAACCCTAACCCTAACCCTAACCCTAACCCTAACCCTAACCCTAACCCTAACCCTAACCCTAACCCTAACCCTAACCCTAACCCTAACCCTAACCCTAACCCTAACCCTAACCCTAACCCTAACCCTAACCCTAACCCTAACCCTAACCCTAACCCTAACCCTAACCCTAACCCTAACCCTAACCCTAACCCTAACCCTAACCCTAACCCTAACCCTAACCCTAACCCTAACCCTAACCCTAACCCTAACCCTAACCCTAACCCTAACCCTAACCCTAACCCTAACCCTAACCCTAACCCTAACCCTAACCCTAACCCTAACCCTAACCCTAACCCTAACCCTAACCCTAACCCTAACCCTAACCCTAACCCTAACCCTAACCCTAACCCTAACCCTAACCCTAACCCTAACCCTAACCCTAACCCTAACCCTAACCCTAACCCTAACCCTAACCCTAACCCTAACCCTAACCCTAACCCTAACCCTAACCCTAACCCTAACCCTAACCCTAACCCTAACCCTAACCCTAACCCTAACCCTAACCCTAACCCTAACCCTAACCCTAACCCTAACCCTAACCCTAACCCTAACCCTAACCCTAACCCTAACCCTAACCCTAACCCTAACCCTAACCCTAACCCTAACCCTAACCCTAACCCTAACCCTAACCCTAACCCTAACCCTAACCCTAACCCTAACCCTAACCCGACACCCTAACCCTAACCCGACACCCTAACCCTAACCCGACACCCTAACCCTAACCCGACACCCTAACCCTAACCCGACACCCTAACCCTAACCCGACACCCTAACCCTAACCCGACACCCTAACCCGACACCCTAACCCTAACCCTAACCCGACACCCTAACCCGACACCCTAACCCTAACCCTAACCCGACACCCTAACCCGACACCCTAACCCTAACCCTAACCCGACACCCTAACCCGACACCCTAACCCGACACCCTAACCCGACACCCTAACCCGACACCCTAACCCGACACCCTAACCCTAACCCGACACCCTAACCCTAACCCTAACCCTAACCCTAACCCTAACCCTAACCCTAACCCGACACCCTAACCCTAACCCGACACCCTAACCCTAACCCTAACCCGACACCCTAACCCGACACCCTAACCCGACACCCTAACCCGACACCCTAACCCGACACCCTAACCCGACACCCTAACCCGACACCCTAACCCGACACCCTAACCCGACACCCTAACCCGACACCCTAACCCGACACCCTAACCCGACACCCTAACCCGACACCCTAACCCGACACCCTAACCCGACACCCTAACCCGACACCCTAACCCGACACCCTAACCCTAACCCGACACCCTAACCCTAACCCTAACCCGACACCCTAACCCTAACCCGACACCCTAACCCGACACCCTAACCCTAACCCGACACCCTAACCCTAACCCTAACCCTAACCCTAACCCTAACCCTAACCCTAACCCTAACCCTAACCCTAACCCTAACCCTAACCCTAACCCTAACCCTAACCCTAACCCCTAACCCTAACCCTAACCCTAACCCTAACCCTAACCCTAACCCTAACCCTAACCCTAACCCTAACCCTAACCCTAACCCTAACCCTAACCCTAACCCTAACCCTAACCCTAACCCTAACCCTAACCCTAACCCGACACCCTAACCCTAACCCGACACCCTAACCCTAACCCTAACCCTAACCCGACACCCTAACCCTAACCCGACACCCTAACCCTAACCCGACACCCTAACCCTAACCCTAACCCTAACCCTAACCCGACACCCTAACCCGACACCCTAACCCGACACCCTAACCCGACACCCTAACCCGACACCCTAACCCGACACCCTAACCCGACACCCTAACCCGACACCCTAACCCGACACCCTAACCCTAACCCGACACCCTAACCCGACACCCTAACCCGACACCCTAACCCGACACCCTAACCCGACACCCTAACCCGACACCCTAACCTAACCCGACACCCTAACCCGACACCCTAACCCGACACCCTAACCCGACACCCTAACCCGACACCCTAACCCGACACCCTAACCCGACACCCTAACCCGACACCCTAACCCGACACCCTAACCCTAACCCGACACCCTAACCCTAACCCGACACCCTAACCCGACACCCTAACCCGACACCCTAACCCGACACCCTAACCCGACACCCTAACCCGACACCCTAACCCTAACCCGACACCCTAACCCTAACCCTAACCCGACACCCTAACCCGACACCCTAACCCGACACCCTAACCCGACACCCTAACCCTAACCCGACACCCTAACCCTAACCCGACACCCTAACCCTAACCCGACACCCTAACCCGACACCCTAACCCGACACCCTAACCCGACACCCTAACCCGACACCCTAACCCGACACCCTAACCCTAACCCGACACCCTAACCCGACACCCTAACCCGACACCCTAACCCTAACCCGACACCCTAACCCGACACCCTAACCCTAACCCGACACCCTAACCCGACACCCTAACCCGACACCCTAACCCGACACCCTAACCCGACACCCTAACCCGACACCCTAACCCGACACCCTAACCCGACACCCTAACCCTAACCCGACACCCTAACCCGACACCCTAACCCTAACCCGACACCCTAACCCTAACCCTAACCCGACACCCTAACCCGACACCCTAACCCTAACCCGACACCCTAACCCGACAACCTAACCCTAACCCGACACCCTAACCCTAACCCGACACCCTAACCCGACACCCTAACCCGACACCCTAACCCTAACCCGACACCCTAACCCGACACCCTAACCCGACACCCTAACCCTAACCCGACACCCTAACCCTAACCCGACACCCTAACCCTAACCCTAACCCTAACCCTAACCCTAACCCGACACCCTAACCCTAACCCGACACCCTAACCCTAACCCTAACCCGACACCCTAACCCTAACCCTAACCCTAACCCTAACCCTAACCCGACACCCTAACCCGACACCCTAACCCGACACCCTAACCCTAACCCGACACCCTAACCCTAACCCGACACCCTAACCCTAACCCGACACCCTAACCCTAACCCGACACCCTAACCCGACACCCTAACCCGACACCCTAACCCGACACCCTAACCCTAACCTGACACCCTAACCCGACACCCTAACCCTAACCCTAACCCTAACCCGACACCCTAACCCGACACCCTAACCCGACACCCGACACCCTAACCCGACACCCTAACCCGACACCCTAACCCTAACCCGACACCCTAACCCGACACCCTAACCCGACACCCTAACCCGACACCCTAACCCTAACCCGACACCCTAACCCGACAACCTAACCCTAACCCGACACCCTAACCCGACACCCTAACCCTAACCCGACACCCTAACCCGACACCCTAACCCGACACCCTAACCCTAACCCGACACCCTAACCCGACACCCTAACCCGACACCCTAACCCTAACCCGACACCCTAACCCGACACCCTAACCCGACACCCTAACCCGACACCCTAACCCGACACCCTAACCCGACACCCTAACCCGACACCCTATCCCCTAACCCGACACCCTAACCCGACACCCTAACCCGACACCCTAACCCGACACCCTAACCCCAGCCCAGCCCTATCCCTAAACCCTAAACCCCAATCCCAACCCTTACCCCTAACCCTTAGCCCTAAGTCTTACCCTACCCCTACCCCGAACCCACATGGGAGTAAGCTCACCTGCACAGGATGCTCATTGCCACTCCGCCCTCCATGGCTCGCGGTGGGATTCTCTCAGCCAGTGTCGGGACACAGGGTTCTGTGTCCATGTTTGCTGTAAAACCCTTGGACTTACCTCAATAACATTGTTTACATGGATCTCCCCCTCGGCATATTTAGGAAATAAATTATTTGCCACATTAAAATTCATCACATTATAACACATGAGCAGAAAGACACAGGACGACCCCCAATAATCGATTACTTGGAGGATTTTAAATTTCTAACGAGAAAACACTCACTCTCATCACCCTCTAAGACATGAGCACAAGTGGGAATCAGCTGCGTTCTTTATTTGTCCCTCTGATGTTCCCAGAACCTTTCCTTAAAGGAGACACCTCTGGGCTCTGTGGGAACGCTGAGCGCTGACCATCAGGTAACTGTGAGACTGAAAAGCATGAGGATAAGAGACGGAAGGAGATCAGAACGGATGACGGGGAGAAGCAGGGGCATCCAAGGCCGAGTCTGGGTCACTGTCCAAGAGAAGGTCAGCACCACCAGGAGCTGGCCCCACTGGCCTCGTCATCCAGTGTGGGCATTGGGGACAGATGAACTGCCATGGCCACTTTCAGAGAAATAAAGCAGGAAGGAGACCCCTGTGAGCCAGATTGAAAATGACCACTACTATAAAATAAGATACCCTTTTCAAAAAAGTGAAGACTGTTCTCTTGGTTTTCAAAGACTTGCAAACACGCTCTCTTCTTCTGGAGGCATGTGGAAGCCTTCAGCCTTTGAGATCAGTCATGGCAGGAACCTTGGCTCAAAGTAACCCAGCACTCACTCCTTGAGGGCGCTGAGGATGACCAGCATCCACCCTGTGGGTGTTCCGGGGCCAGAAATCCTCTTATCATCTAGAACAGGCGGGGCCACACAGACCCTCCACTGGACCAGAACGGGGCTTGGCTGGTGGGCTACAGACATTATCAGACACAGGATGTGCAAACATCTTGTCCTGTTTTGGATGGTGAATTATCTTTTTCCTTTCTCCTTTTAAGCACAACTGTCTTTAATTTTGAGGAAGCCCAATTCATCTATTTTTTCTTCTGTTGCTTGTGCTTTGGGTAGCAGATCTAAGAAATTATGGCCAAATCCTCCTGTTTTATTCTATGAGTTTGGGGTTTGTTTCTTTTTTATAATGTTGGTTCTTGCATCTAGGTCTTTGAACCATTTTCAGTTGATTTTGCATATGGGGGAGGTAAGAGTCCAACTGTATTCTTGTGCATGTCGGTATCCTGTGGCCCTAGCACCTGTGCTAATTGTTTGGGAGAAAATGTTTCCAAATGATGTGTCTGACAAGAGCCTAATTTCCAAAACATACCAACAGCTCATACAATGGGAAAAAAAATCAAAAAATGGGCAGAAGGCCTAAATATACATATCTCCAAAGAAGAGATATAGATGGACAATAGGCACATGAAAAGATGCTCCACATCGCTAATTACTAGAGCCATGCACATCAAAACTACCATGAGATACCACCTCACAGGGGTCAGAGTGGCCATCAGAAAAATAATCTACAAATAACAAATGCTGGAGGAGGGGTTGGAGGAAAAGAAACTGTGGTATACTGTTGGTGCAAATGTAAATTGGCACCATCACTATGGAAAACAACATGCAGGTTCCTCAAAAAACTAAACGTAGAATTGCCATAGGAACCAGCAATACCACTCCTGAGCATATACGCAAAACTATAGTTTAAAAAGATACATGCAGGGACTTCCTAGGTGGCACAGTGGTTAAGAATCTGCCTGCCAATGCAGGGGATACTAGTTCAATCCCTGCTCCAGGAAGATCCCACAAGCCGTGAAGCAACAAAGCCCATGAGCCACAACTACTGAGCCTGTGCTCTGGAGTCTGTGAGCCACAACTACTGAGCCCTTGTGCCACAACTACTGAAGCCCATGCACCTAGAGCCTGTGCTCCACAAGAGAAGCCACCAAAATGAGGAGCCCGCACACCACAATGAAGAGTAGCCCCCTACTTGCTGCAACTAGAGAAAGCCCATGTGCAGCAACAAAGACCCAACACAGCCAATAAATATGTATATAATTACATAAATAAAGACTTCTTCATCAAATCTGCCCTAATGATTGAACTTGAAACTGACCTCTTTAAAAAAAAAGATACATGCACCACCATCTTCACAGCAGCACTATTCACAATTACCAAGACAGGAAAGCAACCTGAATGACCATCAACAAATGAATGGATAAAGAAGATGTAGTCTGGGTAGTAAATAAGCATACAAGCATATACTCAACATGCTGCTAGAATGTATGTACAACCGACTTTGGAAGACAGGTTGGCAGTTTTTTCCAAATCTATATAGTCTCACCTTAGGATCCAAGATGCGTACCTCTTCTATGTACACAACTGCTTTGAAAAACTGTGTTCAGAAAAAAAATACCATCAAGTAATGCACACCAGCTCTATTTATAAAGGCTAAAAAATTAAAGATAGTAGGATGTTCTTCTGTAGATGAATTCATAACCAAATTAGGGCACAAACATGTCAAAGGGAGAACACACTACCCCAAAATATGCCCGTTTGATGAAAGGATTATTTTGGACTGATTTAAAAACAGCCGACCCAGGAGAATCTTTGAAAAACAAGTAAAAAATGCCTTTTTATGAAGAAAATTTACACTTATTAAGGATTTCTCCATGTGTAAGGATGTGTCCCTCTCTGGACCAGGAATTGAATGATGACTAAATGTCAAAAAATGCTTGTCAGGACTTCCCTGGTAGCACAGTGCCTCTGAACCTGCCTGCCACTGCAGGGGACACGGGTTCGATCCCTGCTCCAAGACGATCCCACATGCTGTGGAGCAATGAAGCCCGTGTGCCACAGCTATTGAGGCTGCACTCTAGATCCTGTGAGCCGCAACTATTGAACCCGTGTGCCTCAACGACGGAAGCCTGCGTGCCTAGAGCCTGTGCTCCGCAACAAGAGAAGCCACAGGAATGAGGAGCCCACGCACCACAGGGAAGAGTAGCCCCCACTCTCTGCAACTAGAGGAAGCCCAAGGGCAGCAATGAAGACCCAACATAGCCAATACACACATAAATGAATAAATTTTAAAAAGAAAAGAATAGCTTGTCTATGGAATGGGCCTGGGTGTAAATCTCCATAAACAACACACCCTTGTTTACTGAGCTTTGCCTAATACTCTCCGTTACACGGCTTCCTACATTCCCTAACATCCCTAATTTCTTCTTAGCTGAGGAGAGCATTTAAGGTAACAGTTCAGACCATTTCATGGAGTGACTCAGTTTTTCTGGGTATCTTTCAAGTACTCAGGAGGTACGCATGGTGTATATTAAACTTTCAACTATTTTTCTCCAGTTCACCTCCCTTTCATTACAAGGTGGGTCTCCATGAAGAATGCAGAAGGGTAGAGGGGCAATTATTTTTCCTCTCATATAAGGCAATGCAATAGTATTCAGAGATATGAAGGAATGAATCAACTCCTTCACAGAAATAAAAAAAAAAGAATTACTCTAACACTTTATTGCTACATGAAAGAACCCAGTCTGAAGTGCTACACACCTAATGACCTCATGTATATGATATTGTAGAAAAGGTGGAACACATATACTTTGGAAACAGTGTATGGATTATGTGGTTAACATATTCCATATCATACTTTAGTGAGGAATACCTGCCACCATGCATGTGTCTACACCCATAGATTTTTTAGCAACCCAACAATTATAATCTTTTCAAATTTAGTTACTTACGATATGGGAATGTCAAACATTGGAATACAGAATGTAACAAAGAAACTAACTGATTTAGAAATGTATGAGAAAACTCACTGTTGGTGGTGGGACCTAAGCTAACTTTGGAAATGAACAAAATCTGTAGGCCAGAGGCACAAGGTACCATACATAAGCGGTCAACTCTGTAAGTTCTTTCCCATGGCGGGTAGTAGCTAACAGTACTGGAACCAGTACATCAATAATCAAATGAGCAAGCACTGAATTCAATAAATGACAAATGCTAGAAGCTAGGTTTCTTACCACTAGAGTGGGAAGTTACAGACACACAAAGGGAAAAGGTTACAATATCCATGTTTTAACAGATCAGGTTGGAGACATGAGTATAAAACATCTTTAGCCTAATATAGACACACACACTTCCATGTAGAAATCTGTATGTGCACATGCAGAGGCTGGGATACATGCATGTGTTTCCATGTGTTGTCAGCGGAGCATATTTAGCTTCCACATGTAAGGTTTTAATCCTATTCTCTAATAAAAGGAAGACACTCAGCTGTCCATCAAGCATATGACACGAACTCCTCTCTCCTCAAGTGTGAGTTCTGCGTTATGACCTTCTCCTAAAGAAGACATACAGTATGGACATGGAAAAAGTTAACCTCGCTGTGGGAAAACTTGACAAACTCTACCTCACCTAGGTGACCAGGGTTAAGAATATAAGTGAGAAGTTCCCTTGAGAGCCTGTTCTCTTGATACATACTGAAGAGTGATCTGCTTTTGCAAAGCCAAGTCTACTCACAACAAAATCATCAAGCAAATCCCAGTGCAGCGCAGTCTACCAAATACCTGACCAGTCCTCCTCCACACGGTCAAGGTCATATAAACAAGGAGAGTCTGAGCAACTGTCAAAGCCCAGAAGAGACTAAACAGACATGACCACCTATCCTCTGTGGTCCTGGAACAAGGAAAGGGATAACAAAGGGACTACGAATATAGACTTCAGTTAATAATAAAGTGTCAATGTTTGCTCATTATTTGTGATGATTCTGTTGAAAATTAGACAGGAAAAATTAAAAGTCAAATAAGAGAAACCTATCATAACGAACTGGAAATCGAGAGAAAACAGGTGATTTCTTGGTAAAAACCCATGACCAAAAAGGACCCTAAAGTAAGGAAAATACGAAAAGACCAATTAACCACTGAGGAACCTCTTCCCCCTACTGGTTATCACTGTTCCGGGATTTCCCTCTCCCAGGACAGGGAAGGAACAGGGACAGAGCTGTTTACAGCTCCCCTAATATCTGACCCCTCCAGTGCCTTCATGTCCCCCAGCCACGCCCACCCAGTCAGGACACCTGAGGAAGGATCAGGGATCATTGATTCATATGTGTCAACTACGACATTTTTTTTATTCCCAGCACCTGGACACACTTACTGAAATTAAATCCATTAGTATGTATTGTAATGGCAGCAATACATTAATACATGCACGTGGCACGTTTAAGAATGGGTTTGGACCTGGCAGGTCCAGTGGCTCACACTCTCTCTGTGTGACCTTGCTCCTCTCCAAAGCTTTGTCCTGCTCAGTGCCTTTGGGGGACCCCATTCACAGGCACAGTCTCTCTCACTGACTCTTAGGCCAACAGCAACTCTAGGCTGACAACCACTCACCATTCATTTTCTGAGAAAGACTTTCTCCTTTTCTTGGGTTCCAAGAGAAGTCATGATTTTAAACATCTTTGGCCTGGCTTGGGTTACATTCTCATCCTTGACCCATCATAGGAACCAGAAGATGGAAAATGCAACTGGCTACATGTGGGTTGTAAACCCATCTCCAAGCTGGGTGGAACGTGGGGTCATCCTTCTGGAACTGTCTGGACTGGAAGCAGGTGAGATGTGATTCCCAAAGGAAAACGGAGGCACAGACTTGGGCACGAGAACAGATGCTGGCTGGAGAAAGCAGCAGATTCTACGTCAATGACAGCTCACTGCACAGCACAGATTCTGACAGGAGAGGAAGAAAGGGGGTCACTTAGGGACAGGGGCTGCAGCTCCTCACCCAGTGCTCTCACCATCCTGCCAAGACCACAAGAAGCTCTTTCACTTGCTACAAAAGCAGGATCGCTGTTGGTGGAAAACTCAAGTCTCCTGCCTTGGGTATCAGGTCCTCACATCTCAGAGGCTGGTCCAGAAGAGCCCATCTACCATCAGAAGACACACAGACCTCTCCTGCCCCTGAGAGGTGGGAGCCCTTGAGTCATACCAGCTCCCTGGCCATATTTATTACCCAACCTTGAGGAACATTATCGCTCATTCTCTACTTTCTTCTCTCTCTTTTACTAAAGGAAGAAACCAAATGCTAGGGTGGTAAGGAAACTCTTGTGCAATGAAGTAATGAGAGGCTCAAGAATGACTCCATGCCATGAAACCCATAATTGGACAGCTTTCCAGAGGCCACAGGGATGCATACGGCTCTCCAAGACAACGCAGTCTCACTGGGAACCCCCCACTGGGAGGCCCAGTGACTCCCATATCTTTGATTCTTAATGAATATGAATGCCAAAAGTTTCCAACAACTGGAAAAACAAAGGATTGCAGGGCAACGGTCTGCTGTGTGGTTGTTGTGTCAGGGTCACACTCGAATGTTTGGAGGGTTAGTACCTTTCTTGCCAGGCTACGAGGCTTTGTGAGGGGAGACCTTTTTCTCAACCGCATGGATGTTGGTAGTTGAAACATCTCCAAGGAATGCCCACACCGTCCAGGCTGCTGTTCTACTGCACAGCAGCACGGTCAGCTCAGTCACTGTCCATGGGGTCTTGACATGGCCCAGGCTGGACTGAGCGAGAGGACCACAGACGCCTGTCTAGATGGTCAAAGGTCAAGGACTGTCCTGAGACTTGATTATCTATTGATGCCCACTCAGATGGGACAAAGGATGCCTGCAGTCCCAGAAGGGCCCCAACCGCCCTCAAGAAGGTAGCATGGGGGACTGGCAGGTTGCCACACCCAGTCCTGAATAAACCCACACATGCACACTGAGTGCCCTCCTGTCTGGGCTATGCTAGAACCTGAGGCTGCCCAGTCAACGTGTGGCTAGCACCACCTTTCCTAGATGGGACGGCAGGAAGAAACCATGTGTGTCGTTACCCCCTCCACAACCCTTGACTGACATCGAGTTCGATGTTAAACGCTCAGAAAGTACAGACGTTTCATTCTCTCTGAACCCAGGTCTAGGGGGTAGAACAACAGCAGCCCAGCTTAACTCCCTGACTCGTGTGTGACCCTGGGCAACTCCTATCCATCCTGGAGACCTCAGAGAGAAGGGAAATGCAATGGAGGCCAGTTATGCTTAAACCTAACTCTCACTCCAACCATAAAGAACCCTAACCTCAAACCCTAACACCCTAACCCCAGACCCCTAGACCCTCTACCCTGACCCTCCAACCATGACCCCTGACCCCTAAACCATGACACTGACTAGAACCCCAGACCTAAACCCTAGCCTAGTGGACACCAAGCGTATGTACTCTGGAATAAACCAATGGATTCATGACCTTGCATTTAGCAATAGTTTCTTACATCTGACACTAAAGCTCAAGCAATGAAAGAAAAAAAATAAACTGAATTTCCTCAAAATTACAAACCTTTGCATATCAAAAGAGGCTATTCAGAAAGTTAAAAGCACAGAGAATGGAAGAAAATATTGGCACATTGTATCTGATAAGAGTCTTTATCCAGAATATATCAAAAACTTTTACTACTCAACAAAAGAACAACCCCATTCTTTGAAATGGACAAAGGACATGAAAAGATGTCAAACAGGAGTAGTCACCATGAAAATGCAAATTAAAACCACAACCTTCGCACACACTAGAATGGTTGTACTAAAAACAAATAAAAATAACAACTGTTGGCAGCCATGTAGAGAAATTGGAACGCTTAACTTGTGGAAATGTAAAATGGTGTAATCTATGTGTGCAAAACTTTGGCATTCTCTCAATAATATAAAAATGTAATTATCGTATGTTTCAACAACTCCACTCCTAGATACGTACCCAAAGAATTGAACCAGGTGTTCAAATAAAAACTTGTACACCAATATTCAGAGCAACACTGTTCACAACAGCCCAAGGTAAAAACAATTAAAATGTCCAACAACAGGTGAATGGATAAGCAAATAGGTAGACACATAAGCTGCATTCTTCTGCCATATAAAGGAAGAGAGTAAAATGGTGCAGCCGCTGTGGAAAACAGTAGGGGCTCCTCAAAAACTTTAACATAGAATTAATGTAGAATCCCTCAATTCCACTCCAGATGTACACCCGAAGTATTAGACGAAGGTAATTCTCACACAGGCTACAATGTGGATGAACCTTGAAGTTATTATGTAAGTGAAACAAGCCAGACACAAAAGGAAAAACATCCTATGATTCCACGAGCATGAGGTATCCAGATAAGTCACATTCAAAGACAAAGTAGAAGATTGCCAGAGGTTGAGGAGAGTTAGTGGTTCCTGGTTACAGCTTCACTTAGGAAAAATGAAAAAGTTCTGGAGATGAATGGTGAGGATATTTTTACAACGTGAATGTAGTGAATGCTATAGAAGTGTATACTTAAAATGATTTAAACAATAAATGTTATATGTTCTTAATCACAATGAAAAAAATGATATGTTACAACATTGGAAAACATGGAAAACGTCCTAAGGGAAAGAAGCCACACAGAAAAAGCCACCCAGATCACGCTCATCTTGCGCACTTTAAATCCATGAAGTTTTTGAAAATGAGGGAAAGCCCCAATGATGGCTCCAGGAAAAGAAAACTGGACGAGAATGGAAAAAGACATGCCCACAAAGTTGGGGCAGCTGGTGAACGTTGAAGCGGTCCTGTGGATTATACTGTGGAAACCGTAATTATTCCTAACTTTTGGGTTCTGTGCTGGTTCCTGGCAGAGTGGCCCTGTTTTGGGTAAAACACACGGCAGTATTCGGTGTAAATGTAGAAAACTTTCTACTGCTATTTACAGTGTAAAGATTTGAAATTTAATAGAAAATTACTTTAATACAACCGTGTCAGTAGCATACCAGAAAATCAGAGATTACATCACACATCGCTATGGGGGTCAAGACTCACCCAGACCAAATTCAACCAAAGTGGGGATGCTAATCGCCCTTGTAGGAGTCCACACGGTATTAAGAGGCACCAGGGAAAGATTAGTAGCTGCTATGTCTGGAATGCTGTGGATGTCGCGTATGCAGTTGAAAGAGTGGGGTTTCTGAATTCTAGTTTTCCACATAAAGCCACCAAAAAACTGTCAGAACTGAAAAATGAGTTCCATAAAACTGCAGGATCATTTGCAATTCTATATACTAATAATGAACTACCAGAAAGAGAAATTAATTCCATTTAAAATTGCATCCCCCCAAAAAAAATTGGAATAAATTTAACCAAGGACTTGAAGGACCTGCACACTGAAAACTATAAGACATTGATGAACGAAGCTGAACAGACACACAAAAAAATGGGAAAATATCCCACGGTCATGGGTGAAAATATTGTTAAAATGTGCATTCTACCCAAATCAATGTACACATTTACACAATCACTAGCAAAATTCCAAAGATATTTCACAGAAACAAAACAGTCTTAATACTTGTGTGGAGCCACAAAGGACCTAGACTAGGGACGTCCCTGGTGGTCCAGTGGGTAAGACTCTGTGCTCCCAATGCAGGGGGCCCAGGTTCCATCCCTGCTCAGGGAACTAGATCCTTCATGTCACCACAAAGACACAGTGCAGCCAAAACAAACTTTAAAAAAAAAAGGGACCCACAATAGCCCAACCGACAATGAAAAAGGAGAACAGGCTGGAGGCATCTCCCTCCCTGACTTCAAGCAACATTACGAAGCTACAGTCACTAAAAAAAATCTGTGGAATTGGCACAGGAATGGGCGCACAGACCAGAAGAACAGAACAGAGAGCCCAGAAATGAACTTACAGGTATGTGGTCCGTTAATTCATAAGAACAGTGCCAAGAACATACACCGGGGAAAGGACCGTCCCCTCCATACACGGCGCTGGGGACCCTGGACCCCACACACCCCAGCACAACACTGGACACCATCGTGTTACCACACACAAGAACGGACTGAAACCCCGCAGCTCTCCCCATCAGGCCCGTCCTCTCCCGGGTCCCCTGAGGACAGACGCCCTCCGCGCTCAGCCCCGCGCAGGACGCTGCTCCCCACGTCTCCTCACCTGTTCCTGCAGCGGCGCCACCGCCCGGCAGGTCCTAAGGAGACCGGGCTCCCGTCAGCGGGGACGCCACCCCGGGGTGCCCCGAAGCCCGGGCGTCAGCGCGGACTCAGCCCCACAGGGTCCAGACGCCACAGACCCCACCCCCACCCCCAGCAGCTCCTGAGGAGACGGGGCTCCCGCCAGCGGAGCTGGGAGCCAGGTCCCCGGGAAGAACTCGCATTCCCCGCGGATCAGAGAGGCGGGCTTTGCGTTCCCTGCCAGCCAATGGGAGAGGGGAGCCCAAGCCGCCCTCACAGGTCAGCGGAGACCCCGCCCCCTGAGGGCAGTTCTGCTGCATCCACGGAACTGCAGAAATTCAAACTGAAATACAGTCAAATATTCCATGACTTCTCCTAAATAGTTAATGAATAATTACCTTGAAACAGTACAGAATGAAATGAATGTAGAGACCAAATTCACTCAGATTTATAAAGACATTTAAAATGCAAAACGATCAAAATTATGCAAAGAAACATAGGAAATCTACATACAACAGAAAGCCAATCCACAAAAGAAACAAGTAATATTGGGAAGTTTATAAAATTAAAGATTTCTACTCTTAAAGACATTTACGATAGAGAAGTCTCCATTTGTAATGATATGTCCCTCTTTGCATCAGAACTAGGATAATTAAATCTCAAGTAACTTATCCATGGAGAAGTCCTCACAAATCTGCAAACAATCATACCCTCGTTTACGGTGCTTTGCATGATAGCCTGCCATAACGGGCTTCCCCCCTTCCCCAACACGTCTTCTGTTTTTAGCTGAAGTTGGTATTTAAGGTGATGGCTTTGGTCATGTCAGGGAGTGAGTCAGTTTTCCTTGGTATCACCCCTGTATAGAGTAGGTATACATGCTGTTAAACTTGTTTTCCTCCTGGTAATCATTTATTACAGGGGTGGGGGAGTCTCAACCAAGAACCTGGTGAAGTAGAGGGAAAATTGTTTTTCCTCCCAGCCACGTGCAATGGAATACTACCCATCAGTAGAAAGCAATGAACCATCCGTCTATGGAAAGACGTGGGTAAACCTTACATGCACATTGCTAACTGAAACAACCCAGTCTGAGGAGGCGGCAAACGGTATGACCCCATTTATGACATTCTAGGAAAGGCAAAGCTACACAGATGATGAGCAGATCATGGGGTGGGGGTGGAAGTGTTCCATGTGACACTTTAGGATGGAGACGTGTCACTATGATGAGGAAATTGAAACTTCCATACTTGTAATTGCTTACTCTCCTCTAACTTGCAAAGGCCTGCTCGCCACTCTCAGTGAAACAGTAAAATGAATTACTAAGAGTGATCAGATAAGGGAAGAATGTCTCGCATTCAGGCACCCACCCCAAGCCTTTGTTTGAGACCCTTTGCACATAGACTTGTTAAGTGACCATTAACGTCAACCTGCAACCAATGTGAGAATGCAAATTGGGACCTTAGTCCTGATAGGAATGGAATGTCCGGCTCCCACAAGTTCCTGTTAGGACCCCCTACCGTGTGTGTAACCCATGGCAACTCCCGCGCTCTGTAACTGCCCGGGACCTATAGTAATTTGCAGCCAATCAGTTTGTACCAGTTATAACTGTATGTTTTAACCTATATAAGGAGAAGACTCCCCTGAAACGGGCCCCCAGAGTTTTGGAGCATTAGCTCGTCTGGGTCCGCCGGCTCAATAAACCTGAGTTCTCCAACTCTCCGAGTGTTGTGCTTGGTTTCTGGTGGGATCGGTTTTTTTTTGCAACAACTATACATTTGTCTAAGCCCACAGAATTGTACAGACCAAGGGGTCGATCATAACCTATTCAAATGTAGTTATTTACAGTGTAGGAGTGTTGCAGGATGGAATACACAATGCGACAGAATCTAACTGCATTACAAATGTATGGAGAAAACTTACTATAGGGGATGGGGTAAAAGGTGGTGACCTAAGTAAACTTTGAAAATGAATGGAATCTGTAGGCTACAGGCAAAATGGACTGTACATAAACAGTGGGCTTTATTTTATGACGTTCCTTCCAGGATGAAGTAGCTAATGATGCTGAAACCTCTGTACATGTAACCTGGAAAGGAGCAACGCATAGATAAATGGCAGATGGTGGGAGCCAGGCTCCTCACTGTGGGAGTGGAAGCTTCAGATAAGCAGAGGAACCAGAGAATGAAGCTGAGCCCCTGATGGCCACTCCTTTCTGGCTCCCAGTTGCTTCCAGCAGGACCACAGTCACCTGCACCTAATCTGCTGTGACCCACTGGCTCCCACCTGGCCTTTCCTCTTCCTCCGTGCTATGATTCCAGTGACACTTTCAGCCTGGACCCCTCTCCCAGGCCAAGCGCCTCTGTCCAGCCACCGCATCCCCATCTCACCTTGGGGCTAAGAGGCCCCTCAGAGGACAGCGACCCTGCTACACCCCACACCCAGGAAGCAGCCCCACCTCCTTGGTGGCTGAGCCCAGACACCTGCTGGGACCGAGCAGGACCCTAGGGGGACTTCCCCGGACAGAGCCCTCCCCCACATGCTCTCCTGAGGCTCCTCTCTGAAGTGCCTGGATAATAGTAACTGATGCAGGCTTCCTGAGTTGTTTTACAGACGCTCAAACCACCACCAAATGGAAGACATTAACTACCTGGTGATCCTGAGCACAGAGCCCCCAGACAGACCACTGCCTGAGAACTCACAATGCTAACTGCCTGTGACGTCCCCATCCACCAGGGCTCAGACTGGACAGGGCCTACGCTCATTCCTCTGTATGTGACTCACAGGAGCCTCAGGAACGGAGGAGGGGGTCCCTGAGGAGAGGCACAAGATAGATGTTAGGCATTACCATCATGGCATCCACGTAAAACGTGCCTGAGCTACAGTCACATGAGAGGATTCTGTCCTACATGTGCACCCCCAGCAGCACCTTCAGGCTGAACTGCAGACCTCTGGCTTCACCATCTGCACTGAGGGTGTTCACTTCACCTGCTGTGAACCACCTCCTGTAGGATTTCCAGAACCACACAGCACGGAAGAGCTCAGGCTGATGTGTAATCACATTTCACAGGACCCAGAGACGGTGCACTAGCGTCCAGGTGACCCTCACAGCAGACCGCCCAGCTGGCCCCCAGAACCCGTTTTCCTTTTTCCTGCTCACGGCTACCCTGCACCTCCCAGCTTTCCCATTCCCTGAAGCTGGGGTGCAGTTTCTCGTGTTACCAAGGAGAAGTGGTGAAGGTGGCGAGGGTCTTGGCCAGCCTGTGTCCTAGGACAAAGCGTGTGGTGCCTCTATGGCCACCCCACCCCCTGCGGGTTGGAGCCCTCCACCCAGAAGCAGGGAGGAGAAACGGTGGACAGAGCCTGGGCCCTGACACCCACTTGACCTGGACTCTCACATGAAGGGGACAGAGACACGTTGACCCTCAGCCCATTTTGCAGGGGACACTTTGTTCCGGTAACAAACCTTTGCCCTAAAAGCCAAGGTGCTTTACAAATCCCCACCCAAATGTAACAGAAAATAAGGCTGAATTTCATCACACTTTTCTCAAACCACAGCCCATGCTGCGACCACTTTTCAGGTGATGGTGCTCCAGCGCAGCCACTTGAAAAGATCCCTGAACTCCAGCTCCCAGAGCTCTGCCTCCTGTTTCAGGGAGAAGTTCCCTTGACAACCTGGACAAACCTGCTCACTTTCCTTAACAACCAAACTTCGCTGTCTCCCAAACTCTCCTTCAAACATTTCTATCCTAGGCTTGCTGCACCTAAAGTGACAGGGCCGTCATCACGTGCCAGAAAGCGACTCCTCCAAGCCCGTAGTTGACCCCCAGGCCAGCTGCTCCTGAACCTTATCCACCCTCCCCAGGTCAGCAAACCTACACACGTGCAAAGGCCTTACAGGCTGGAGGGAAGGGCTTGGAGCCACCCCAGCGACAGCATGCTTGCTGGTTGGCTCCTGCAGGCCATGCGAGATGGTCCTGGCCCCGGGCACTCTCCTGGTAGCTTTCCACTTCCCTACCTGAGTTACCCCTCCTGTTCTGGACCCCACTGCCTTTTACTTGCTTCCTCACCTCTGCCGGGGAGTGCTTCCAACAGCAGGTACAGGCAATACGTCTTCTTCGTTAGCAGGTAGCAGCCCAGCAACGCCTATAGAAGGTCCAGCACAGGTCCACTCAGACCGGACCACCCACGAGACTATGGCCTCTCACTCCTTCCTGCCGGCCCAGCCCCACAGCCACTGACAGGGCAGGAAGTGTGGCAACAGGTACAGCTGCAGGTGCGCTTGCTGCCTGGAGGGGTGTTTATATAGACCTCAACCCAGGCGCACCTGGGGAGGGCTGGCCTGCCAGGTCACGCTGCCCCGGCCGGCCAATCCCCACCCACCAGGGGCTCACAGTTGAGAAAATAGTTGCGGTGCTGGCCAGGTCCAAGGAAGAGGTGTGGGGTCCTGAGGGTCGGGATGGACAAGGGGCTGCAGCTCTGGCTTGCTTTCTAATCACTTGAACTGGAACATGAGTGGGAGACAATGTCAAGAAGACTCTCTCCTCACAAGAGGAATCCAGGAATCAGGGAGAGGAGGGGTAGTGGGTGGAGACAGGGGCCCTGTACCCTGGGTGCAGTGGAAGCCTCTGGAAGACCCAGTGGAGGGAGGTGCACAGATTAAAGCCCAGGGTCACAGCCCTGTCCAGGTGTTGCTGTTTGTTTCTTCAGGTCCTGCTCTGAGGTGCTCAGGGTCAGCTCTGACCAACAGGTGAGCTAGGGGTGCTCTGCAACAAGGGCTATGTGCACGGTTCCTGTGCACCAAGTCCTGCCGGGGTGCCTGCCCAGGTGAGCTCCATGTCCTGGGAGGGGCCTGCCCAAGAGAGCCCCCTGCACTGGGAATGAGGCCAATGTACAGACAACGAGGACGTGGGGACAAAGCTCGGTCATGCTCAGTTGAGAAAGGGTCTGAGGAGAGAGAACATGGCTGCCCTTTCCTGGCGAGCTAAGACTTAACGTCCACCCTGTGGTCAGCCACGCCTCCACACATCCCACTGTAGGGCCTCGTTTCCTGCGTCCTGGAGCAAGGTCATGCGTGGGAGAAGCATTTGGGCATGTCTGGAGGGAGCCGTCACCTATCAGAATAGGTGGATTGAGGACACCGACCAAGGGTGGGCAGGTGTGTGAACCCAGGGGAGCCCCAAGAGATGTTCCTGGGTCAGCCCTGAGGCTGGACAGAGGCTGTGGAGCTGGGAGTGATGGTGGTTGGCACGAAGAGCTTACCACCCGACAGGAGAAAGGCCAGCCCAGGCAGCAGGCGGAGGTGAACAGCGTGCCGACGGGAAGGCGGAGAGACCAGCAGGAACATCCATAGGTGTGTGTATCTGGGCTGCTCTGCACTGATCGGAACCCGGCCCCGCCCCCAGTGCCCCCGAGCCCCGCCCCGCTCCTATGGAAACCACCCCGTGTCTCCCCAGACTCCAGGCAGGAAAAGATGGGAAGCCCCATGTACACTGCTGGAAACACCTGTGCAGGGCGTTCACTATGTCTTCACCCAGCAGGAAACTCGCAAATTGGATTGGATGGTGAGGAGGTTGAGGTGGGGAAATGTGGGCGCTTGGAGCCTAGAGAGGAAGGTTTCCTGTGGGATAGGACCGCAGGGAGCCAGAGAGGGACAGGGATGGACAGGGACAGAGAGCTGCGCCTAGGACAGGGGGATGGGCAGGGGGACGGTCAATGAGTGCCCAGCACTGGCGCACGTCCAACCTCCCTCGGCTGGTACCTTCCCGCTAGTGCATGGCCGAGGGGTCACCGGGACAATTTATAGTTAACATGGCTGCGGGCAGAGGTGCTTGGAAACAGGACATGCATGCCGAAGTCAAGGTTCATGAAAGAGTAACTGGTTTCATGGGTGTCAGGAACACGTCAGCAAAGGTCTTCATTGTTTGGGGACTAACGAAGCATAGAGGCCACCTGGTCCTAATGGTTATTAAACAGGCTCTATTAACTACAAAGGCCTTGAGGCAGAGAAGTAATTGACCACACAGTACAGTCCTGGATAGGGTCAGCGGACCGACAGGAGGAGATGTATGGGCCCAGTATGGCTGACATTCTTATATGGCAGGAGGCAGGGCTGGAGAAGGTGCGGGTTTGAGTCCCACAGGTGCCACAGAGAAAGGGACGTGGGCCGGGCACTGGGATGGCCCTTGCACCTTGACAGGACAGGGACTGTGGCCCTAAGAAGTGACCTCACACTTGCTTATAGGGACCCTGCTGTGCAGAGTGGACGTGTCTATGTCCAGAGTCTCATCCTGCTGCTTTGGGACCTGACTGCTCAGACCTCTGTGTGACCTCTGCAGACCGGCCTGAGTGGGAGCATATTGTGTCAGGAGCCTCAGGCAGGACACATCTTCTGGGTTCAGGGAGGACCCCCGGGGGCCTTGGAGGCCAATTCTGGGTGGGGGAGCTGGGTGGAAGGGCTCAACTCCAACCACTGTGGGGAAGGTGACCAGGGCAGTGGGCAGCCCATGTGGATGGGGCGGTGTTATCAGCTCACGTAAGAAAATAAACTTTCACGGCTCCTGTGCGTTATATAAAAATCATGTTTCTACCATGTGGGTTTTCAAGTAACTGGAGGTGCTCCAGTCTTACTCTGCAGCCGTGCTCATGTTCCAGCAGTGACCATGGACTGACTGCAGCGGCGTCCACTTCACCTGGCAGGTTCCAGCCTCAGGGTGAGAGGAATCAGGCCACAGGCCCCAGTATCCAGAGCTGTGGTCAGTCAGCCAGTGTACAGCCACCAGCACCCGAGGCTGTTCACAGCTCGATGATAAAGCCGGCCAGCCCTCCCAGTGGACTCTGTCTTGTACTGTTGGGGAGGCATCCACATGTGGGCTGAGCACTGGGTCTGCCTCTGGACTGTCCCGGTGTGGGGTCGTTCATCCCCTCATGTACACTCCACAGCCCCCACATGGTCCCCCAGGCATCACCTGGGCAAGCAGACGGGCTCTTTCAGCAGACATGGGAATTCCCTGTGGTGTCAGGATGTTGATGTGATGAACAGTAATTTTTTTTAATTGTGATTAGATATATATAACATAAAAGTCACTATTTACTACTGAAGTGGACAACTTGGTGGCATTTATCACGTTCACATGTTGTGCAAGCACCACCTCCATCTGGTTCAAAAACGTTCTCAGCCCCCAGAGGAGACCCCGGCCCCGTGAGCTGTCCCTTCCCATCGCTCTTCCCCACCCCCAGCTCCTGGTGCCACCAACCCACTTTCTGTCTGTGAACGTGCCTGTGCTGGGTGTTTCCTATAAATGCAAGCATGCAGTTTGTGGTTGTTCTGGGCTGGATGTTTGTGGCCCCCCAAAATTCACCTGTTGAAATCCTAACCCTCAAGGCGATGATATTAGGAGACAGGGCCTTGAGGAGGTGATGAGCTCCTTGAGGAGGTGATGAGAGTGGAGCCCCTGTGAATGGAATTAGTTCCGTATAAAAGACACCCCAGGGAGCTCCTTCAGCCCTCGTCTGCCAACAAGAACAGAGCATCACCAGAACCTGACCACCCTGACACCCTGATCTCACACTTCTGGCCTCCAGAGCTGTAGGAAACACATTTCTGTGGTTGAAGCCCCCAGCCCGGGGTTTTGCTGTGGCAGCCCAAGCCGACTAAGACAGCGTCCTTCTGTGTCTGGCTTCTCTCCCTGAGGGTCGTGTTTTCAAGATTCGTCCACGTTGTAGTAAGCATCAGTGCTTCACTCCTTTTCACGGTTGAGTGTGTTCCATTGTGTGGATGGACCACAGTGTGTGTATCTGTTCTCTGTTTACCTCTGGATGGTCATTTGGGGTGTTCTTACCTTTTGGCTGCTGTGAATCGTGTGGCTATGAACATGCGTGTACAAGTGTTTGTGTGGACACGTTACTTTCTCTTAAGCTTATACATAGGAGTGCAATTGCTGCGTCATGTGGTGACTCCATGTTTGACATTTCCAGACTGTTTTCCAAAACAGTGGCACCATTTCACTTTCCCACTGGCGGTGTTTGAAGATTCCATTTTCTCCCCTTATGATTGCCTTTTTGATTCCAGCACCTTAGTGGGAATGAAATGCTATGTCATGGGGGTTCTGTCAGCCCATCAGACCCTCACCCCTTTTATATCAAGTCCTTTATAACACTCCCCTCACGTTCTTAAATAAGATACAGAGATAACATATTCTCTCTACACATATAATTTAAGTATAATTATATTTATGTGAGTATCTATGCAGCTTTAGTTACAATAGAGAGAATTCAAGATACATTTTAATGAAATAATACATAATTTAATAGGTGATGCTTGGCTTCAACTACACTAAGTACTCAGACGTCTGCTTAAATTTTTATTCAATTTAGGTTTAAGAATAGGTAGATAATATTTAACTTGATTCAAGCTTTATAGTTCATATTTTTAAATGAGAACAAATAGGCATCCTTGTATATAATTTGAATTACTGTGGTGACAGCAATCCTGGTGCATTTACTAGCAGTTCAGAAACTCTGAGCCCCTTGACCAGGAGGTTTGATTTTCTAAAATGTCAGAGAATTTTTGGTAAACTTCTGAGTAACTAGTAGAACAAGCTTTGCTAGAATCACATCATTATTTTATTCCTGAAAAATTTAGCATATATTAAAGCCATACAGAAATAACTCGCATGTGAAGTACAACAGAGTCAGATTCTCAGCTCAGAAAATCATGGGCAGGTCCTTCCCAGGAAGGGCGGGCAGGCAAGGGAAGCCCTTCCTGCAGGATGCCTGGCAGCTAAGGGCACCCCCACGACGAGCCCTAGAAACCCAACCTTTGTGTCGACCACAAATGCACAATTCCACGTGTGCCTGGAAGAAGCCAGCTGAGACCAGAGGTTCCCAAACAGGGACATGTGCCCCCTGCCAGGGCGCAGGAGAGGGCATGGTTTGGAAAGGGTCACTTTGCAGCTGCCCCTGCAACTGGCCTCCCTGGAGCTCCTGCATGCAGAGCAGCTCACATGCAGAGGGACCCTGGTGCAGCCCCCTCCTCCCAGGACATTAAATCTTTAAGTCCCCATAATGCAAGTTGTCTTAACTTGGCTACCATAGCAAATACAACACACAGGGCTGCTTAAACAACAGACGTTTATTTCTCACAGTCTTGGAAGCTGGAAGTTCCAGAGCAAGGTGTCAAGCAGGGCTGGTTCCTCCTGAGGCCTCTCTCCTTGGTGTGTGGACAGCCGTCTTCTCCATGTGTCCTCATATGGTCGTCCCTCTGTGTGTCTGTGTCCTAATCTCCTCCTCCTATAACGGCACCAGCCCACCCTAGTGGCTTCATTTTACTTTTTTGTTTAATTATTTTATTTATTATTGGCTGCATTGGGTCTTCGTTGCTACACACGGGCTTTCTCTAGTTGCTGAGAGTTGAGGCTAGTCTTCATTGTGGTGCGAGGACTCCTCATTGCAATGGCTTCTCTTGCTGCAGAGCATGGGCTCTAGGCACGTGGGCTTCACTAGTTGCAGCACACGGGCTCAATAGCTGTGGCTCACGGGCTTAGTTGCTCCGTGGCATGTGGAATCTTCCCAGAGTGGGACTCAAACCCATGTCCCCTGCATTGGCAGGTGGATTCTTAACCACTGTGCCACCTAGGAAGTCCTCATTTTATTTTAATCACCTCTTTAAAGACCTCATCTCCAAACACAGTCCCATCCTGAGGTCCTGGGGTTGAGGACACAACTTGTGAATTTTGAGGACACAATTTAGTCCACAGCAGGCACATGCCCGTAACACAAGACTGCCTGCCTTTCCCAGCCCAGGGCAAGGACAGGAGATAGGGCAGGTGGCTTCACCAGGCAGCAGGACATCAGCTGTGTGTGGAACCAGAACAGTTCTGCACATGTGCCTCGTCCATCCTCCAGCAACAGGAGAACCACTGCCCTGAGTGGAGCCCACGAGGACAAGGTGTCCGCAGTACTGGTGAGAGGGGTGAACACAAAGGTGTCACTTTTTTAATACAAGCAGTTCTTCTCAGCTTTTCTCTACATGAAAGGAAAGACCCCAGGAAAGTCACGGGTTGTCAAATGTCATGCTGTCCAGGGCTGGGGTTGTGCCTGGAGCAAGCACTCAGTGATTCTTCCCAGGGGGTGTGCTTTCCTGAAGCGGCCAGAGCTGCTTCTGTTCACTCCATGTGTGGCTGGTCCTCATCAAACCTTAGAAAATGTTTATAACTTTCTATTAGTAGAGTATCTGCACACTTTTCTATTAATACAGTGATACCTGCTGATCTGATCTGCCCCACCACACACACCCCCAGTACATACATTTCTATTGCCTTGAAGTTTGACTGTGATAAACGCATTGAAGGCATTTTTTAATTTTTATGTCTTCTTAGTTACTTATTCTGAAGCTGAAAAAATTTTTTGATACACCCTCCACCCCCCCCACACACACACACACAAACACACTCGCAATGTACATTTCCAGAAAATGCAAAGTAATCTGTAGGGATGGAAAGCAGATCTGAGTTTGCCTGGATGGGGGAGAGCGGGAGGAAACTTCTGGGGATGAGGGTGCTGATGAAATAAAAATTCATATTTTAAGGTAAGACAAAAATTTTAAACATAAACGTTTCCTCTGCCCTTTGGCCCCCTCCCTCGCCACTGGTGTGCATGTGCACCTGTGTTCTGTGTTAACCTGGCCTCCCCAGTGGCAGAAATATCTGCTCAGCCCCAAAAATCAATTTTTCTCTTTCTGGCAACCACGTAACTCCTTAGAAGATAACCTCCCCTTCCTAATTCTGTAAGCGGTCAGATGACCCACCACTCACCTTGTATGTGCAGACATCAGGGACAATGCCAATATATCATCTCCCTTACAGATAATGACTGGTGCAGAACAGACTGGTCAGACAACCGGAGGAGATACCGGGCTCTGCCTAAAGCAAGTTCTTAGCTGAAATACTTATGACCTTATTATCGTCACTAGCTATATTACTTGTATTCTGCCTATTTTACAAAACTGTTGCTTTTTGCATTACCAACAGTGTGACTGAGCCTACAATAAAGATAATGATGACTAGGTGACCTAAAACAATTGACCAAATACATAGTTCCTTAAGATCAGTGATGGAAATAGTGTAGCTCTAGATGTGGGAAGAAGCTACAAGACGTAACCATTTCCTGGACCGTAACAGACTCGTAGGACAGGCGGCCCAGAGGCTTCGGGCTACTGTTAACAGCGCTTGTCCAGTGACAGCACATTGAGTGGCCTGTCCAGGAAATCCTCGCCTGACCTGGGAGTGAGCATTCCTAGCGCCATGGGATAGATTCGTCATGAAATGCCTCCTAAACCTTGGTCAACGTTAAGACTAAAAGGGAGGGGATTGTGACAAAGAATGTTGCCCACCATCCAGTTCTACAAGAATTAAGTCATCAACCTCCACCGTCACTGACTCACAGGACAGCCTGAAAGGCATTCAGGGTGAAGACCAGGATGAGGCACTTTGTGCCCTGGGGAAACTGGCAGAACTGGCCTTCAGATAGTTAGATATTTTCAGGACAAAAGTTTTACAAACCTGGATTCTTGCCTCTTCCCACACTTAGAAAAGCACTAAAAGGACTTCCCTGGTGGCACAGTGGATAAGACACGACACTCCAAATGCAGGGGGCCCAGATTCGCTCCCTGCTCAGGGAACTAGATCCCACACACATGCCACAACTAAGAGTTTGCATGCCACAACTAAGGAGCCCACCTGCTGCAACTAAGATCTGGCTCAACCAAATAAATAATTTAAAGAAAACAAAAACAAAAAACCACTGAAGGGCTTCCCTGGTGGTGCAGTGGTTAAGAATCCTCCTGTCAATGAAGGGGACATGGGTTCGATCCCTGGTCCAGAAATATCCCACATGCCATGGAGCAACGAAGGCAGTGCACCACAACTACTGAGCCCACGCACCACAACTACTGAGCCCACCTACCTAGAGCTCATGCTCTGCAACAAGAGAAGCCACCATAGTAAGAAGCCCACTCACTGCAATGAAGCGTAGCCCCCACTCTATGCAACTAGAGAAAGGCTGTGCACAGCGATGAAGACCCAATGCAGCCAAGAAATAAAAAATAAAATAAATAAATTAAAAAAAAGAAAAGCACTAAAGCCATGAAGGCATCTGTTCCTCCTGAACAGCAGTGGCCTCCTACCAAGCTGACTGCTTGTTTGCACGTACCCCTTCATCAAAGCCGCATATATACTGGCCCCCCCTTACCTATTCAGAACAGCCCTCAGAGCTCCCTGAAAAACTGTCTCCCGGGTTATAATGCTCAGGTTGGCACACATACAGTTCTCCATTTCTTGCTTAGGTTGACCACTGAGTACTTTTTCATCGACAGTATAATCATTATCTTGATGGGGTACACGTGTTTCAAGTCATACACTTTAAATGTGTGCATTTGTCGTATGTCGATTACACCTCGATAAAGCTGTTAAAATGCCCCAGAGTTTTAGGTACGAATGCATCACTGCATGTCCAGCAGCTTAATGAGAAGCGGCATTTTGATCCCTCCTGTTTTGGTGACTTACACAGGAACCATGATCACCCAGCTCCACTTTACTCGGACCTCAGCAGGGCTGCTTTCAGGGATGCGTCCTGCAGTTTGCCTCTCACCACTTTGGTGAGCCTCCTCGCAGCACAAACACATTTTTCTTGCAGTGAACATTGAAATGACTCTTGATGATCAGAAAATTCAGCTAGGCTGGTGGGCCAGGCAGGTAAGACAGAGATGCCAATCATCTTCCACAAACAGAATAAGCTAAATGTGCAGATTTGAAGAAAATGCACTTACAGCACATCCTGCAGTAAGAGCCCTTTATTAAAATAAAACACCGCACACACAAAGGGGGGATACGATGGACAGCGGTGCAACTTTCCCAGGCCCTCAGGTTAAGCAAGACTGTCTCAGAGAAAGAGTAGCTGCTCAAATCGACAGTTGCTCAGTTGCTGAGCCTGGTGAAGCCTTTGTCCTGCTTCCCAGACACTGAAAAGGGATTCTCATAAATCCTCTTGAAATTTTCACATGGTTTGCTTCCAATAAAATGTAAAGTAAAGCTAATCACATTGTCAGCTGATAGGTTACCAAACTTTTTGTGTAATATTTGGGTATGTAATTGGGAAGGAATTGAAAGAAAAAGTGACATTTTTAAAACAAAACTCCCACTCTTATCTGAACAAGGTGTCTCAGTGCTAATATCTAAAAAATACAAACTAGGAATGGATCTAATTATTTAATCTTTCCTCTTCCTAGCAATTAGTCATAGTCATCCTTGAATAGACATAAAAAATGAAAGGGAAAAGTTAAATTCATTCTATTAAAAGATATGTTTCAAATAAGTAAGTATTTGTCTTTGTTTAATAATTATAAAAATGTGTAATCATATAGATACTGTTTTACTGAGTTGTAAGTACTTATAACTATGATAATAATTCAGAAAATAAACGTAACCCTTAGAACTGTATGTCATAGTTAATAAAAAAAAATTTAGTTAGCTCTTTATAAGCATAGATATGCTGGGTAATCAATGAGATTTTCAGGCATCAAAGTCCATTGCACTGGAATAACATTCTCTGAGTGATGTGGAATAAAAGGCAATTTCAAATAAACAAAGAACAGGAAGTTAGTCTAAGACGCTATGTCCTATGTGATTTCAACCAAATGACATGCTGGGGAGGGCGGGTTACAGAGGCAGTAAGAGGGTAGTGTTGCCAGGGGCTGGGGGCATCAAACAGGCAGAGCACAGAGGATTCTTAGGGCGAGAAATATCCTGTATGTTACTATAGTTGTGGATACATGGCATTACACATTTGTCTACATACATATGCGTTGATGCATACACACACACATACGTGTAAAATTACCCAATAATCAATAGCCATACATATGTCCCAATCACACACAGCCCAGCAGAACACTGGACCAGTCGTGAACAGCATTTCACAGGAGAGCACACGGAATGGGCCAATCAACAGTGGGGAGGTGGTCCCCGACACGTGCCTTGTCCTACATGGTCTGAGGTCTCACATGGCTTTTCTTTCACCCACCATGTTGGGGGAAGATGAACCACAATGTCCAGCCCTGGGACCTGTGTGTCTGACATGTCCCCGCTGGCCCCACTGGACATGTGGCTCCCAGTGAGGGAAAACACAGCCCCTCACGTCCTTCTCTTTGGTCTCAGGTACAGGGAGCAACCTTCTGTGGCCCGGATGTCTTGGCAAAGAGCAGCCACTGGCGGGGGCAGCCCCCAGGCGCGTGGTGGTGGAGGGACACGGGGTGGGGGGGCTGTGGGGGAGGGATGCTCCACACCAGGCAGGGTCACATACACTGAATCACACACCCGCTTACCGCTGTCTGTCGCCCCCAGACCACATGGATCAAGTCCTGTGAGGACGGAGTTGCCCTGCTGCACCTCATCTGCCCGTCCACGGCTGCAGCTGCAAAGGGGAGCCTCACATGGATACTTCCTGGTGTCCTTCACACTCAGGCCAGGAGCTGCAGTCTCCTGCCCAGGTCAAGAGACCAGGCAGGCTCGGACCTCTTCGAGGGGCTGGCTTAGGTAAGAGGCTTGCTTCTTTTCTGGGCAACATTATCTGCTATCTCAGAGTGAAGGGAAATTGTGTCCACCCAGGGAAAGAGACGTCCACATCCTGACCCCAGGGCCTCAGAATGTGACCTCATTTGGAAGTAGGGACTGGTCATGTAAGAAAGTAAGACCAGGGCATTACGGTGGCCCCAATCCTATGTGACTGTGTCCTTATAAGATGAGCAGAGACACAGACACAGAGGGAAAGCCACGTGAAGACGAAGGCAGAGGTGGGAGGGAGACATCCACAAGCCCAGGGAGCCTGGAGCCCCAGCAGCTGGAAGAGGCAGGAAGGACCCTCCCCTGGAGCCTCAGCACTTTCCAACTAGACAGCTGCCATGAGCGGGCCTGACCTGAAGGCAGCACCATGGCCCCTGACTATTCCATCTTGCCCACATGGCGCCCTGGGGAGCAACGCTCACAGGACACTGACCAGCGAGTTGGTTTCACATGAGACCGTACGACGCTGGTCCTATAAACATGCAGGCCCATCTCACCTTTCCTCCTGGGCTCTGGTCACACAGGGGGACTGTGCCCTGTGTGGCGCTGGGCTTTCAGCCTCTGCACAGGACCCCTGGATGTTGGTTAAAAGTGCAGTTTACACCCCAAGAAGGACGGAAGATGAATTTCTGATCAGCCCTGTGCAGTGCAGGCAGAAATTCACAATAAATTATAGAGTTAAAAGCAGAGAGGGTGAATGTCACTCAGCCATGAAAAGCAGTGAAGCAACAACACAGGCTACAGTGTGGATGAACCTCGAAAACATGGTGCTCAGTGAGAGAAGCCAGACACACAAGGACAATGAGTTGATTCCACTTACATGAGCTGTCCACACAGGCACATCCGCAGAGACAGAGAGTGGCCGGTTGGTGCTGGGGCTCCGGGAATGAGGGATGACCTCTAAAGGGTGGGGTCTGGGGAGATGATGCAAATGCTGTAAAATGGACGTGATGGTGGTTGTACAGCCCTGTGAACACACACATACCACTGACCTTTATACTTAAGATGGGTGAATGTGTGGTATGGAAATTAAAGCTCAATAAAGATGGCATCAAAAGTGAAAAACTGGAGGCTTCCAGGCCCACCTCCAGAATCTGACCCCAGAGGTGAGGGGTCTGGCAAGACCTGCGTGTCTGAAAGCCCTGTTGTGTTCAACCAGGTGGTCTGAGGGCACCTCACGAAATTCTCCCTGTGGCATCACAAGGGTGGGGCCCTCGTGTGGTTAGGCCTCAGGCAGAAAGGCTGGATTCTGTGGCCTTGTCGTCCTCTCTTAGGGACTATGGCATCGTCTCCGTAGAAGGAGATGGGTCAGCTTGAACCCCGCTTCCCTCTTCTGCACGTTTCTTCTTTCTCTCCCAGCGATGGTGCTGGCCGAGCTGTGCCAGAGCTACCAAGGCAAAAGCATCACACACAGAATGACTGAGCAGTCTGACGGGGGGGGGAGGGGCGGGGGGCTCCTCAGAGGCAGTGACCCAGGACCAAGGTCCCAGAGCCTCCTTCTGAGTGTCATAGCCCCGGTGCCCCGCTCACAGGAGTCATTGTCAGGCTTGATGGTTGAAGCAGCCACGGTATCGAGATTTCACTGGTTCTGGAGGTGGATGGGTGGTCGGGGTTGCACAACAGTGCAAATTACTTCACGACCCTGAAATGTGCACTTCAAAATGGTTAATGTGGTAAATCTTATGTTATGTGTATTTGACTACAGTTTTTAAAACCTTTTTTTAAAACAACAGGAAATAGTCCATGAATGCAAGAAGATGCACAACTTCACTAATAACCCAGGGATTAAAACCATAAGGAAAAGTACGTACACCTACCAGACCAGCAGACAGAAAAGAAACAGCATCAAATGTCAGCAGGATGTGGAGACATGGAAAGCCTGGTACCCAGCAGGGGTGAAATTTTCACTTCTGAAACAGTCTGGCCTCAGATAGCAAAGTCCGTGCACGCAGACCCACAGCGCTGCTCCCAGTTAAACACGTACCCACCAGCACTACACCAGGGCACACGGACATGGACTCCACAGACACAGGAGCCAAACCTGAAACCAACCTGGAGGCCATCACAAGTGGGGACAGAAATGAACCCTGCACAGGCCTATGAAGCAATATTCCACAGCAATGGAGTAGGTTTTTGTTTACGGTTAGTAAAAACATAAAAATTATTTTACTAACCCTAACCCTAACCTCAACCCCAACCCCAACCCTAAACCTAAACCTCAACCTCTACCTTACCCTAACCCATACTCTACCGATATCCTACCTGTACCCTAATTCTGGCCCATACCCTAACACCCATACTCTAACATAGAACCCTAACACCCTTAACCAGTAAACAAAACCATAACCAAAACCATTCATATATATCATAACAGGAAACCATAACCATAAACCTTAAACCACAACAGCAACCATAAACCATAACACAGTCTGATCGCTCACACCAGTCCAAGCCCTAATGCTAACCCTCCAAACCACCTACACCAAACCAAATCTAATCAAATCACACAAATACACCAAAAACAAGAAAACTACCCCAGTATACCTTATAAATATGAATGTAAAAATCCATCACAAAATAATAGCAATTGGAAACCAACAGAACATTAAATCGGTGACACCATAAGCAAGTATCTCTACACCAGAAATGTCAGATTGTTCAACATATTAAAACTAAGCAATATAATAAACCACAATAAAGGTGTGATCATATCAATTAATGCAGAACAGGAATAAAAGGAACTTTGTTCACTATGGAGAAGAGTAGTATAAAAAGCCATCAGCAAACATCATGCTCAATGTTAACGACTGAAAGATTAACTCCTGAAATCAGGAACGAGGCCAGGAAGCTGGCCTTCACCACTATTAACAGTGTACTGGAAGTTCTTCCCAGAATCTTGAGGAAAGAAATAAAAGACATCCACGTGTGAATGGAAAAATTAAAACTGTGTCTATTCACAGAACACAGATCACATCGTCTTATATATAAAACTACCTGTAATCAACAAAAAGTTATTTGACGTAGTCAACTAACTCAGCAAAGTTATAATACAAAATATCAATTCACAAAAATCTATCTTGTATGTATACACTAGCAATAAGTAATCTGAAAACGAATTTATGAAAACAATTCCATTATAAATAATGTCAACATCAATATTTAGGAATATATTTAATCAAGATACAAGACTTGCTTTTATGTATGTAGAGTTGTATGTTTGAAATTACTGGAAAGTAAATTACTTTTCAAAACACAGTGTCCGTAACATGCCAGAAAAGCAGAGAAAACATCAAAGTTCCACATAGAAACCAAGCCTTACCCAGATCCAGTCCACCCAAAGTCCACGTGTAATTCAGAGGCACTGTGAGAAGCCTATATTAGGAGCCAGTGTCTTCCCTGTTGTGGATGCCCTGGATGTGGCAGAAACAGTGAGGTGTTTGAATTATAATTTCCCACATCATTCCACCAAACACCTATTAGAACCAATTAATGAATTCAGTAAATTTGCAAAATCAATACACAGAAATCAACTGCATTTCTAAATACTAAGAATGAACCATCAGAAAGAGAAAGAAAGCAACCCTATTTACAATTGCATCAAAAAGAACGAAATAGCTAGGAATGAATGTAACCAAGGATGTGACAGACCTGCACACGGAAAACTTTACCATTGATGAAGACACTGAAAAAGACAAATACATGGAAAGATACCCTCTCCTCATGGAACGGAAACATTAATATGGTTAAAATGTCCATTCTACCCAAAGCAATGTACACAGCGACTGCCAACCCTCCCAACATTCGATGGTATTTTCCACAAAAATAGAGCAACTCCTCCTAACATCTGTGTGGACCCACAAAGGACCCGGAGGAGCCAAGGCGACCCCGAGAAAGGAGAGCAGGCGGGAGGCAGCCCCTCCCTGACCTCGCGCCCCAGCGGGAAGCGACAGCCACCAACACGGCGCGGAACCGGCACGGAACCGGGCGCAGGGACCAGAGGGACAGCACGGGGAGCCCAGAATGTGTCATAAGTTAACGGGTGGGGTGCGTTAATGGATGACAAAGAGGCCAAGGGCACACCAAGGGGAAGGACTGCCCCACCATAAACGGTGCTGGGAACACTGGACACCCCACAACTCATGGCAGCTACACCACACACAAAACTGACCGAAACCCCAGTTCTCCACACCAGGCCCTTCCTGGGTCGCATGAGGATGGACCCCCTCCAGCAGTCAGTCGCCCACAGGAAGCTGCTCCTCACGTCTCCTCACCTTCTCCTCAGGCATCCCCTGGGTGCTCGGGAAACCCAGTTCCCGTCAGCGTGGACACAGCCCCGTGCTGTCCGGAAGCCACAGCCCCAGAGAGCGCTAAGGACACGGAGCTGCTGGCCCCAGAGACGCCGGCCCGCGGGGTCCCTGCCAAAGCCGCCCGCGGGCCTGAGGAGAGCAGGCCGGGGGCGGGATCCCGCAGGCGCCGTGGGTTAGAAACACGGGCTCAGAGCCCCCTGAGGTCAGGGCAGGAAGCGCAGGCTGCGCCTCCCTCACAGGTCACGGGAGACAGCGCCCCCTGCTGGCAGAACTGCTGAATCTATTAAACTGAGGAGACGCAAACTGAAATGGAGACAATATCCCAAAACTTTTCTAAAAATAGTTAAGGAACGATTAATTGGAAACCGTTTGGAATGAAGTGAATGTAGATGCAAACTTTACAACTTACACCAATTCACTCAGAGTTACTCACAGACAACATTTAAATACAAAACTATTCAAAATGATAGAAGAAAATATAGAAGAAAACTGACATAAGCTTGGGTTTGCTCACGTAGATCACAAGCTTTGGAGTTTTAACATACAACACATAAAAGCAATCTACAAAGAAAAACAAGGAAAAACATGGACTTAATAAAATTAAAGGTTGCTACTCTGTGAAAGACCTTAATCAGAAAAGCAAAAGACAAGTCACAAACTGGGAGGAAAATATTTGCAAACATGTATCTAATAAAGGATTTGTCTCAAAACATACAAATAACGCTAACACAAACAACCCCATTAAAAATAGGGAAATATCTCAATGGATATCTGACCAAAGAAGATACACAGACAGTACACAAAACTATGCCTAGGACTAGGGGGCAGAAAAACAATGGTCCAGCTCAACTCCCTGAGCCATTTGTGACCGTGGGCTAGTCCTGTCCTTCATGGAGGCCTCAGAGAGATGGAAAGGGGGAAGGGGAAGAGGGCCAGTTATGCTTAAACCTAACTCTAATCCTGACCATTCTCCCCACTTTATTCGACATGGTCTAAGAAGTCCTAGCCATAGTGACTTAAAAGAAATAAAAGGAATCTGATGGCAGAGGAAAAAAGTAAACTGTCACTTTTTGTAGATGACATGATGCTCTATACAGAAAATCTTAAAGACAACACTGAAAACCAAATAGAACTCATCAGAAAATTCAGTTAAGTTACAGGATACAAAATTAATCTACAGAAATTGGTTGCATTTCTATACATTTACAACAAACTGTCAGAATGAGAAATTAAGAAAACAACCCCATTAACAAAGATAAAATACCTAGGAATACAACTAACCCAGGAGGTAAAAGACCTGTACCCAGAAAACTGGAACACATTGATGATGACACAAACAAATCAAAATATATACCATGCTCATGGATTGGAAGAATTCATATTGTTAAAATGATTCCACACCCCAAGGCAATCTAGAGATTCAATGACATTTCTATCAAAATACCAACGGAATTTTTCAGAGAACTAGAGCAAAGAATTCTAAAATGTATATAAAAACACAAAAGAAACTAAATAGTAAATACAATCTTAAGAAAGAAGCACCAACCTGGACATACCATGCTCCCTGATTTTAAACTATACTACAAACCTAGAATCATCAAGACAGTATGGTATTGGCACAAAATACACATAGATCCATGGAACCAAATTGAGAGCCCAGAAATAAACCATGCTTATATGGTGAATTCACTTATGAAAAAGGAGGTAAGAATATACAATGGGGAAAATATAGCCTCTTCAATAGATGGTGTTGGGAAAACTGGACAGCTACACACGCAAGAATCACACTGAATTCCTTTCTCATACCATCTACAAAACCAACCTTAAAATAAATCAAATACTTCAATGTAAGACCCAAAACCATAAAACTCCTAGAAGAAATTATAGGCAGAATGCTCTTTGACATCAGTCTTAGCAATATTTTTTGGATCTCTCTCTTCAAGCAAGGGAATCAAAAACAGAATAAACCAATGGGACTCCATCCAACTGAAAAGCTTTTTTAATGGCAAAGGAAACCATACACAAAACAAAAAGGCAGCCTACTGAATGTGAGAAAATATTTGCAAACAATATATTTGGTAAAGGGTTCATATCCAAAACAGACCAAGAACTCACACAACTCTACCTCCAAAAAAAAAAAAAAAAAAGAAACCCAAATAAGAAATTGGCAGGGCTTCCTAGGTGGTGCAGTGGTTGAGAATCCACCTGCCAATGCAGAGGACACGGGTTCAAGCCCTGCTCCAGGAAGATCCCACATGCCACAGAGCAGCTAAGCCAGTGTGCCAAAAAAAAAAAAAAAATTGGCAGAAGACCAAACATGTTTCCAAATAAAATTACAGATGGTCAATAGACACATGAAAAGATGGTCGACATCACTCGTCATCAAAGAAACGTATATCCAATGAGATTTTGACCTCATACCTGAAAGAATGGCTAATATCCAAAAGACAACAAATAACAAGTATTGCTGAGGATGTGGAGAAAGGGAACCCTCATGCACTTTTGTTGGGAATGTTCATTGGTACAGCCATTATGGAAAACAGTATGCAGGTTCCCCCAAGAAATCAGAAATAGACCATATGATGCAGGAATTACACTTGGGGGTATCTTTCTTAAGGAAGCAAAAACATGAATTCAAAAAGATATACACACCTTTATGTTCATGGCAGCTTTATGGACAATAGTCAAGATATGGAAGCCACCAAAGTGTCCATCAATAGATAAATGGATAAAGAAGTTTTCGTGCATATATATGTGTGTATATATATATATATAGATATGTTATTATTATATGGGGGTGCTGTTTATTTTCTGGATGAGGTAAAAGAACTCTTAAAGTGGAGGTGTTTGTAACAGGGGTCTGGCAGGATGGGAGGGTGGGTCAGTCCACGTGCCATGAAATCTGTAGAATCTGTAGAGGCTCAACTAAGGCCTTTTCTCAGAATTAGGCAGAGTGGAGTTGGCTTTGGTCGTTGCAAAGCTAACTGGCACCTCAGTAGTCACGACAGAATGTTCCCAGAATGAACTCACTTGCAGGAGTCAACATGCCTGAGCCCTCAGACCTCAGCCCCAGGTGTGTACCTTACACAGAAGAAACTTATTTCCTACTTTCAGCGAGACAGAGAGGAGGTAGAAAATCTCTCTCTTGCATGGGTCTTTTCCGAAGTAACAGTAATTCAAAGTAATCAATATGTCATTAAGGCATATTTAGAAGTGACCTGCCCTGGACCCTAACAATACATACATACATGCATACATGCATACGAGAGAGAGAGAGACAGAGACAGAGAGAAAAGGGATAGAGAAATACAGACAGAAACAGAGATAGACAGAGAGAGAGAGAATGAACAAAGGAGAGAGGGAATGAGTAGAAGTCACACAATTTTCATCAATCAGTCTACATGTTAGAAGACAGTCACAGTGTCCATCCAACCTGCAGGAGCGGGGATAACACAAGGATATTTGACCAGGAGGCAAGGATGCTCGAAGCCATTTGTGGGGCAGCCCACCAGAGGGGCTGAGATGAGACCCTTGGACCTGAATCTAAACATAACAGGAGGACATGGAAGGTCATTGCCAGAAGGGATGATGTCTGAATTTTATTGAATTTCAGCCCTCCCACAGGGGCACTGGGAAATAGGCAGGAAAGGCTGTGACTTTCCCTAGATCCCAGAGCAGAACCAGGCCAGTTTCAGTTGTATTCTGTGCTACGCCACCCCCTTATGGAATCCTTCCTTTGCTAAATCTGTGCATGAGCTCTATGTGATACCAGCCCATGGGTCTTACAGGCACTGTAGGTGTTTCTAGGTCTATCCGCCTGATGGCCTCCCTAGGAAGGAGATGCCAGAATGACGCCCACTGTGCAGATGGGGAGACTGGGGAGCCCCTGCAAGGCACGTGGCTTGTCCAGGGTCACATCACTGGGGAGGAGGAGCCAGATCTGAAACCAGCTGTGTCCTCAGAGCTGGGGCCCTGGCGGCACTCAGGCCTCCCTAGGCTGTAGGCTGGGCTGTGCTGGTGTCACTGGGCATGGACATGGCATGAGGGTGGGGGAGAGCAGTCAGCAGCCCAGAGGGACCCTAGGGGAGCTTCGTATAAGGAAGAAACCCAGGTAAGGGGAGTTAAAGCTTGCTCCACCTCCCACATCTCTGCATTCATAGAACTTAGGTGCAGGTGCAGATCCCAGGATAAAAATAAAGGCTAGTGCAGAGCCTGACAAATATCCTGCAGGAGACCCAGAGCCAGATGATTTACCACCCCTGCAGAGAGAACCTGCACCAGCTTTATGTTTAAAGTTTAAAATAATAAAATGTATGCATTTTCCATTTTAAATTGTGCACTTCAGGGGCATTAAGTACACTCATAACACTGTGCAACCGTCGCCACTGTCTAGTTTCAGACTATTTCATTCCCCCAAAATAAAACCCTTTATCCAAAGCATGCTCTCCCCATTCCTCCCTCCCCCAGCTGGTGACAAGCCCTAATCCTCTTTCTTTCTCTGTTTCCCCACCTATTCTGGATGTTTCCTATCAATTAAGTCATTCAAGAGATGGCTTTTTGGCTGCATTGTGTCTTCATTGCTGTATGTGGGCTTTCCCTAGTTGTGGCAAGCAGGGGCTACTCTTCGCTGCGGTGCACAGGCTTCTTATTGCAGTGGCTTCTCTTGTTGCAGAGCATGAGCTCTAGCTGCTCGGGCTTCGGTAGTTGCAGCGAGTGGGCTCAGTAGTTGGGGCACTCGGGCTCTAGGGCTCATGGGCTTCAGTAGTTGTGACACACAGGCTTAGGTGCTCCACAGCATGCGGGATCTTCCCGGACCAGGGATCAAACCCACATTCCCTGCATTGGCAGGTGGATTCTTAACCACTGAACCAGGGAAATCCATGCCCACATATTTTTAAGAGGGGACTGGTGAATTGTTTTTGTTATATGAAATAGCATTTTGTGAACTTATTTGCAAAGCATAAATACAGTCACAGATGTAAAAAAAAAGAAAACTTATGGTTACCAATGGGGGAAGAGGGGGTGGGATGAATTGGGAGACTGGGATTGACATATACGCTACCTTATATAAAATGGATAACTAATGAGAACCTACTGTATAGCACAGGGCACTCTACTCAATGCTCTGTGGTGACCTAAATGGGTAGGGAATCTAAAAAAGAGTGGATATATGTATATGTGTAACTGATTCACTTTGCTGTACAGCAGAAACTAACACAACATTGTAAAGCAACTATACTCCAATAAAAATTAATTTTTAAAAAGTGACTACTGCGTATAAGAAGCTATACCAGGTGCTATATACAGTAACTCATTTAATTCGAATAAAATTTTAAGAATAATAAAAAAAAAGAAATAGCATTTTGGTTATTTGAAAGGGAAATCAAAGATGGATTAAAGATGATACGTACAAAAAGAAGCCCTTTTAGTAAATATGTGCATAATCTCGGGGCAGACACTGCTGTTCTAAATGTGACACGAGAGCCAGAAGACAGAAGGGAAATGCTTAGTTCTTCCTGTCGTTAAATACAAACAAACCAACAAAAAACACTCACAAGAAAGACAGTTGCAAAGACAAATCACAAACTGGGGAATTCCCTGGCAATCCAGTGATTAGGACTTGGCGCTTTCACTGCCGTGAACCGGGTTCAATCCCTAGTCAGGGAACTAAGATCCCATAAGCCGCACAGCGTAGCCAAAAAAAAATAAGAGAGAGAAAACAAAAGAAACACACACACACACAAACTGGAAAAGCATTCCTCATAACCAAGGCCAGAGAAAGGCTTAACATACCTGTGGTCCAAAAACGTCTTGAAAATCAATGTTCTAAAAAGAGAACCAACACATGCAATTCCAAAGAGAGGCCAGGAATACGGCCAGTGTATGTTAGAGATGCTCGACCTCTCAGATGAGGACACACGCAAATAGAGACACTACGGAGACAGCACGGCTCACCACTGCACTGGCAGGTTTCTAGTCTGGTGGCCACCAGCCCAGGGGACAACGTGAGGAAGCCGAGGCCTCAGCAGGTCCCCCAGAGGGAAGTGAGTGGACACTCCTCTCGGGGAGAACGGTCAGTGTGCAGGACACACCAAAGTCCCACAGGCACATCCCTTTCCCAGCAGTGCTGAGCGTTAGAGCTGACCCCACTACAACCCCTGCACAACTTTCTAAATATCTCTTTTCAAGGGTATTCACTGGCTGAAACAGGTGATTGGAAACCACACGAATGTTCACGGAGAGGGGGTGGGGTCCCTCAGTTCTGGTCCACATGGACGAATGAAGGCTGTGCAGCTGGGAAGCTGGGGGCGGGGTGTCTACCTGATGACAGGGAGACCTCAGCGTTCTCTTAGGTGGGACGCAAGAGGACCCACCATCTGCAGCCAGGATGCCATCTGTAAGACCACAAATGTGTCTGCTGGTGTGTGAGAGAGAGAGACAGAGATAAGAAGAGACAGGAAGAGACGGAGCCTGAGAGAGACGCACCAAAGCATTCACAACAGGCACCTCTGCGGTGGGACTGGCCAACCTCTTCTCCTGTAGGTGATGCTTCACTTTTTTATGATGCGTGTGTGTTACGGTAATAATTCTAAAAAGATCACAATCAGATGTCAAGTGTGACCCATTCATCACGTATCTGTGGAGTAACTGAAGGACATTATTTCATTTTTATTTTTAAAAGATTTACTACAAGGACAAACATAACAGTAAAGTAATGAATTCTAAAGGAATTAAGAATCGAGTAAAGAACAAAAGCTATTGGTGACTCGGTCCCAGGCCTGCTGGGTGGCAGTACACGGCAGGGTTGGGGCCAGTTTCTCCAGGAGGTTGTGCATGTTCTGAATCAGCATCCAACAGAGGTGGGGAAGAAGGTGGACCAGACTTGCACACTGAAAACACCAATAGCTTGTTGTTTGTTTGTTTGTTTGTTTTGTTTTATAAATTTATTTATTTACTTATTTATTGGCTGCATTGGGTCTTCGTTGCTGCACACGGGCGTTCTCTGGTTGCGGTGAGTGGGGGCTACTCTTCATTGTGGTGCCCAGGCTCCTCATTGCGGTGGCTTCTCTTGTTGCAGAGCACGGGCTCTAGGCGCGTGGGCTTCAGTCGTTGTGGCACATGGGCTCAACAGTTGTGGCTCACGGGCTTTGTTGCTCCACGGCACGTGGGATCTTCCCGGACCAGGGCTCACACCTGTGTCCCCTGCATTGGCAGGCGGATTCTTAACCGCTGCGCCCCCAGGGACATCCCCAATAGCTTGTTGAAAGAAATTTAAAAAGACTTAAATTCATGGACACCTATCCCATATTCATGGATCAGAAGGCTTAATTCTATTAAGATGCCGATACTCCATCAATAGATCTAAAGATGCAAAGAATCCCTCCCCAAATCCCAGGTGGTGTTTTGCAGAAGTTGACAATCGCTCTAAAGTTCACGCGGAAGACCCACGGGGCTCAGAATAGATCAAGGCATCTTGGAAAAGAAGAACGAAGTGGGAGGGATGGCGAGCCAGGCAAAGCGCCACCGTTGGTATAAAGACAATGTGAGATGAAAATATTTGAGAGCCAACAGATGCAGAGCAAAAGCCTTCTTAGAGCTCCCCTCATCTGAGCAAAAGCTGAACCTTCTGAGAACCGACCAGTGCCCTACACTCCCTCTCCGGAGTGACTTCGACTCCCAGGAGAGAGACCAAGAGCAAACCTACCATAAATCCCTTTTGCAGGATGTTTTATGACCCTGGAGAAGATGCAAAGATCACTCCTCCCTGGAAAAACATTATCACAAACCTTCTCATATCCCACTGTTTTCCAAGGAACTCATTTGTCTTTCCTGAATAAACATATCTGCTCTTCCCATAGAAGCCAATTCTCCCTCTCCCTTTCCCCTATTAAATTTGTTTATCAGCCTTTAACGTTCACTGTTTAACATGTTAGTTACTTTTTTTTTTAACATCCGTGAGGCTGTGGGATCTTAGCTCCCCGACCAGGGACTGAACCCAGCCCCTCGGCAGTGAAAGCGCAGAGTCCTAACCACTGGACCGCCGGGGACCCCTGTTAGTTACTTTCTTGATGGGCTCCTGTGCGCATGGAAACACGTGTTTTCTCCTGCTCGCGCACACTTTCTTCCTGTCAGCTGTTTTTGGGAGCGGCTCTGGATCATGGGGGTGCTCTCTTTTCACCCTCTTTAGTGACATCTCTGTGTCCATGGTTAAGTGATAGAAAGGCTCATTGGTTTCAGTAGCATGTGGAACAGGTATACCTTTGAAAACCCTGGGGAGGAAAAAAAGTGTTCACTACTGCCAGAAGAATTTACTGGTTGTCCTGGCCAGATGCCTGATAAGACTACATTTGCAAGAGTTTTTTTGGGTTTTTTTAAGGCTCTCACCCTAAAACAAAGATCCCATGGAAACCTCCAGGATAATCAAATCGAAAGACAAAGGAGTATCATCCCTAAGAACACTTCCCTAACAAAAGCACAGAAATCAGATTTAGAGCAAAACCTAAAATCTATGTACACCATCAACCTTCCCAGCCATATATACACTGTGCTCAATGCAACCTTCCCTGCAGCCCCCTGGAGAAAACCCTCACCTGGAACACGGCCAGATCCTTGGCCAGGACCTCCTGCTGACTTTCAGAACGTGGCTCTGTTGGAGGCTGCTCTTCAGGGCGTGAGAGGAGCTATCTGTGAGGCTCCCTCTGCAAAGACCAACCCGGCTAAAACGGAACTCTGTGCTCTGAGAGAGAGAGAACGCCGAGCCTTTGTGGGAGGATCTATGAACACATCCCAAAGACACACAGCTCTAAATCCAGACACAGGAATATTCGGATTTACATCTTAGGTGGCAATCTTCTTTATATAAAGAAGCCAATTCAAGACAGTGAAGTTGGGTGAGCAGGTGAGCTTCTTGAAGTGATTACTGAGCAGGATATGTAATTCCTTGAAGAATTAAAAACAACACTCCTTGCTTTACTAATCTCATCTATACAAAAACAGAAATGTGGCTCTGGGAGGAATTCAAAGCCCACCCACCCTTGTCACTGATATCAAAGTCTCCACTTTCTTCTCCTGTCAGGGCATTGGAAAAAGAACTGCCCTGCATTCAAGAAAGAAGAAACACGTAAATAGTAACTGCCCTACACCTCTGATAATAGGAAATACGTCCCAGAAGTTCTTTAAAATGCTCACATCCTTCCTCAGGCCCTTCAGCCAGCAAGAGCTGTGTCCTCCAGGTTCTGAGAACCAAGTCTTAAATGCGAACGTCCAAGGAAATGACTCTAACGTGAGGGTGCCTTGCTTTTAATTGTGCATCTTCCCTCCTGTTACAAAATACAAGACATTTATATCTTCACCTGATAAGTACAATTAAAACCTCCTACACCTGCGGAGCATTCCCTTCCCCCCAAATCGCAATGCTTTCTCCTTTTGCACGCCTAGCCATTGAAAGTAACTTAGTCCACTAAAAGCACTGCCTGAGACTTGAAAGGAAAATGTTAATTGTAGACAAACTGGATATTTTATCCACTCAGATTGGCGGGGTTTTTTTGCTAGCTTTTTTTTTTTTTTTTTTTTTGCTGTGGGGTGCTGTGTTGGGTCTCAGTTGCAGCACGTGGGATTTTTTGTTGCTGCACGTGGGCTTCTCTATAGTTGTGGCGTGCGGACTTAGTGGCACCTCAGCATGTGGGATCTTAGTTCCCCAACCAGGGATCAAACCTGCATCCCCTTGCACTGGGAAGCAGATTCTTCATCATTGGACCACTAGGGATGTCCCTCAGATTGGCTTTAAAAAACACCAAGATGGCCACAAGCTATTTCCAAAAATTCCTCTGTTCAGAATTTAGTCCACAACCTCCATAAGATTACATATCTGGGAAAATCCAAATATTAAAAATCTTCTCCACAAATATTAGTAAAAAAAAAAAACCTTTAGCTCTCAATAAGCAAGGACTCTTTCTTGTTCCATCTGCCAGAAACACAATTCAGAGTCGACTATTTTAAAGAAACAGATAATTTTTTATTACTCAGTTTTACTGACTCATAGCTAAAATTTTGAAAAGAAAGAAATATCTGTTTGCATTTGTCTACATAATTGTGTATGTCTTTTATTACTGGGGGAGTCTCAACAAAGAACCTAGGAGGGGGAAAAAAAAGATTTGGATACCTGGAAAAAACATAATAGCCATACAGGAACTAATAAGGACCTACTGTATAGCACAGGGACCTCTACTCAGTACTCTGTAATGAGCTATATGGAAAAAGAATCTAAAAAAGAGTGGATATATGTATATGTATAACTGATTTATTTTGCTGTACAGCAGAAACTAACACATTGTAAATCAACTATACTCCAATAAAAATTAATTTAAAAAAAGAAGAACCTAGGAGGGTAGGGCTTCCCTGATGGCACAGTGGTTAAGAACCCGCCTGCCAATGCAGGGGACACGGGTTCCATCTCTCATCCAGGAAGACCCCACGTGCCAAGGAGCAACTAAGCCCGTGCACCACAACTACTGAGTCTGTGCTCTAGAGCCTGTGAGTCATACCTATTGAGCCTGAGTGCCACAACTACTGAAGCCCACACGCCCACAGCCTGTGCTCCACAACAAGAGAAGCCACCACAAGAAACCTGCGCACCGCAACGAAGAGTAGCCCCTCACTCACCGCAGCTAGAGAAAGCCCGCGCACAGCAATGAAGACCCAACGCAGCCAATAAATAAATTAATTAATTAATTAATTTTTTTTAAAAAAGAACCTAGGCGTGTAGAGGGGAAATTATTTTTCTCCCACACATGTGCGATAAAATACTATTCAGAGATAAAAAGGAAGAAACCACCAACCCATGTAAAAAACATGGATGCATCTTACACGTATATTGCTAAGTGAAAGAATTCAGTCTGAGAAGGCGACACAGTGTACGGCTCCACTTGTGTGACATTCCGGCACAGGTAAATCAGAGACAGTAAACATGTTAGAGGGTGGGGGTCAAAACAGTGCATGTGACACTTCGGTGATGGATACCTGCCAACATGCACCACTCCAAACCCACGGGTTTTTACAGCCCACCAAGTAAATCACAATACAGCGAACGTGCGTTATTTACAATATGGGAGTGTCATAGGGTGGCATAGAGAATGTGACAAAGAATCTGATTTACAAATGTATGAAAAGAACTCACTGTCGTTGGTGGGGCAAAAGGCACTTGACCTAGTTAACTACAGGAAAGAATGGAGTCTGTACCACAAAGGCCGATTGTGCCATGGGTAAATACTGGACTCTGTAAGTTCTCTCCCACGGTGGCAGGAGCTAACAGTACTGAGACGACTACATCTGTAGCCTGGAACGCGGCCAGCAATGAATTCAATGAATGGTGGACGCCTTGGAGTGGGAAGTTACAGAAGAGTAAAGGCAGGGGCTACATTGCCCATGTAATGAAGGATAGATTCTATTTCCTCAGTTTTAAAACCTTCTGTGCATCAAATGGTGCTATCTGGAAAGTGAAAACATAGATCACAGAATGGAAGAAAATATTTGCACAAGACATACATCTAAGAAGAAATCTGTTCTTCAGAATATATCAAGAACCTTTACAAATCATCAACAAAAAGCCAATTTTTTAAATGGACAAAGAACTTGCATGGACCGTTCTGCAGACAAGACATACAAATGTTCAACAAGAAGATGAAAAGATTTCAAACATCAGTAGTCATAACGGAAATGCAAATTAATACCATAATACAATAACCCTTCACATACACTAGAATGGTTATAATCAAGAAAACTAAAAATAATATGTTGGCAACAACGTAGAGAAATCGGAACCCTTAAACATTGTTTGTGGAAGTGAAAAATGGTGCAGCTTTATGTGTACAATACTTTGGCATTTCCTTAAAAACATAAAAATACAATTACTATATAGTTCAAAACTCCATTCCTAGATATACACCCCAAAGAACTGAAAACAGATATTTAAAAAAAAAAAAACTTGTACATGATTTTTCATGGCAGCATCGTTCACAACAACCAAAAGTTAGAAAGAATGAAAGTATCCATCAAAGGGTGACTGGATACGTAAAATGGGTAGATCCACAAATGACCATATTATTCTGCCACGTAAAGGAAGGAATAACGTAAAGGGTGCAGCCACTGTGCCAAACAATACGGCAGCTCCTCAGACACTGAAACACAGAGTAAGGCATGACCCACCGACTCCACTTCGGAGCATATACTCAAAATACTTTAAAGCAGGAACAGAAACACACATTCGTACACCCACACCCATATCAGCATCACTCACAGCAGCCAGAAGGTGGAAGCAACCCCAGTGTCCATCAGTGGGGGAACCGGGAAGTAAAATGTGGTATACGCACAAGGAAATAGTATTCAGCCTTAAAAACTAAGGAAATTCTGACATGTGCTGCAATGCGGATGAACCCTGAAGTTCCTATGCTAAGTGAAATAAGCCAGTCATGACAGACAAATACATGCTTCCACATCATATACGGCATCTTGACGAGTCAGAGTCAGGGAGGGAGGGAATGGGGTTGCCAGGGCTGAAGGGAGCTAGTGTTTCGTGGATACACGTTTCCCTGGGGAGATGAAACACTCGTGGTGATGGGTGGTGGGGCTACTTCTACAACCATGTGAATGTAGGTAATGCCACAGAATTATATACTGAAAACGGCTTAAATGGTTAGGGTTAGGGTTGGGGCTATTGGGAGTGTGGAGCCTTAGCCCCTGGATGACCAGGGAAGTCCCCCTACTGTTTTCATTACTGTAGCTTCATAACATACCTTGGAACCAGGAAGTGTGATTTCTCCGGCCTTGTTCTCCTTCTTCAAGATTGACTACTCGAGGTTTTCTGCAGCTCCATGTGAATTTTAGAATTATTTCTATTTCTGTAAGAAATACTATTGTGGGGCTTCCCTGGTGGCACCACAACGACTTAGCCTGCGCTATAGAGCCCATGAGCCACAACTATTGAGCCCACGTGCCACAACTACTGAAGCCTGCACACCTAGAGCCCATGCTCCACAACAAGAGAAGCCACCACAATGAGAAGCCTGCGCACCGCAACGAAGAAGAACGCCGCCCCCCTGCAACTAGAGAAAGCCCACGCGCAGCAATGAAGACCCAACTCAGGCAATAAATAAATAAATAAATAAATAGATAAAATTTAAAAAATAAAAAAAAAGAAATACTATTGTATTTTGATAGGGAATGCACTACATCTGTAGTTCGCTTTCGGTTGCACGGATGTCTTCCAATCCACGAACACTGATGTCTTCCCATTTCCTTGTGTCTTGCTTAGTCTTTCACCAATGTTTTACAGTTCTCAGTGCACAGGTCTTCCTTGGTTAAGTTTATGCCTAAGTACTTCACTACTCTTGGTGCTACTGTAAATGGGACTGTCTTCCTAAATTCTCTTTTCAGACAGTTTGTTATTAGTATATAGATATAACAACTGATGTTTGTATGTTGAGTTGTATTCTGCAACTTTACTGAACGCATTTATTTCTAGCAAGTTTCTGGTTTTGGTCTTTAGGCTTTTCTGTAGGTAAGATCATGGCATCTGCAAACGGACAGTTTTCTATTTCTTTGCATCTCTCAGGTTTTGCTGTGCTTTCATTATCATTTAAAATATTTTTTTAAATTTCACTTTTTATTTCTTCTTTGACCCACTGATTATTCACAGTGTGTTGTTTAATTTTCACCTATTTGTGAATTTTCCAGTTTTCCCTCTACCACTGATTCCTAGTTTTATTCCATTGTGGTCAGAAAAGACACTTGATGTACCAACCTTCTTAAAGTTAAGAGTTGTAACCTAGCACGTGATCTACACTTGAGAATGTACCATATGTGCTTGAGAAAAACGTACACCCTGCTGTTGCTGGGCTAAAAATTCCATGTGTGCCTGTCAGGTCCATTGGGTCTGTGGTGTTATTCAAGTCCACTGACTTTTTCTTGTTGTGGTGGTGGTGGTGGTGGTGGTTGCTGTTGGTTCTGTCTGTTTGATCTACCCACTGTCGAAAGTGGATAGTGACGTCTCCACTGTACTTGTACAGCTATTTCTCCCCTCAGTTTAGTTTATGCAGAAAACTCCAGTTAATTGATGTAGTCACTCAGCCACCAAGGATGTGGAGCTATCTCCCCACTCCTTAAGTATGACCTTGCCCTTAATCCCATCCTGACCCTAACCTCTGACCCTGACCTTAACTCTAACTCAGAACCTTAACCCTAATTGAATTTTCTTAGTTTTAATTCTCTAAACAAAAATATCTCAATAGAATTCCTGCAATGACAGAAATGTCCTTTATCTTCTCCTCAGTCTACTGTGACAAGGAAACTGGATTTTTGTTATTTTAAGTTAATTTGAATTTAAAAAGCCATGTGTCATTAGCAGCTTCCATATGTGGACAGAGCACCACACGGTGCCCTGTGATTAGCCCAGTAGATAATCGCCATGTGTGGCTAGGTGTGGTTCCCTAATGCTCCTCCTTTAATGCAGGTGGATATTCAGAAACTATATTAAATTCTGGCCTTTGGATTTGACACTGAGGAGATCAACAGGAACACCAATCACCCCACCTAACACACCCTTAGGATATAACATCTACATTTCCTGTGACAGAGACCAAAGGACCTTGGAGAGCTCCCTGGTGTGGCTGTCAGGAGCGGGCCAGACCAACCTATACTTCACCTGCGAGAAACAGAACAAAGCCACCGTTGCCACGGCAGGGATCACATCAGCTTTCTCCTGCTCAGGGAGACGCTGCCGGAATACTACAAATTCCCACAGGCGAAGATGAAGGTGAGATGCGACAGAGCTGAATATACGTCCTGTCCAGCAACATAATACGGCAGTAAAGCAAATTAGGAGAGAATATTCTTGTTCTGTCAGTCAAAAGTGGAAAATCAGAATGTACAGAACTGGAGCGGTGTGTTCTTAACTTGACTCAGCAACGACAAGTGAGAGAATGAAGACTTCCCAGGCTGAAGTCAACCACAATAGCTCCTAGAAATAGGTTCTAAGCAACTTTTCCAGGTAGCCCTTCCAGTGACATTGAAAATATGGGGAACTCCCTGGTTGTCCAGTGGTTAGGACTCAATGCTTTTACTGCCAGGGCCTGGGTTCAGTCACTGGTCAGGAAACTAAGATCCTGCAAGCCAGGCGGTGAGGGGAGGGGAGGGGGAGGGGAGGGGAGGGGAGGGGAGGATGGTACAAAAAAACCCTTGTAGTTGCACTTATTGAAAGTAACATTGTTTAATATCCAGATCACTTTCCATGGCAGGTGAAAAGGAATATTATTCAGATGAGTACCACAGCCAATCAAAAGCACTGAAATTAAAACCGTGATTAAAAATCTTCCAACAAACAAAAGCCCAGGGCCAGATGGCTTTACAGGCGAATTCTACCAAACATTTGGAGGATAGCTAACACCTGTCCTTCTCAAACTCTTCCAAAATATAGCAGAGGGAGGAATACTCCCAAACTCATCCTACAAGGCCACCATCACCCTGATACCAAAACCAGGCAAAGATGTCACACAAAAAAGAAAATTACAGGCCAATATCACTGATGAATACAGATGCAAAAATCCTCAACAAAATACTAGCAAACAGAATCCAACAGCACATTAAAAGGATCATACACCACGATCAGGTGGGGTTTACCCCAGGAATGCAAGGATTCTTCAATATACGCAAATCAATCAATGTGATACACCATATTCACAAACTGAAGGATAAAAACCATACGATCATTTCAATAGATGCAGGAAAAGCTTTCAACAAAATTCAACACCAATTTGTGATAAAAACTCTCCAGAAGAATCTACCTCAAATAATAAAGGCCATATATGACAAACCCACAGCCAACATCATCCTCAACGGTAAAAAACTGAAAGCATTTCCTCCAAGATCAGGAACAAGACAAGGGTGCCCACTCTCACCACTATTATTCAACATACTTTTGGAAGTTTTAGCCACAGCAATCAGAGAAGAAAAAGAAATAAAAGGAATCCAAGTTGGAAAAGAAGTAAAAAATGTCACTGTTTGCAGATGACATGATACTATATATAGAAAACCCTAAAGATGCTACCAGAATTTGGTAAAGTTGCAGGATACAAAATTAATGCACAGAAATCTTGCATTCCTATACACCAGCAATTAAAAATCAGAAAGAGAAATTAAGGAAACACTCCCATTTACCACTGCAACAAAAAGAATAAAATACCTAGGATTAAACCTACCTAAGGAGGCAAAAGACCTGTATGCAGAAAGACACTGATGAAAGAAATCAAAGACAACCCAAACAGGTGGAGAGATATACCATGTTCTTGGATTGGAAGAATCAACATTGTGAAAATGACTGTACTACCCAAAACAATCTACAGATTCAATGCAATCCCTATCAAATTACCAATGACATTTTTCACAGAACTAGAACAAAAAATTATACAATTTATATGGAAATACAAAAGACCCTGAACAGCCAGAGCAATCTTTAGAAGAAAAAAACAGAGCTGGAGGAATCAAGCTCCCTGACTTCAGACTATACTACAAAGCTACAGTCATCAAGACAGAAATATAGCACAAAAACAGGCACAAAAACAGAAATCGAGATCAATGGAACAGGATAGAAAGCCCAGAGATAAACCCACGTACATATGGTCACCTTATCTTTGACAAAAGAGGCAAGAATATACAATGGAGAAAAAACAGCCTCTTCACTAAGTGCTGCTGGGAAAACTGGACAGCTACTTGTAAAAGAATGAATTGAGAACATTCCATGACATCATACACAAAAATAAACTCAAAACGGATCAAAGACCTAAATGTAAGGCCTGACAGTATAAAACTCTTAGAGGAAAACATAGGCAGAACACTCTATGACATAAATAACAGCAAGATCTTTCTTGACCTACCTCCTAGAGTAAAAGAAATAAAAACAAAAATAAACAAACAGGACCTAATGAAACTTAAATTTTTTGCACGGCAAAGGAAACCATAAATATGATGAAAAGACAACCCTCGGAGTGGGAGAAAATATTTGCCGATGAAGCAACTGACAAAGGATTAATCTCCAAAATACACAAGCAGCTCATGCAGCTCAATATCAAAAAACAAACAACCCCATCCAAAAATGAGCAGAAGACCTAAACAGATATGTATCCAAAAAGACACACAGATGGCCAACAGACACATGAAAAGATGCTCAACATCACTAATCATTAGAGAAATGCAAGTCAAAACCACAATGAGCTATCACCTCACATCAGTCGGAATGGCCATCATCAAAAAATCTAGGAACAGTAAATGCTGGAGAGGATGTGGAGAAAAGGGAACCCTCCTGCACTGTTGGTGGGAATGTAAGCTGGTACAGCCACTATGGAGAACAGGATGGAGGTTCCCTGCAAAACTAAAAATAGAGCTACCATATGACCTAGCAATCCCACTCCTGGGCATATACCCTGAGAAAACCATAATCCAAAAAGGTACATGTACCACAATGTTCACTGCAGCACTATTTACAATAGCCAGGACATGGAAGCAACCTAAATGCCCATCAACAGATGAATGGATAAAGAAGATGTGGCACATATATACAATGGATTACTACTCAGCCATAGAAAGGAATGAAATAGAGTTATTTGCAGTGAGGTGGATGGACCTAGAGTCTGTCATACAGAGTGAAGTGAATCAGAAAGAGAAAAACAAATACCGTATGCTAACTCATTTATAGGGAATCTAAAAAAATGGTACCAATGAACCCAGTGGCAGAGGAAGAATAAAGACACAGTTGTAGAGAACAGACTTGAGGACATGGGCAGGTGGGGAAGGAGAAGCTGGAACAAAGTGAGGGAGTAGCATTGACACTGATATACTACCAAATGTAACATAGATAGCTGGCGGGAAGCAACTGCCTAACACAGGGAGATCAACTCCATGATCGCTGATGACCTAGAGGGGTGGGATGGGGAGGGTGGGAGGGAGGCTCAAGAGGGAGGGGATATGGGGATATATATGTAAATACAGCTGATTCACTTTGTTGTACAGCGGAAACTGGCACAACAGTGTAAAGCTATTATACTCCAACAAAGATCGAAAAAGAAAAAAAAATCAGTTGCCAATATATGTAAAACAAACCACCGTCTCCTGTGTATCAGTAAGAGAGAAAAAAATCAAATGCTGCTAATTAAAATGACACATCATAGATTTTCACATTAAATCCTGATCTCAGAGATGCTGAACATGTGCTTGGAATCAATGACATATGGTAGTTTTTTTGGTTTGCTCACCCTGTCTATACAGAACATCTAAAAATTAACCCAATAAAAGTTCACAAGTAAGCTCATTCAGTAATTTAAACTCAGCCTAGTTCCACAAATTAGAAAATTACTAGGCAATTATGTCACCCATAAAATCCCAGAGAACAGACTACTGGTAAGTATAACCACAACTGTGTTATGATACATAAATTCTAAGTAAACATCACCCTAAACAGCTAAATAAGACATGGAGGTTAATGGCATTGACTGCTTAGCTAAAATATTAACAAATAAAGATGGCTTGAGAAGGTGGGTCTCACCAGATAGGATGCTGGGGCAAAGAGGAGGCTGGGTTTTCACCAAGGAACAGAAGCAGTTAGTGTTATAATTAAAGGGAAGGAGGTTATTGATGCAGTCATAGAAGTTGATTTTTGTCAACTAGTTACACTATTATAAAGGCAATATACTCCAATGGTGCATTATTTAGTTGGTAAAAAGTTAACCAGTTTGATATTTAAAACCATAACTTTCTTTGTTCCAACCAATTCCCCAGTCTCCCAAAGTAAAAACCTCTACCATTATCTGTGATTTTGTTTAGTTTGTTTTGTTTTGTTCCTCATTTTAGAGACAAGGGAAGAGCCTGGGGGGCTCATGCAGTGTCTCATTTTAAAATGATAACACAGTGAACAGTTATGCTTATCAATGTGAGATTAATTTAGAAATTAAAGCCACAAATTTAAAACTTTCCCTTTTTTCAAAGCTTAAAATTTAGTCAGTATTCAACAATTAAAATCACCACAAATCTAGTAAAATCCTACAAAGTGTTAGGTACTTAGCTTACAGCTGAGGACCATAAAGTAAATAAAATATGATTCCTTCCCTCAAGAATAATCCCAAATCTATGGACTGGTCAACAGCCACACACACACATCACATCCCATGAACGCCAACAGTCTGGCTTCTAACAACTCACCATGTGCAGAAAAAGAAGTCAGTTTCCTTGCTGTTTTCCGATAGGCTAGGAAGTATTAGAATCCAACTGAGTTTACGACAGAATAGTACAGATACTATAGCACAGGGAACTATACCCAATATTTTGTAATAACCTATAAGGGGACAGAATCTGAAAAGGAATATGTGTGTGTGTGTGTGTGTGTGTGTGTGTGTGTGTGTGTGTGTGTAACTGACTCGAAACTAACACAATATTGTAAATCAACTATACTTCAATAAAAAATATATTTTTAATTTAAAAAAATGAGTATCACAGAGGTATTCTCTCGATTGCCTCCTTGGGAAAGAAAATGGCCATGCTTTGTTCCTTCCCGCTCAGGTCACCTAAGGTCCCTGTGGTCTTCTGCTGAGCGTCAAGGGTCGGGTGCCACGTGTGACCCAGGTGGCCTCCAGGAGTGCTCCTCTGGCCTCAGGCGTGGTGGCGCTGCTGCTGCACCGTGGCTGGGCCTGGGCGGGGCTGCTGGTCTGTGATGATGTGAGAGGTGAGTTCTCTGGAGGCCAAGAGAAGACACGCACAGGGGAGATCTGTGCACCCTTAAAGGGTGGATGCCTGTTGTCAAGTGATTCCAGCCTTTTTCCGACTGGAAATTCTTACTGAATACCCTAGATTCACCCAAAAATGTAGCTATCAATTGTATACACTGGGCTACGTGGATCCCAAAAGATCACACTGATAAAAATAAGGCCAACACAAAGATCCTGGAGCATGTTTATGGCAGATACGGGAAGTCAGCAGGCTGGCAGACCTAGGAGCTGTCCACCTTCTGAAAATACACTGAAAGAGGCTTGAGGAAAATCACAGGTTTTAAAAACCGCAGTAGAGCAGCACCGCCCGGCCACCCCGCAGCCACAAGAGGAGCTCGACGGCTGCCAGTGCTGGGGGGGCCGGACACGCGCTGATCTCCGGGAAGAGCGCGCAGGCCACACGGCCTCAGGCGGTGACCCTCCGCAAAGTCCCTGCCGACGGCCTGCGCACGGTCAGACAGACGCGAGCGTGAAGCCTGCCGCCGGGAACCGCGGAGCACAGCGTCTCCGTTAGGCTTTATGCTGTTACAGCTTAAACAGGGATTCGCTTGGTGAATAAGGAGTGAATACATTGTTTTTCAACTTCGGAAGATTTACTTAGGCAGAGCTTTCCTGTTTCGAATTAATGTAAAATCTTTCAAAATACAGTACAGAGAGTGACATAATGGATACCTGCACACAAACAGGCAGACCTCACAATCACTAAATGTTGCCACATTTTCATCCCATGTTTGTATTGTGAAATATTGTCGGTCACAGCCCTTACAGAATTTCACATCTGTACCCTTCAGCATGCACCTTGTAAAAAAGCAAGCAGGACTTTCTACAAAACCACAGCACCGCACTGCACAGGAATTCCTGCGTACGGTTCAATACTCAGTCAGGAGGGGTTTTCAGAAGCTGGTTAGCATTGGAAGGTGGGGGAACGTGGGGCGTCGAGAACAGGCCATGAGAAATTATGTTTACCTAGCTACGAATCTAGGAGTCTCCCACGAGAATCAGCTCAAGGAATACCACCCCCGCCCCCTCCACATAAAGAGAAAGGACTATTTGTGTCACAGAACCATAAGGAGTGTAAACCTCAAATTACACGAGACTTTCTTTGCAGCTCTGCCTGGGTGTATCAACATGTCTTAACCTGCACTGTGACCACACACTGATGCTCGAATGTGGAAGAATTACTGAACCTGAAACACTGCACTTTTGCTTTTCTCATCAGACACAGAGCAGTGTGTGCAGCGTCCTATACTCAAGCAGTAAGAGAGGACGCTGCCCTCCAACGGCCGTGACCTGCCCGGCTTCTGTGGACCCTCTGGGGATGGCTCTCTCCTCTGCTCTCACGCTGTGGTCCTTGGGGTCTTTGTTAAGCCCAAGACTCTCCCAGAGTCAAGGCCAAGAACCAGACTCTCAGCTACATCCTCATCTCCCTCTTGTTATGCCTCCTCTGCTCCTTACTCTTCACTGGCCGTCCCAGCACAGCCACCCGCACCCTCCAGCAGCCCACATCTGGCACGGCGTTTACTGGGCTGTTTCCATTGTTTGGGCCAAAACCACATCTGTGGCCTCGACTTTCACGGTCATTGCTCCTGAGAGGAGAGTTGGTTGGTGTCGGGGCACCTGACTTCACCCTTCTCATCTACTCCCCAATCCACCAGACTCTCCGTGGAATCTGGCTGGGAACCCCTCCCCTCTTCACTGACACAGGCGTGACTCCAAGCCTAGATGCGTCCTCCTCACATGCAACCAGGGCTCGGTCACTATCTCCTACTGGGTCCTGGGACACCTGGGCTCTCCGCCCTGCGGAGCTTCACTGGGGCTCTCCTGGCCCGGAACCTGCCCAGAACCTTCAAGGGAACCAAGCTCCTGACCCTCAGCACCCTGGTGACGTGCACCACAGCCCAAAGGGAAGGTCATCGTGGCCATGAAGGTCTTCTCCATCTTGGTCTCCAGTGCAGGCACCAGGCTGCACTGCTAAGACCAGACGGGAACACCCTGTGTGATAGGGAATAAGAAGGTCCTGGGTGCAGAGAAAGCGTAAACAGACACTTGAAGCTACATCACCCACTTTGCACAGAGAGCTGACGAAAGATGAGCCTTCCTACTTACACTCCAGTTGGACGGGTAAGCTCTGCGTGTCCTGCAAGTTTCGGGGACCCCAGCCATCAGCAATCGGGTCCAGAAGCTTCAGTCACCTCGGACGCCTTCCTGGCACACGGAGTCCATCCCCTATTGTCTGGGCCGCTTCCCGACCCCCTGCTCCAGCCTGGGCCCTGGCTTCCCTCTACTTCCCGTTCTCCGTTTTTCCCAATTACAAAAGTTTTCCCCACACTAAGGTTGTTTTTTTTTTTAACTTTTTATTTTTTTATTTTTTACAATAAACTGCATATATTTAGAGTGTACAATTTGGTATCCCAATCTCCCAATTCATTCCCCCCCAACCCTCCCCGCTTTCCCCACTTGGTGTCCATGTTTGTTCTCTACACCTGTGTCTCTATTTCTGCCTTGCAGACCAGTTGATTTGTACCACTTTTCTATAGTCCACATGTATGTGTTAATATACGATATTTGTTTTTCTCTTTCTGACTCACTTCACTCTGTATGACAGTCTCTAGGTCCATCCGTGTCTCTAAAAATGTCCCAGTTTTATTGCTTTTTACAGCTGAGTAATATTCCATTGTATGTATGTACCACATCTTCTTTATCCATTCATCTGTTGATGGACATTTAGGTTGCTTCCATGTCCTGGCTATTGTAAGTAGTGCTGCAGTGAACACTGGGGTGCATGTGTCTTTTTGAATGATGGTGTTCTCTGGGTATATGCCCAGCAGTGGGATTGCTGGGTCACATGGTAGTTCCATTTTTAGTTTTGCAAGGAACCTCCATCCTGTTCTCCATAGTGGCTGTATCAATTTACATTCCCACCAGCAGTGCAAGAGCGTTCCCTTTTCTCCACATCCTCTGCAGCATTTACTGTGTGTAGATTTTCTGATGATGCCCATTCTAACCGGTGTGAGGTGATACCTCATTGTCGTTTCGATTTGCATTTCTCTAATAATGAGTGATGTTGAGCAGCTTGTCATGTGCCTCTTGGGCATCCGTATGTCTTCTTTGGAGAAATGCCTATTTAGGTCTTCTGCCCATTTTTTGATTGGGTTGTTTGGTTTTTTTGATATTGAGCTGGATGAACTGTTTATATATTTTGGAGATTAATCCTTTGTCTGTTGATTCGTTTGCAAATATTTTCTCCCATTCGGAGGATTGTCTTTTCGTCTTGCTTATAGTTTCCTTTGCTGTGCAGAAGCTGTGAAGCTTCATTAGGTCCCACTTATTTATTTTTGTTTTTATTCCCATTATTCTAGGGGATGGATCAAAAAAGATCTTGCTGTTATTTACGTCAAAGAGTGTTCTTGCTATGTTTTCCTCTAGCAGTTTTATAGTGTCTGGCCTTACATTTAGGTCTTTTATCCATTTGGAGTTTATTTTTGTGTATGGTGTTAGGAAGTGTTCTAATTTCATTCTTTTACATGTAGCTGTCCAGTTTTCCCAGCACCACTCATTGAAGAGGCTGCCTTTTCTCCATTGTATATCCTTGGCTCCTTTGTCATAGACTAGTTGACCATAGTTTATCTCTGGGCTTTCTATCCTGTTCCGTTGATCTATCTTTCTGTTTTTGTGCCAGTACCACACTGTCTTGATCACTGTAGCCTTGTAGTATAGCCTGAAGTCGGGAAGCCTGATTCCACCAACTCCGTCTTTCCTTCTCAAGATTGCTTTGGTTATTCGGGGTCTTTTGCGTTTCCATACAAATCGTAAAATTTCTTGTTCTTGTTCTGTGAAAAATGCCATTGGTAATTTCATCGGGATTGCATTGAATCTGTAAATTGCTTTTGGTAATGTAGTCATTTTCACAATGTTGATTCTTCCAATCCAAGAACATGGTATGTCCCTCCATCTGTCTGTGTCGTCTTTGATTTCTTTCATGAGTGTCTTATAGTTTTCTGAGTACAGGTCTTTTACCTCCTTGGTTAGGTTTACTCCTAGGTATTTTATTCTTTTTGTTGCAATGGTGAATGGGATTGTTTCCTTAATTTCTCTTTCTGATCTTTCATTGTTGGTGTATAGAAATGCAAGAGATTTCTGTGTGTTAATTGTGTATCCTGCAACTTTACCAAATTCATTGATTAGCTCAAGCAGTTTTCTGGTGGCATCTTTAGGATTTTCTATGTATAGTATCATGTCATCTGCAAACAGTGACAGTCCCACACTAAGGTTTTGAACCTTTTTCCCTCTTTAAGGTTTGTTGATGGCCTTATCTGTGCTGCTTGCTTGACATTCACTTCTGTGGATGATGAGTAAGGGGTTCCCATTCCAGGGCAGAGGACATGGGGGCCCGTTTCTGAAGCCCCATGTGCACAGGGCCCCTGTAACTGGGTGGGGGGGGAGGTTGGTACTGGGGGAGTTTCAGCTTCAGTGAGTCCTCCAGGCACACAGGGAGCAGACAGGTGCAGGTGGGCACTGCTGAGATGGGACGATCTGAGGGCAGAGTCCTGGTCATTCGAGGGGAGGGACCCTGAGGCCTGGTGCAGGGAGGGTATATCCCTGGGCAGAAAGGGGACAAGGAGCCCACTCCAGGCTGAAACCCACGTGTGATCTTTCAGACTCAACAGCAGCCACTGAAAGGCTCCACCTGGCAGAGCCCAAGGGAGCTGCCCTCTCACTGGACCTGGCACAGCTCTGCACACAGCCAGTCTCTGGGGGTGCTGGTAAGGACCCAGCTCCTGCTCTTACCCACATCTGAACTGCTGCCCAAGCCCTTACATATGGGGCCTGCACAGGGACCCTCGCCAGAGGCCTCCTCGCCGGGAGGAGGGAAGAGCTGTAAAGACATGTCTCCCCCTGGCCTGGACTCATGGCTCTCCCAGCCTCCCCGGCCCCAGGGGCCAAACAACGCAGGCGTCGTGTGTTCAGGGCTCTCTCTGCAGGGTGACCCTCCGCTGCTCGTGCAGGTCCACCTGACGCCCAGCCTCAGCGCCAGGCCACGTGAGAGTGGAACGGGCAGATGGACTTTCCTCTGCTTACCTCCCGCCCACGTGACCAGAGCAGCAACCCAGACGTGGCTGACTCACCCAGCTACCCCCACACCTGAGCTCAGCTGAGCCCCTGACGAGAGGCGTCTCCCCCTCTGCTGTAGGAACAGTCCTCAGAACGGCCACAAGGAAAATAGGTGCTGAGAACATTTGTCAAGCAAATGCCCTATTTTACTAAAAATCCACACACACGTTACGTTTTACAAAAACTGCATCCATCGGGCTGTCTCGGTCCCTTCCCTAACCCAACAAGACAGTGTCCTGAAGAAAGGCCCCCTCACACGCCAGGGCTGCCCCAGGCACCCCCAGCTCCCTGGCCCAGTGCACAGAGGTGAGGTCAGCGGAAGCCACGCCAGGATCCAGCCTGGGGCCTGTGCGGGGCCCTCGCCACCATCCTAGTTGAGGGACTTGCCGGGACCACAGACACACTGCCCACAGCCCGCGCCCCAGCCGGACGCGGCTCAGGCCTCAGGAGGAGGCGACGGGGTACCCGCAGTGGTTGTGGCTGGCCTCGCCCAGGGTCAGGGTCAGGGACAGGCTGGGCTTCCGTTCCAGCTCCTCCTCCTCCTCCGGGCAGCGCTGCGGGGGCCGGGCTTTGAAGAAGTCGGAGATGTATCGGACCTGCCGGAGCAGAGGGAGGCAGGAGCTGACCGGGCGGGGAGGGGACGGCACAGGGGAGGACAGGGCAGGGAGGGGCAGGGGAACCCAGGAGGGGAGGGGAGGCGGCGGCAACGAGCGCAGCAGAGGGGGGACCTTCGGGGAAGGAGGAGAGAGGGGGCGGGGGTCCTGGAGAGGCAGAGAGCTGGCAGGAGGGTCCCGGGGGGGGGGGGTCTCTGATCAGGGCAGGGGGTCGGGGCCCGGGAGCTCACAGTGAGGCCGGCCACCAGTGCCCCCTGCAGCAGGCCAACGAGAACGTCACTCCAGTGGTGCTTGTGGTCAGACACGCGGGTGTAGCCCACGTAGAGGGCAAAGGCCACCAGGAAGAACTGCACGGTGGGCCGCAGCAGCCGTGCCCACTTCCAGCACAGCCGGGCCTGCACGTAGAGCTGCGGGCCGAGAGCAGCATCAGCACGGAGCCTGCCAGGCCCGCGCCTGCCTGACGCTGAGGCCAGGAGCCCGGAACCCACAGACCCAGGGCCTCCAGTTTTCATCAACGCACCCGAAGCCCATCCCCCACCCCCTGCACCCACCCCGCTCCACTGAGGCCCAGGGAAGGGCCCTGGCCACAGCCGCACAGCCAGCAAGTCACGGGGAAACAGACTCACCGCCAAGAACACCATGCAGTACATTCCAAAGGAGGAGTGTCCAGAGTAGAAAGACAACCTGAGAAAGGACAGGGCAGCAGCTTTCAGGAGGGCAGCCCCGCGGGCCCGCACTCGGCACCGCCGCCCGCAAACACCCCGGCCCCGGGCCCGTCCCGCCACGCCTCCCAGAGCCAGGGAGGGTTTCTGTAGGGACACAGCCAGCGCAGGCCACCGTCAACGCTCCCCTTTCCGTTCTTCTGACAACGTGATACAAAGTCTCATGGTCTTTAAAGCCTCCCCACAGAAATGCTGCAGGCCCTGGACCCAGAACCCAGGGCAGACAACGGTCCAGCCACCAGCTTCACTCTCACGGTGTTGCTTTTTTTTTTTTTTTTTTAAACTTATTTATTTGTTGGCTGTGCTGGGTCTTCGTTGCTGCACACAGGCGCTCTCTGGGTGCGGTGAGTGGGGACTGCTCTTTGTTGTGATGTGCAGGTTCCTCACTGCTGTGGCTTCTCTTGTTGCAGAGCTCAGGCTCTAGGCGTGGGGGCTTCAAAAGCTGCGGCACACGGGCTCAATAGGTGTGGCTCACGGGCTCCAGAGCACAGGTTCAGTAGTTGTGGCGCACTGGCTTCGTGGCTCCGCAGCATGTGGGAACTTCCGGGGGCAGGGATCTTTCAACAAGCTATTGGGGACGTCCCTGGTGGCGCAGTGGTTAAGAATCCGTCTGCCAATGCAGGGGACATGGGTTTGATCCCTGGTCCAGGAAGATCCCACATGCCATGGAGCAACTAAGCCCGTGCGCCACAACTACTGAGCCTGTGCTCTAGAGCCTGTGAGCCACACCTACTGAGTCCACGCACCACAACTACTGAAGCCCGCGCGCCCAGAGCCCGTGCTCTGCAACAAGGGAAGCCACCAAAATGAGGAGCCCGCGCACCACAATGAAGAGCAGCCCCCGCTCACCGCAGCTAGAGAAAGCCTGGGCACAGCCACAAAGACCCAATGCAGCCAGTATATAAATAAACTTATTTAAAAAAAAAAAAGAATATTCTGGAATAAGATAGTGTGGCTGGTTGCATAACACGAGGAACGTACTAAAAAACCAACAAATTGTACATACTAAGATGGTTAAATTGGTGAACTTTATGCTTTGTGAACTTTAATTTTTAAAGAAGGAAATAAGGACATCAATTAAATGCAAAACTCACCAGCAGAGATGGTGAGAGGACAGAGCAGAAGCGCGAGGATGGGCCCCGAAACGCAGGGGAGGTGAGCCATGCTGCCTGACACCCCTGGCCCCACCTCACCTCCCTGCCTGCAGGACGCGGGCCCACGGGCACCTCCAGGCCTGGCTCCCCCTGTTCTCTGCCCAGCGTGGGGCCTCTGTGCTTCCTGGACCCGACACCCCATCCCTCCACATCCAGCTCCCGAGGGCCCTTCTCCGGCCCCCACTCTCCTCCCCGGGCGGGGTGTCTGCGGCCGGGCGCCCACCTGGACTCGGTGACATTAGCAGGGCTCCCCCTGCACACCTCCACCTGCACATACACCGAGCAGTTGACGCGGCTCCAGTCAGGGTCACACACGGCCAGGAAGTTGGGCCGCAGCCGGCCGGTCATGTACTTGGCCAGGTCTGTCAGCGACTGGCTGACTGCAGCCCCGAACAGGAACGTCCCCAGAACCTTGTAGAGGGCGGCCAGGTAGTTGTTGAAGTCGGAGTGGGAGTAGAGGCGGTCTGTGTACACCAGGTAGGCCTCCCCGGCCGACACCTGCGGGGAGCAGCGGGGGGCTTCGAGGCCGCTGGAAGGGGTCAGGGTTCCCGGCCTCCCTGAGGTCACTGGGGATCCGGGGCCTCCAAGGAGGCCCCCTTCCCCACAAACAGCACCCCGGACAGGGCTCAACCCGCCGGCGGCCCCGCCCCGCCCTCCACGCCCCTCCTGCCTTACGAGGACGACGGTGGCTGCGGTGATGACCCCGGCCATGAGCCCGTTGGTGATGGTGTCTGGACGGTAGGGGTACCGGATGGAGTCATCCCCGCAGTAGAACCCTCGCCGGTACGGGGTGTTCACGAGTGTGAGGAGGACGAAAGGCAGAGAGGCTGGGGTGGGAGAGAGGAGCCGGTGGCCACACGGTTCCCCCGCGCTCCCAGCTGAGCGCCGGGCCACGCAGATGAGCCCGCGCCCCCGCCCGGCGCCTGGACACCGGCCTCGGCTGCCCGCTGGGGCTCCTCACCTCTGTGCCCACCCGACGGCTAGGAGGAGCCCTTCTCGTGGCAAACGGGAGGTCGCTGCCCCCACTGAACCCCACTCGTCCCCCCGCCCCCCCCCCAAACACGGCCCACCCCCTCCCCTCCCTCGCTTCCCTCCAGCCTCCTCTCTGCCCTTCGCCCAGAGCCTGCAGGCAGCCACCCAGGGCCCCTGCTCAGGTCCTCCTCGCTGCCCAGAACATCTCTGACGAACTCCCACCCGCTCTCCTGGCCGCCCCGCTCCTGGGATTCCTCTCACAGCAGGAAACGTCCGTCCTTCATGGTTCTTGCCTGGGTGCAGCTGTGCAGTCACGGTGTGACACCCGAATGACTCCCTGGGCACACACACCGCCCTGTGAGCACCGGGGGGGACCTGTCGTGTTCAAGGCTGAGTCTCTGGGGCCTGCCCGGGGCCCGGCCAAGGCCAGTGCTCCACGGGAGTCTGTGACGAGGAGGACGCCCTGCTTGCTGTTCCACGGCCGGCCAGCGATCAGGAACACACGACATCCACACCCCATTCCTGAGCAGGCCACAGGTGACCCGCCAGGCCCAGCCCAGGCCCTGGGAGCTCCGTCCAAAGGTGCTTTCAGGAGCCACACGTCATGACCGGCCCCGCCTGGCACGGCCGCAGCCCTGGCGTCCGGGGCCCCGCAGCCAAGGGTGACCGAGGGCGGCTGGGGCACAGGGCACCCTGCCCCCCAGGGTGGGTGCACAGAGACAAACCCAGGCAGGGTGCCCTTTGGCCTCGGCAGGGCAGGTGACACGAGGAAGAGGGTGTGGCTGCGCTGGGCCTGCATCCCAGAGCAGCGGGCAGGCAGCGCCAACTGCTCCCAATGGCCAAATTCAAGGGCCCCGGGACCGCCCCGCGCTGGCGCTGCTACAGGGAAAGAGGCGATGAAGGACGCAGAGGTCTGCCTCGTGCAGCAGCGAGCAGCCAGAAACAACAATAACAGGCACGCAGAGGCCTGGCATCGGGGAGGTGGCTTTCAGCAGGGTGTCGGGAAGGCCACACAGGGAAGGCGGCTTAAAGGAAGACGTTCAGGGGAGATCTGGGGAAGAGCACCCCCCCCCAGAGGGGTGGCCAGAGGTGGCCCTGAACCTGGAGAGCAGAGCGCTGGGGAGAGGGGCTGGCGGCAGGGGTGGGGGGGCTGCCTAGAAGAGGCTGAGAAACCAAGTCGAGCCCTATCCCCACAGCCTGAGCAGGGGAGGGGCTCCCACAGGGGCCTGGGCAGCCAGCCTGCCCCCCAACTCCTGTCCCCCAGGCCTTTACCCGAAGGGTCGGACGCTGCCGATCAGAACTGCAGCTGGGCTCTCCCCGGCCGCTGTGGCTCAGACGTCCCCCTCGGCAGACACCGCCAGAGCCTCCCTGCCTCTGCGTCAAGCCCTGGTCTCGGCCCCCGGTGTTTTCCCCAGGGCTCTTGTCACCATCTAAAACTGACCTGTTCGTCTACGGAAGCTTCTAGACTGGGAGCTGGTTCTGCCTGGGCCCCCAACACCTGGCACCTGGCACCTGGCAGTGGCACCCAACCTAACCTCAGCTCCGCAGCCCCCCCCACCCGCTACTGTGTGACCTCCACTGGGCAGCTGAACACTGCTGGGTCCAAGCTGGGGAGCACACCAGCACCTCCCTCACGGGCTGACGGCAGAAATCCTGGCACAGAGCAAGCACCGCACGCGTGCTTACACAAACAAGTGCTCGGGAAACGATGTCCAGGGTTGGCAGACGCCCCCTGGAGACCTCCATCTGCCCCCTGGCCCAGCCCCAAAGGGGTCTCTTCTGGGACCAGGGAGGAGCGCCTGGCCTCTGCCTGCAGCCTGGGCGCACCCCTCCTTCGCCGGAGGAGGAGCGGGAGCCCGGCTGGGGGGAGGCCACTCCAGGCTGGAGGGGCCCCTCCCTGCACCTGGGGCAGAATTCCGGGGCCATTGTCCTCGCAGCCCCGGAGCAAACACAGAGCCTTTGTCTCCAGGCCCCTGGAGGAGGCGGGGAGGCGGCCTCGGGCGGCCACCTCCCCCCGCCTGGCCCGCAAACCCGCCGGACAGGTTTGGAGGTTTGGTCCGCGCCGCCCCGAGGCCCCCAGTTCCACAACAGCCCGGGGCGCGGTGCAGCTCCCGACTCCCCTGCGCGCGAGCGAGGAGACGGCTGGCCGCAGGTTCGAATCCCACCACGGCCCGCGCGCCCCCGGCCGGGGCTCCGCCCTCTCAGCGCCCGCCGGACCGGCCGGCCCCGGCGCGGGGTGGAGGCCTCCCGGGGCGACCCGCCGCCGCCCGCGTGAATCAGCGGCCGGGCCGGGCCGCGCAGGGCGAGAGGGGGAGGCGCGAGCGGCCCCCCGCGGCGACGTCCTGCTGCCGCGGGCGGGGGACCCCGACCCCCTCGCACCCGGGATGCGCGGGGGAAACTGAGGCCTGCGAGGGCGCGCGCGGGGGCACGCGGGGCGGGGGCGCGCAGGTCGAGCCGCCGCCCGAGGGTCCGCCCCGCGCCACCCCCACCTCGGGGGGCCTCCGAGAGGCGGGGGCGCCGCGGCCCCCAGCCCGTCCGACCACACTCGGCGGGGCCGGGGATGGGCCCGCCTGGGCAAGAACCGCCCCCCCCCCACGCCCCCGGGTCCCCGCGGCTCTTACCGACCAGCACGCACAGCACGTCGAGCAGCACGAAGACCCACCTCCGCTCCATGCCGCCCCCGCCCCGGGCCGCGCCCCCGACCCCCGGCGCCCGTCCCGGCGCGTCCCGTCGCGTCCCGGCCCGGCCGCGGGGTCACATGGCCGCGCAGCCCGGCCCCACCCGGGAGGGGCGGGCAGGGCGGGGGAGCGGCGCGCGGGGCGGAGCCGCGAGGGAGGGGGGCGGGCTCCGGCCCCGCCCCGCCGGGCGCGCGCGGAGGGGGGGCGTGGGGGCGCGCGGGGTGGGGTCGGTACCTGACCCGCGGCGGGGATGCGGGGGCCGCGGGGCTCCGGGCTGGAGCGGTGGTCGGCGCCTGGCGTTGCGCCCGCCCCCGCCGGGGGGCCGCGGCTCAGGGACGGCCCGTCCGGGGTGACCCCCGAGGGTCCGCGTGCGGCCGCAGGCCCCGCTCACCCACGGACGGGGTCGGCTGCGCCTGGGGTCGGGAGGGCGAACGAAGAAGCGAAGGAAGGGGTGAGGGGTGGCCGGACAGGCCGGCAGGAGGGGGCGTGGAGGAGGACGGAGCTCGGGCTCCCCAGGACGCGCCCCCGCGGGGCCTCCTCTTTGCCTCGGTTTCCCCTGCGGGGCACTGAGCTCTTGTGTGCGCGTCTGAGTACGTCTGAATCAGGAAGTGCCTACACATCGATGGGGCCGTCACGGCTTTACTGCAGGGGTTTTTTTTCTTCCCTCCCGATGCTCAAAATCCTGGCGGCCCTTCCGTCGCTGGCATTGAGAGCAAGCTCCACATCGCCCACCCTGTCTGTGCCAGGCCCTGCTCCTGTGTGGCACCCTCCCACCCTTACAGGCAGCAGATCGCGCAGGCAGGTGGAACTCGCTTACACGCTGAAAAGGGTAGAGTTAGGGTCTGTGCCCTGCACCCCCGCCAGGTCCCAAGGCAGCCCTGAGCTGGGGGGGGGGGGGGACGGGGAGGGGGTGTCCACGACACCCACACTGGATCCTTTGGACTGGAACCATCTGCAAAGCCTTGGGGAGTGTCACCGCCTCCTGGAGAGCCTGCCTGGACCTGGCAGGACACAAAAGAGGTCGCGCCACTCTCTCAAGGTCACACAGTGGGAAAAGGCAGGGCTGCGGTTTGAACCCAAGCAGCCTGGCCCCAGCCCAAACCCCAAACCAGCTTCACCGGCCCACCCCCTCCAACAATCTTAAAACAGAAGATGTTTCCCGGCTTTTTTTTAGAGGTGAAGGAAGCCCCTTTCCCAAAGTCAAGCAGCTGAGACATGACGTCAGAGCCCCCGACCCCCCTGCCTGGAGGATGAACGGACACCTGCACGCAGAGGAAGTGGGGCTCAGGAGGGGCAGTGCACAGCTCCTCCACCGCTGGCCAGACGGTGGGGTTAAGGGGGTGTCTCTGGGCCAAGTACCCTGAACCCCAGAACAACTTTCTTTCAGCAGGCCAGCAGACACACACACACCCCCACACACACTGAAAATAACTCAGCCCACCCCCAGGACATGACGAGGTCCTGCATGGAAACTGCTGGACCTGGATTTTCCGTCTGCGGTGTGGCAGACACACAGTGTGGGAGGCACGTCCCAGCAACCCCCCCTTTCCAACCGCACACCGAGGACCTGAGAAGGCACGTCCTAAAAACGCAGCAGCCCCCCTCACCCCCAGACTTCCTCCGAGGCGTCCAGAAGGCTCAGATCACTTGCCCCGAGGGCTTTTCTCTGAGCAGGGGCGGGGCTGTGCCAAGGATGTTTCAGGCTCAGGGGGCTCCGGCAGTCCTGGACGCCTGCCAGTGCGGCCCGGCCGCAGGGAGGCTCCGGCTCTGCCCTCTGGCTCCCGCGGCACAGAGGGGGGCGGCCGGCACGCGTTCGCCCGTGCATCCACTCACACAGTGCCGTGACCTGACAAAACACAAGCGAAGGGGCCGGGCCCACAGCTTCGTGCGTGTGAGCTGGCATCCTCATGACAGGGCTTTTGTCCCTCCAGCCTTGCTGCAGTCGGGGGACTGCCCCTCTCTGTGTGGTCCTGACACTTCCCGTCAAGGTGCCAAAGGTGCAACGTGATAGTGGGATCAGTGAGATGCGGGTGGTCTTTACTGAGCACCTACGGCATGCTGGGTGGGGCCTGGACGGAGGCCGCAGGGTTGGACCCAGGAGGCTCCAGGGGAGGCTCCTGCGGGCAGAGACCGGGTGGGAAGGAGCAGCGCCTGTTCCTGCCTAGCTAGGAGGCCAGGTGGCTGCAGGGAGAGTGTGCGGCCGGAGCAGATGTGGCCGCCCTCACCTCCCTGCTGACCTGTCTCACCCTGTCCTTAAAGTACCTGCACAGGGTCAAGATTAAAATGTGGTGAGGGCAGCAGGGATTAGGATTAGGGCTAGCTGGGGAATCTGCCTTGGGCCAGGAAGGCCCGCCCTGGGGACAGAGCCCGGGCTGGGAGGCACTGATGTAAGCCCCTAGCTGGGTCCTAGGCCTCGCCCATGTCCCCTGGAGACGGGACCACGCTTCGTGCCTGGAAATCACCACTGCCTCGCTGCCTCACTCCACCTGAGGGACCCAGAACCCAGGCCTGTCTCAAGGAAGAGGTGCCCGGGGGTGAGCAGAAAGGCCCTGGCACACGACAGGTGCCACCCGAGTGCAGCCCCCAGCCCCGCCACTCTCTGTGCCCCTCTTGGGGCTCAGTCCCCTGGAGCGAGCGCCTCGACGCAGGCCTCACTCCCTGCGGAGGGTCCCGGAGCTCAGGCTGTACCCCAGATGGCCCCACCAGGAAGCACTAGGCAAAATGGTGGGAGTGGGCACCGGGGGTGGGCTTCCAGCAGATCCAAGCGTCCGTTCACCCAGAATCCCAGAACCGCATCCCTCCCAGGACGCGGCCACCCCTCAGGGCGCACGACCTTTCAGTCAGGGACAAGGCGACCTGCCCGGTTTAGCACTGAGTTCGCGTCCGGGAGCCCTGGCCCGGCGACACCGCCCCTCGTGCAGGTCACCCCGACGGCACAGCCCCCTCTCCACCCCTCCTGCGTTCTCAGTCCGTATCTGGCGGTCCCCAGCCTCGCGCTCCAGGAGGCGGGACATCACACACCAGGCGCTCGGGCGCCGCTTCTGAACGAAGGGCAGCCCACAAGCAACCAACGGCCCAGCAGCCGGAGCCCGAGCTCCCGCGGGACCACAGCCACCCAGGACGGGCGCGGAGCCGCCTCCACAAGACCTAGTCTCCACCTGCGTCCCAAGAAATGAGGGAAGACGGGGCAGGTCATGCCATCGAGCATGCAAACTCCCACTGCACCCCTGCATCCCTGTCCACAAAGCCAGGAGCACCCCCTGCAGACCTGGAACCACTGCAAAGCCTCACACCCAGGTCCTGCGGGGCAGGTTACAACCAGTGAGGACAAGTGACACGGGTGGCAAATGAGGGCCAGGGAATGCTCCAAACCTCAGAGGCTAAGAACCCCCTTTCTGTGACCCCACCCGTCCTGTGCGTTGCCCACAGGGACAGCGCTCCAGAGCAGGGGCTGAGTTCACTTTCCAAGCGCTCACCACGGACCCCGATTCCAAGTCTCCCCTGAGCTAAGGCTGCAGCTCCAGCGACGGGAGGGCTTGGGGGCTGTGTGAGCAGGAGCCCCGCAGACGCCTCCACACGCCGGCCCCGGAGCCACCCCTGCCCACCCTCGAGTTCTGCTGGGGGGGAGGAGGGTCACTCCAGGGGCCGGCTCGGCCAAGCCCCACCCACTGGACCCCCAAACTGGGGAGGCACTACAGGCGCCAGTCTGCCTCCAGGCTGGGGGGACAGGAGCGGCCTCTGCTGGACGGTGAGGCAAAGCCACAGCCCAGCCCTGGCCTCTGGACACGCACGGGGCACCCGACGTGCCAGGCACCAGGCTCCACGTCCTCACAGCAGCCCAGGGGTAGGGCGTCCAGGTTTAACAAGTGCAGACACAGGACCCGGTCACACTGGAATCCCAGGGGCTTCCCTGGTGGCGCAGTGGTGAGGAGGCCGCCTGCCAGGGCAGGGGACACGGGCTCAAGTCCCTGGTCCGGGAAGATCCCACGTGCCACGGAGCAACGAAGCCCGTGCGCCACAACTACTAAGCCTGCCCTCTAGAGCCCACGGAAGCCCGCACACCACAACAAAGAGTAGTCCCCACTCTTCGCAACCAGAGAAAGCCCACGCAGCAACGAAGACCCAATGCTGCCAAAGAACATATAAATAAATAGGTAAATTTATTTAAAAAAAAAAAACAAACCTAGGATCAAAACATACAGTGTACATGTCACAGACGCTGTTGGACGGGCCAGGTGGCAGCCTGGAGCAGTGGAAGGATGGCTAGCGAGCAAGGACGGCCCACACAGAGAGGACAGGACGACCCGCACAGGGTCTGCGGGCAACGTGCGGCTCTGCCGAGTACCCAGGGACACAGGAGCAGAGCCCAGAAGGGGCAGCAGAAATACCTGACAGGCAACGGCCAGGAAGCCCCCCCAGCGATGAAAGGCACCAACCCTTAGGTCCAAGTCGCTCCACGTAGGAACCACCACCAGGTGCATCACATCCAGACATACAGAGAAACTCACGGGAGCGACAAAAAGACATCGTGTTTAGGGAATACAGGCGAAAGTGGCACATTTCTCATCAGAAACAAGAGAACCCAAGAATAAACGGAACATCTTTAAAATGCCAAAAGAAGAAAAAAAGTAAACCTAGACTCTTACACCAAGTTAAAAAAAAAAAAAGTGCTTGAGAAACAAAGGAGGGGTGAGGACCTTTCCATCCAACGAGGGCCAAGAGCACATCACGCAGACTCACTTCCCACCGCGGCCTGGGGACCCGGGACCCTCAGGCGGGCGAACCTGCCTCTGTCGCTGGGGTGTTGCGGGAAACACCTATTACCACAGCCCCAACAACCCCAGCCCGAAAACCCCAAACGCTGCCAGGCCGGGCAGCCTCCCTGGAAGCAGCCCAGAGGGTCTCAAAAACTACACGTGAGACCACCGCGTGATCCGGCGCCTGGGTATTCACCACACACACACCCGCACACGGGTGCTTTCGGGTGCTGCGCCCATGACCGCCACACCTGGGAACACCACGGGGCCCTCGGGCAGGCAAGCAGATCAACGCCCCGGTCCACCCAGAAGGCGGAATGTCATTCCGTCTCGGCGCTAGGAAGGGAACGGCGAAGCCGTGAACGGCCACGGCAGAACCTTAAACACACAGACCAGGGCAAGAAGCCGGGCCGAAGAGGCCACGTCCCGAGAGGAGGGACCAGGAGGCCGGCACACACCTCGGGCACTGGCAGAGCTCGCCCCCGTCCCACCCGGACGCCGCCGTTCCCACGCGGGCACGGCCAGCTCTGCCGGGACTGGCCGCCTCCGCCCCGCCTCCCGCCCCGCCTCGGCCGGCGTCTCCCCCCACCTGCCCTCACAGGCAGGCCTGTCCCTGGCGGGTTCCAGCTTGAGAGTCGCCTCCACGTACCTGACCGCCCCCTCACACCGCCCCTGAGACACGGAGCACACTCCCCCACGACCCCGGGCCCCCAGGTCCCTGCAGGCGGCCCAGCACAGGGGTCCCCGGAGTGACCAGCAGCTCCTTGCACCCCACCCGCCTGACCCACCACGAGGCACCCACGGGCTTCAAATCAAGTTTAATAAATAAAACAAGGGGGTCAAGGCAGCTGTCACATCACAGTGTGGTCCTCGGTGGGCTGGGGGAGGTCGAGTCCGGCCCTGCAGACGGGCTCCAGCCCAAGCCCCCCTGGTGACAGCGGGGCCGGGAGCACGGCCCTGCCCCCCGGAGGACCCCACTCCCATTTGTAAACAGAAACATAAATAAAACGAGGGAGGCCGGGGAGAAGAAGGCCCAGGACCCCAGCCGTCTTGCTGGGAAGCCTCAACAGAAACACGACCTACAGGGTGAGGGAAACGGGCCGGAGCCGGGCCCCTCGGCGCGGAGACGGGACGACGGGACCTCGGTACCGGGGTGTGCGCCCCGTGTCCTCAGACCCACGCCCAAGGTGCCGGGGCCCCGGGTGAGGGTAGGGTGGAGGCTGTAAAGTGCGGCTTTTCCTGAAGTGGAGAGAGCGGGCGGGCGTCGGGGCGGGCGGGCCGGGCCACGTCGAGGTATATGGCTCTGTGCCCCACGGGGTCTGGCCCCGGCAGTCCGGCCCGGCGCAGGGAGACGGGCGAGCAGGTGCCGAGGGTGCCTGGCAGAGGCTGCTGGTGGGGGCGGCGTCCGGCCCCGTCTCCCTCTGTCCCTGGCAGGGCTGGGACGCCTTCCTCGCCTCTGCTGGCTGCCGCCCGGCGGGTCCCACGGTGGGAGCAGAGCCTGGAGCCAGGCGGCGGTGCTGGTCCACGTGTGGCGCGGGGAAGGGCCACGGCGAACCCTGGTCCTTGATGTGTTCTGAGCAGAGGAGGCGCTCCCCGAGGCCCGCGAGGAGGGGAAGGGTCGGGAAGACTGACAGGCAGGCCTCGCGGGGGGCCCCAAGTCCAGTCTGGGCCACACACGCCCGCCTGCGGCCAGGGATCAACAGGTCATCACGTTACAGCTGCAGGGGGTGAGACGAGAGACGGCAGGTCAGTCCAACCCCAGAGCGCAGGCCTGGACCGTGGCCCCGCCCCTGCCTCCCCGGCAGACCCGCCCCCACGGCCGACGGGCCTCCCCCTCCCAAGGCAGCACCGTCCTTGGCGCCTGGGGAGGGCTGGCGGCTCGGCAGGGCCGGGAGGGGCCTGGCACTGGCCCCGTGTGTACCTTTCTGGATTTTGAACCATATGAATGTACTACCTGGTCAGAAAGATAAATAAGCCAAATTAAAAGGCGAGAAGAAACCTAAAGAAACCAACAGCCTGCTCGGGGGCCACGCCATCCTCGGGCCCTGGGGGCAACCCTCCCGTGGCCTCAGCACGGCCTGGGGGCGGGGCACGGCGGCTGGGGGCGGGGCACGGCGGCCGGGGGCGGGAGGGGAGGGGCCTCACTCACTGTGACAGGGGCTCCGTGTGCAGCCCCGGGGCCGGGCACGCAGGGTGGGCAGCCAGGAAGGGATTCACGTCCCCGATGCCAATGAGTCCAAACTCAGCGACCGACAAGGCCACCTGCGCGGGGGCCACGGCCTCCTCAGGCTCTCCGTCCGTGTCCACGTGGCTGGAGACGAGGGGCAGCTCCTCAGGGAGGGCCCCAGGCAGGGCCACGTCCACGGCCGGCCTCGGGCTGGCACTGGGCTCCGGAGCTGCCGTGGGGGGGCGGTAGAAGGCCGGCTCGGCGAGGGACTGCCGAGGCAAGGGCGCAGCCGGGGGCGCGTCTTCGACCAGCGGCTGGAAGGAACGGGGCCCTGGCTCCAAAGACGGGGCTCCGTCGGGGGCCTCCTGGGGCGCGCTGAGGCTCCCAGACGTGCTGCTGCCCACGCTCAGGGGCTCTGCGGGGGGGAGAGACGGCTGTGGCCAGGCCCCGCCAGCACCCACGCCCAGCCGGGTCAAGGGCCGCCGCACGGCCCCCTCGCCCAAAAGCCACATTCACCTCAGGCTGTGACCGGTGCAGGGGTCCAACCTGCCAGGTCCAGCAAAGACAAGGACCCCCCTCAAAAAACGCTCTCACACACACGTAAGATGCGCGGGGACACAGGAGAGGCCTGTCCCGCTAGAAGGGCATGCTGGGGCTAAGGGCCCCGCCTGGGAAGGTCGTGACCCCCACCTCTTAGGGCAGGACAGGATGCCAAAGGGGGACCGACGCCCCCTGGGCTCACACCCAGGACTGCAGAGGGGCCCCCACCTGGGTCCCAGGCCACACAGGGCTCCCCCACGTGGAGAGCCAAGGCCCGAGGAAGACACGTGTGTGTGACGCCCCGAGCGCTGAGACCACGTGGGGGTGGAGGGACACCGGCCCCCAGACCCCGCCCCTCCGTGTCCACAAGCCCAGGTCGGGGTGCCAGGGAGAGGGGGCCCCTGAGAAGAAGGGCTGCCCCCACTCACCCACGTGCGTCCCAGCCAGGGGACCCTGCTCAGGGCCCGGGCCGTCGACAGCGGGGGGCGGGGAGGGGCGGGGGCGGCCGGGGCCGTCGGGGTCACCGCCGTCCAGGTCCTGGTCCGTGTCCCTGTGGGGAGGGGGGGGTGAGGGCGCCTGCCTCAGGCTGGGCCCCCCCCCCCCCCCACAGACGCCCTGCACGCACGTGGTCCCCGACAGGCCACACTTCCGGCGGCCCAGCCGCGTCTGCTGGGAAAAGTAGTCGTAGCGCTCGGACTTCTTCCACAGGTAGTAGTACTCCACACACTCGCCCACCGACCGCGTGCGCACCTGCGGGCAGCGCCAGGCAGCTGGGCCCCGGCCCCTTCCCACCGTGCCAACCCCACGCCCTCAGCTCAAAGCCCCCTCTCGCGGTGCCCGCTCCAGGCCTACCGTCTACCACCCCCTCCCGCACCCCGGACGCCCCAAGGACAGCCGCACCCACACCTGCCCCGTTCCTCACGGGCCCGGAGCAGGGGGAGGACGACCCCGGCCCAGAGAGCACGCAGAGTGAGCCCACGTCCCGCTGAGGGTGGGCGTCCCGGGTGCTCCAGGCAGCACCGTCTGCACGAGGGCACGCGGGACGCGTGAACCCACGTGAGGGCACGTCTGCAACGTGGCTCAAAAGGCCAAGGCCTGCAGCCCGGAAAGTCGAGGGTGGCCCCACGGGCTCACGTGCGGCGTGAGCGGTCGGGGCGTCTTCCCATCGCGGAGGATCGCCCACAGCTGACAGCCCCACCACGGACGGCAAGAAGCCACCGCTGCGCCCAGAGCGTGGGACCCAACGCCCAAGCCCGGGGAGCGTGGAGCCAGGCGGCGCTGTGGCACCCACGGACTGTCCGATCTTGGCAAAACCCCCTCACGCGTCACCCTCCCAGGAGGCAGGCCACAAGCCCTAAGCAGGGCGGGGGGGCGTGCGGCAGACAGCAGGTCAGAACACCAAGGCCGCAGCACAGGGGGTCCCGGAGCAAAAGCAAGCTCCGCCACGGGACAGGAGCGGTGGGAGCCGCGGCCACCAGTCCCACCAGGGGACCAAGAGCTGTCTGGACGCACGGGGCTCGGTCAGGGGAGCACCGTCCCTGTCCCACCCCAGCCCCGCGCAGGCCCCTCACCCGCTCCAACCTCCCAGGGAAGACGCCAAGGCCCCGAACGTGAGCCTGGTTCCGGCCAGGCCCTGCCCCCCACCTGCCGCAGCCCTGGGGGGAGTGGGGAGGGCCAGGGCTGCAGGCCCCCGGGGAGCAGGACAGCAGATGGGGAGGAGGGGCGGGAGCGAGAGCCGTGGGGAGAGCGCAGAGGGACCGTCGGGCTCCCAGACAAGCCGGGGGGCCGGCCAGGCAGACGTTCAGGGCTGCGGGGCAGGCCCACCGCCGTGCCAGAGGTCCGCGTGGGAGCTGTGACCAGGGAGCCAGGGGGGAAAGCACCCGAGCAGGCTGTGAGGAGAGCAGCCGTGACCCGGGTCTGGTGAGAGGGACGGGGCCTGGGGAGGATGAGGGGGACGAGGGTGCAGGGAGGACTGGGGGGGGCGTGGGGGCCTTGCAGCGCCCAACAGGCCGCCCCACGGTCACGCCTATCCGGCGCAAGGGCAAGAGACGGTGTGTCCCTGGGTGGAGTGAACGTGGAGACCCTCCGTCCCCATGGCAAGGGGGGGACGGGGGGTTGGCGCTGGGGGATGGGCAGGGGGCATGAGACCTTCCGCGCACCGCAGTCTTCCGGGGGAACCCAGAGTCAGATGAACCGGGAGCCGGGAAGCCGGCCGTGAGCCGGGGGGGTTCGCCCCGACCCCCCGCTGCGGGTGGAGGACGCCCGTGCCCGGCTCACGAGCCCTGCAGCCCCGGGGGGGCCCCCGGAGGCGCCCCCAGCGGGCAGGGCCTCACCTTGCTGGCCTGAATCAGGTGGAAGTTCTTGCCGTGCACACGGAAGCCGTGCTCGAAGTGGCGGCGCTCCTCCTCGCTCCAGGCGCACAGCCCATCTGCAAAGGCGGGGGGCCGGTCAGCGCCGCCAGCGCCGGGGGCGGGGCGGGAAGGGCTGCGCTCACCTCGGGTCACCTTCACGTTGAACCGCAGCCTCCGCAGGGCCTCCTCCGCGTTGAAGCTGCACTTCACCAGCTCGTACAGCGCCTGGGCGAGAGGGGCCAGTGACCCTGCTGCCTGCTGGGCGGGGGGGGGGGCGTCCACCCCTCTATGTCCCACGACACGCGGTTCTGAATCTGCCACGATCACAGGGCCGTGTGGGTCCCCCCCACCCCGCCCCGCAGCTCCCCCCCAGGCCACCCACCTGCTCACTGTCTTTCACGGCCTCTCCCTCTGGGAGCTGAGGCCCAGCCACCTCATGCCACCGCCGCTTCACCGCCCGGTACAGGAACTCCTCCACCTCCCTCTCGGGCAGGATGTTGGGGTCCCAGAGCAGCTGGTCTTCGTTCTCGTAGACTGTGCGGGGGGAGGGGCAAGGTCACATGTGGGCGCGCGGGCTGCACGTCCTCTGACCGCCTCCCCGGAAGCACGGCCAGCCGGCCAACCTGGCCCCTCCAGAGGACGGGGGCCCGTCTGGGAGCCTGGGCCTCCACCTCCACGCCCTCCAGGGCCAGCTTCGGGGTCCCGGGTGCTCACGGTGACGACGAGGCGGGAAGGGGTGGGAGGCCAGAGGGTGCCGTGCGGCCAGTTATCAGGGCTGGCCTCCCGGAGGAGGCAGCACCCAGCGCAGCCGGAAGGGGGACTCCTGAGTGCGGCCTGCGGGGCGGCTGCAGGACGAGCTCAGGGCGGCGACAGGCAGGGGCCCGTGGAGCAGCGAGAAGAGCCCAGACGCGAGCACGGCGGGAGACCTGGCTCCCAGCGGCCTTGCTCAGGCAAGAGCTCCTGCAACTGCCTCAGTCCCCGTGACCAACCACATCAGCGTCACAGGAGCCACGTGAGAGCAGACCTCCCAGGCAGCGGAGGGCAGGGGAGGAGGCAGATGCGTTACGGAAGGGTAAGACGTGGACTCTGGCTGCAGCGGGGCTTGGTGTGGGGGGCCGCCTCCCGTGGGGGAAGAACATGACGGGGAGGAGGCGGACGGAGAGCTCAGGGCCAGGCCTGGGGAGACCCCGGTGTCCGCATCTCTCAGTCACCCAGGGAAGAGCCACAGGGACCAAACACGAAACACCACACACAGCCAAACACCCAGTGACGTGACTGAAGGGTGGAACCGGCTCCGTGCTGGACTCTCTCCTGTGGGGGAACCGGCACCTCCGCGGCCGGCGCCCCTGTGGGCCCACGGCCACCTCTCTCCGTCTCCAAAGTCAACCCAGGTCCCAGCCTCGACTGAGGGGTCAGTCCAAGGGGAGGGCAGGCCCCTCTCCAGGAAAAGAGCGACACCTGCCACCACCGTCGTGCACCCACCTATGGCATAAGGCAAGAGGAAAACCACGGGACAACACATCCCTCCACAAAGAGCTGGACGTCAGAGTGAGCAGACGGGACTTCAAGATAACTATGATTAATGAGTGAGGGAAAACGACAAAATGAACGGAAAGCTGAAGAATTCCAGCAGAGAGCTGAAATCCATTCAAATGAGTCACTCGGACGTTGCGGGGCTGGAAAACGCAGTGTGTGAGCTATGAGCCAGCTGTGCAGCTCCGACAGCAGCAGAGCACACGGCCACGGAAGCCGCGAAGCACCTAACTGCACAAAAGCAAGAGAACGTAGTGTGCAACACGTGTAAGGCGTGCGTAACTGAATCACGCAGGAAGAACAGAGACGGGACCACGTCTGGAGACTCCACGGCCAAGGAGCCCTCAGCACGGACGACCCACCCCACAGAGCCAAGAAACACAGGGCGAGCAGCAGGAAAACCACAGCCAGGCACCTCACAGTCAAAACGCCAGAAAACAGAAGAAAAAGCAGGCAAGGAAGAACGTGAACAACTTCAAAGGAAACAACAGAGACCAAAAGACAACGGAATAACGTTGTTCACGTGTCGAAAGAATAAAACCTGCGAACCTGGACATCGACGCCCGCGAAAATATTCTTCAAACATGAAAGCAAAATCAACACTTTTCAGAATTCATCCACACCAGAATGGCACAAGAAGCAACGAAAGGGGAGTTCTCCATTTCCCCAAGCCATGGAGGTGGAGGGGCGGAGGGCAGCTCGAGGGCGCCGCGGGCAGACGCGCACGGCTGGGACCCTGTGACGCGCGTGATGCCTGCAGAGGCACCGAGGGCAGGAAGAGGTGGCATGAGTTACGCTGCCTGAAGGCTCCTGCACTGAAGGGCAACCAGGACGCACGTACTCAGAGTAAACCAGGGAACCACTGGAAAAACAACATAAAAATTAAACCTAGAGCCCAAAAAGGAGGAAAAAAGAGAACAAAACTACTTGATTAATCAAAAAGAAGACAAGACAAAATAAAGGAACACAGAACAGACGGAACTAGTAGAAAACGCACAGCACGGTGGCAGACGTCGCCCTCTGCTCCCACAGTGAAACGGACCGTAAGGCTTGGACTCAACACTGTGAACTGAAAAAAAACTAGATCCAAATACACGCCATTTACAAAAACTACACTTCAAACGCAAGGAGGCAGGAAGGCAGAAAGGGATGAACTGTGTGAACACGAGACGGACGGACCGCACGAGGAGCCTTCACCACGGCACCAGCTGCACAGCCCAGCTCCACTGACCCCAAAGCACTGGGATCAGACCACGGCCTCTGACCTCAGTGGCATCCAATTCGATATCGGTAACAGAAGGGTAACTAAAAAATCCCCAGGGCTGGAGATTAAACAGAATGCTTCTAAATAAGCAGAGTCAGAGAAGGCATCCCAATGGAAACTAGAGAATGACGAAATGAAATTAGAAGGAAAGAAGTAAAGATGGAAGTAAAAGTCAGTTAAACAGAAACAGACGAGTGAAATCGACATGCCAAAAGTGAGTCCCCTGTGGAGCCTAGTAACATTAATAAACCCCTAATAAGACTGACCAAGAGGAAATACAAAGCAAAAAATGCAAATTACCAATATGAGAACTCGATAAAGGGACCCCACTACAGGTCTTATTACACATTAAGAAGGGAATAAGAGGGTATTATAAACTTTCTGCAAAAAGTGAATAATTCAGGTGAATGTGATAAACTCCTCAGAAATACAATTTATCTCAACAGGAACAGAAATTCTAAATAGACTGATATTTATTAAATAAATTTAATTCATAATTTAGAATCTTCCACAAAGAAGAAAACTAAACCCCAAGCCCAGAGAGCATCACCGCAGAACCCTTCCAAACATCTAAAGAAGAAATAACGAGAGTCTTACACAAATTCTCCCAGGTATAAGAAAAAGGCACCTCCCAACATACTTCATGAGGACACACAACCTTGAAACCAAAGCCTCACAAGGACAAAAACAAAGAGAAACAACAGGCTAATATCTCCATCAACATACAAAAATGCTGAATATTCGCAAACCAAATTAAGGGAGGAATTAACGAGACCCGCCAACTGCCCTCCCTGGCGGTCGGGATGTCGCCAGCACTGGGCTGCGGAGCACGCACAGCGGCCCCTGGGGAAGCGCAGGTCAGGGTCCTGAGAGCCTCAGGTCGGAGCACACGCTCAGCTCATCCACACACGACCTTGTTTCACGTGAGTTTCTGTTTAAAGACTCCTCGTTTCATATAAATTGTGGGTTCAGTAACACTGAGTTCACGGCTAGAAATGACACCTGAACGAAGCTCACCTGACACGCATTTTCTCCAAAAGGAACATCACGGCCCTCTTGTGCTTGGGACCTGAGATGGCACCTCAGCACCACACCCGGGGCCATTTTAAACAGCAAAGTCACCAAAAAAGAGCAAAACATGAAAACCACAGCATTAAACATAAGCAAGTAAGACACGTGTTTATAGCTGAGAGCTGAACCAGAGAAGGAAGCATCTCTGGTTCAACCTCGGCTGGGAACGTGTTCCTCGAGCAACTCAATGTCTTCACCCTTCTGCACACGGGCGCGTCCACAAAGGTCCATGAAAGTACCGCAGGTGCTCACTTTAGCCACGCATGAACGTGCAAATATAGAATCCACAAACAACAAGGATTAACTGCACAGGCACACACACGGACCATAGAAGACAGTATTTTGTGACCTAGTACAGTTTACTCCAGAATGCAAGGTTGGTTTAATGTCTGAAAATCAACCAATATACTACATCAAAACAACAGAAGACCCTTTTGCGGCCATCGCTGGAGCGCCAGCGGCCAAAATGAAGTTATCCCTTTGTGACTTCTGACCGAAGCAAGAACTAGAAAAGGCATTTCAATGAGCCTTCCCACACGCGCAGTAAGACTGTCTTCCCCTCTTTCTAAAGAGCCGAGACAGACGCACAGCGTCCGACCCACGCCCGTCCGAGAGGGTGACGAAGCTCAGCCTGTGCGAGGGCGCTACAAAGGGCAGCGAACCGGCCCAGCAGCCCAGGTTTGCAGGAAGAAACGTCGCCTACACTGGGCGAGCGCAGCAGGAGAAGGCTAACGGCACGACTGTCCGTGCGGGCACTCACCCCAGCAAGACGGCCGTCACCAGACTAACGCTGGGCAGAGACCGCCAAGAGGTCCTCGAACATAAAGCCAAGTCTCGCCGGGCAGGAAAGGAAAAGGGCGAACATGAGGAAGAAACAACTGAGAAGACTCAGGAATAAAGTCATCGTGTATACAACTTTCACTAAAAACTGTTAAAATGAAAACAAAACAAAACAAAAATGACCATCTCAGTAGATGCAGAAAAAGTATTTGATAAAATCCATGGCAAAAATTGTCCACTACTAAGAACAGAAATGAACCTTCTCATCTGATAAGAGTATCTACAAGAATTTTGCAAACAATCTCACACTTGGTGGGAAAAGACTGAACACGTTCCCCCTGAGTTTGGGAACAAGACAAAGCATGTCCTCTGTCACCAGTTCTTTTCACTTCTGTACTGGAGGTCTAGTCAGTGCAGCAACACAAGAAAAAGAAATAAAACATACAAAGATCACAAAGAAATAAAGGTTTCACACACAAATGATATTATGACCGTGTACATTTAAAAATGCAGAAGAATCTACAAGGTATTAAAAATAGTAAATTAATGTAGCCAAGTCACTGTGTACAAGATGAATTAAAATAAACTGCATTTTTGCATGTCACAAGACTGCTGCAATGAAAATGCTAAAGCTGCTGAAAGTACAGAAGACCTAAAAAGAGAGGTTAGCCATGTGAACTGGAAGTATCAATATCATTAATGCATCAATCCCCCCACATTAATCTAAAGAGCCAATGCAACCCTAATCAAAATACTAGCAAGTGGGAAAACTGGACAGCTACATGAAAAAGAATGAAATTAGAACATGCCCTGACACCATACACAAAAATAAACTCCAAATGGATAAAAGACCTAAATGTAAGGCCAGACACTATAAAACTCCTAGAGGAAAACATAGCAAGAACACTCTGACGTAAATAACAGCAAGATCTTTTTTGATCCACCCCCTAGAATAATGGGAATAAAAACAAAAATAAATAAGTGGGACCTAATGAAGCTTCACAGCTTCTGCACAGCAAAGGAAACTATAAGCAAGACGAAAAGACAACCCTCCGAATGGGAGAAAATATTTGCAAACGAATCAACAGACAAAGGATTAATCTCCAAAATATATAAACAGTTCATCCAGCTCAATATCAAAAAAACCAACAACTCAATCAGAAAATGGGCAGAAGACCTAAATAGGCATTTCTCCGAAGAAGACATACAGATGGCCAAGAGGCACATAAAAAGCTGCTCCACATCACTAATTATTAGAGACATGCAAATCGAAATGACGATGAGCTATCACCTCACACCGGTTAGAATGGGCATCATCAGAAAATCTACACACAGTAAATGCTGCAGAGGGTGTGGAGAAACCGGAACACTCTTGCATTGCTGGTGGGAATGTAAATTGATACCGCCACTATGCAGAACAGGATGGAGGTTCCTTGCAAAACTAAAAATGGAACTACCATGTGACCCAGCAATCCCACTGCTGGGCATATACCCAGAGAACACCATCATTCAAAAAGACACATGCACCCCAGTGTTCACTGCAGCACTACTTACAATAGCCAGGACATGGAAGCAACCTAAATGTCCATCAACAGATGAATGGATAAAGAAGATGTGGTACATACATACAATGGAATATTACTCAGCTGTAAAAGGCAATAAAACTGGGACATTTTTAGAGACACGGATGGACCTAGAGACTGTCATACAGAGTGAAGTGAGTCAGAAAGAGAAAAACAAATATCGTATATTAACACATACATGTGGACTATAGAAAAATGGTACAAATCAACCGGTCTGCAAGGCAGAAATAGAGACACAGGTGTAGAAAACAAACATATGGACACCAAGTGGGGAAAGCGGAGAAGGTTGGGGGGGGAGTGAATTGGGAGACTGGGATTGCCATATACACATTACTAATAAGAAAATAAATACCAAATTGCACACTTTAAATATATGCAGTTTATTGTATGTCAACTGTATCTGAATAAAAGTTCTTAAAAAAAAAAAATCCTAGCAGGCATTTTTGAGACAAATGACAAGCTAATATGAAAACTTCTGTGGACATACAAACAAAAGTTACAAAGTTGGAGGGTTTGCACCATCTCAGACTTACTTCAAAGCTGTAATAATTAAGACAAAGTGGCGAACACCCAAGGTTAGACAAAAGAGCGCAATAGAAGAGAAGACCAAAAAAGCAGACATACACACGGACACTGGACTTCTGATAACAGCACCACTGAGTTCAGCGGGGGAAAGAATGGACTTTTCCACATGCAGTGCTGGGGGGGGGGGTCAACTCGGACCCATACTTCCAACCATACATTAAAATTAAAGTAGATCATAGACACCGATGTAAAAGGGAAACAAAAGAGCATGTCTTCAACGCCTGCAGGCTCCTCAGCACGCAGACGTGCTGTGGTTAAAATGAGGATCCGCTGGACTTCGCTGAAGTCAGACACCACAGCCGAGAAGATGCCTGCATCGCCCACAGCCACCCCAGGACGTGCACCCAGGACACAGAAAGGACCCCCCACGTCACACCAATTTAAAAGGGAAAAGGCCTCAGCAGGCACCTCACGAGAGATACCGAGTGGCCAGTACACGCAAATTAAAGCCACAGCGGGCCCCACCCCACACCCAGCACTGAGACCGACACAGCAAGCGTGGGCGAGGACGGCCAGCACCTGGGACTCCTGCGCTGCAGGCGGGGGCCCCACGCGGTGCATGCTGACACCCCAGGAGCAAGCACGTGTCCACTGAGAAAACCACACCGCAAACCACAGCCAACACGGACCCGCAGAAGGATGAGCCCACGTGGTGCCCGCGCATCAGGGACCCGACACGGCGGTGCACGTGACGCGCACACGTGCCAGCGGGACCGACAGACAGACGCATCACGTGAAGGGGAGCGAGCGCCGTGAAGAGCAGGGCGGGGCAGAGACACACGCCCCGCGGGCGGCGTGGGGGAGAGCCCGTCCACTCAGAAGGACGCGCCGGGCGGGGGGAGGGGGGCGCCTTCTCAGAGCACCCTGCGTGCTCGCCTGGAGGACGGGACCGGCTCCGCTGGACACGAGGGCCTGTCCTGGAGGAGCGGGGGTGGCGTGTCCCTGCTCCCTGCCCCCCCCCCCCCCCCCCAGCCCACTTACTCTTCTCACCATGGCGGCTCGAGTGCAGGTTGCTGAGGTCGGCTTGGAACTGAGGCCCAACCATGATCTCCTGCAAAGGCACAGGCCCAGGGGAGTCAGGGCAGGCAGGGCCCAGCCACGCGGGGCCAAGGAGGCCCGAGGTGTGCGGCGGGAGGCCGAGCCCGGGCCGTGGCCGTGCAAGGGACTGTGTGTCTGGTGCAGCCAGTCCTGCGGCGGCGGGGTGGGGAGCCCCAGACAGGGCTCCGGGGCCACAGCCCTCTCGGTCGGGGCCCAGCCCAGCAGAGGCCACACTGAGGGCGCCGCGGGGTCAGGGCCGCGCACCTTCTTACACTTGTTGGCGGGAAGCGGGTCCTCCTCGGTGTCTGACGAGGCGGAGGAGCCGGGCTCCTTGTCTGCATCATCCAGGAAGCGGGCTTTGGGAAAAGAGGAGCCGGTGAGGCACCCCGGTGGCCCTGCACGGCCACCCCGCCGGCAGACCCGGGGCCTCCCCCACCTCTCCATCCACCTGACCCCCAGATGTGCCCCTCCCGAGAAGCAGCTGGACCCAGGCGCTGGCCAGCTGACGGGGCACGATGGGCACAGGAGGGTGGACTCCAGAGACTGCCCTCTGCGGCGGTCCCGGACGAGGGGCCCGGACCCCCAGCACCTCACGCTGCCGGCACAACCTGCCGCTCGGGCCACAGAGACGCACGGGGCGTGAGGGGTGCACGGCCCCAGGACACGGCCCTGGACGTGACGGACTTTCAGCCACAGGAACGGACGTGTCCCTTCCTCGTGCAAACCAGCCTCAGCTCACCGGCAGGGCAGGGGAGACGGGTCCCTACAGGGACTCGAACGAGGGCAGGGCACCCCCGGGGGCCCGACGTCTTTGCCCCCAGCAGCCCGGGACCCCTCCTTGCCCCGCCGGCCCAGGGGCAGGAGCAGGTGGGACACCTACATCCACTCTGATTAGGGAAAAGGTCGGAGGCCTCGTGGGAGGTCACAGACGGGGTGAGGTCATCCGCCGAGGACTGTGTTTCTTCCTCTTCTTCCCCTGAAAGCAAATCCTTCGCTATCTGCTCCTTTTAACAAGAAAGTAAAGGACATTTTCGCAGTCTGCTTTAACAATCTCAAGCAGCCCTCACCCTAACAGCAGCGATGGCGCCAGCACGGGTGAGCCTCCCCCAGGGCTACTCTCCCCGCGCTGCGGACACAGCCCTGGCACGAGGCCCGCCCCACCAGGGCACCGGGTCAGGGAGGGGACACAGCCTCCGCCCGAGGCCGAGGACAGTCAGAGCCCTCCTCCCTCCTGACCCCGTCCACGCCCTGCTCAGGACGCAGAGCGTCCCTCCCTCCCTGTGGCCACCCTGACCCGGGCGGGCAGCCGCAGCCGCAGCCACGCCCAGCCACGCCCCGCACCTGCGGACCGCGTTCCCAGCTGTCCGAGGCTCCCTGCCACCCCCGAAGCCGCCCCTCACCTTGTCCAGGGTCATGTCCGGGAGGTTGGCTGGCGCGTCGCTGCCCTCGCTCTCGCGCTCCGAGATGGGGTCCGAGGCCTCGTAGCCGTAGAGGGCCAGCAGCTGGTCGAGGGGCATGTCGCTGCCCTGGGGGCACAGGGCTCTGTCCGCGGGGGCTGCTCGGGGGCTCCGGGCCCATCGGCCCCACGACCGGTCACCGTGACTCAGCCCGGCCAGACCCCAAGCCCAGCTCCTCGACGAAGGACCCTTCACAGCCCCAGGAGGGCACCGATGAGACGCCGGAGCCCGGAGGCGTCCGTGGTCTGTGCAGGTCCCCGGCGTGAAGGGCGGAGCCCGGCGGCCTCCAGCCCACAGCACAGCGCCTGCTACACGTGCTCACACAGGCCCGTGCCCGCTCCGCTGGAGACCACGGGGACACTCAGTGTCTGGAAATCGACGGTCACCACGCGTGACACGAATAAGCCAGAAAGGGACGCCCCGGCCCGTTAAGGAACGTAAAAGAGTCACCTGGCCAAACCAACGTCACTCCCGGTTTTTTAAAACCCTCAGGACACTAAGCAGAGAGAGGGGCGCCTCACCGACGCCCCGGACGGCCCCTGACCCTCACCGCGCCGACAACGCGCAGTCAGGACCGTCCGGTCACCGCACGACCAGAGGAGGCGCGAGGGCCCCCTGGGGACGAACGCTGCTGACACCTGGAGGCAACGCGACACGGCAGGAGACAGAAATGAGACCCTCAGGGACCGGGAAGGGAGAGACGGAAGCTTCCGTCACCTGCCACCCCGGTAGTGCCCTCCAACCCTCCTCCTGCAAACCTCACCTCCTCACGGCCCGACCCCTGCGGGTCGCCGTCTGCGTCCAGCCTCCCGGACGCGCCCTCTGGGTCACGGGCCGTCAACTCCCGCCCGGGGGCTCCGGAGCCCCGGGGAGACCTCCCCGCCACGCCCAGCGCCGCTCTCAGGCTCCCCGGCGGGGAGCACTCCCTGCCCCGTCTCTGACGGCGCTCCCGCAGCTGTGAGCCGGGGGCCCCGAGGGACCACCTGCGCGGTCGGGCCGGGGGCAGCCGCGTGCGTGCGCGTCAGCCTGGGTCCGCTCCGGCTTCAGAGACGCCCGCCTGCCTACAGAGCACCCTGCAGGTCCTGCGAGACGCTGGGCATTGTATGCACCCTCGCCCTGAGCAGGTGGCATTCTGCTTTCCCGTGGGAGGAGAGCGGAGGTAAGGGAGACGGCGCCCTGGGGCGCCTCCCGCCGGACCGAGGGAGCTGCTCCTCCGAGAGAAACCACTGACGGTGCTTGCTGCCAGAGCAAAACTCCGCGTAACAGCTTTCAAGCAGAACATTCCAATTCTGGAAACCCTGGACCTGACAGCACGAACGTGAGAAACCCCAAGGCCCCCGGGTAGGAGAACACGAAAGGCAGCTGTTTCCGACTTCGCTTTGGATATTAAGTTCTTTCTTTTCCTTAATCGGTTTACAAAAATTATATCTGAAGATTTTTTTTTTCCTGCGCTGCGTGCCTTGCGGGATCTCAGTTCCTCGATCAGGGACCGAACCCGGGTCACGACAGTGAAAGCGCAGAGTCCTAACCACTGAACCGCCAGGGAACGTCCCTGAAGAAAATTTAAATGAGGTATTTAGCTAACGAATAGCTGACTTTTTTTTTTTTTGGTTACTTTTGAGACGTTTTGAATTCAAATTAAGCTCTTTAAAACTGTTTTTTCTTTTCTGAGCAGAAGACATGTTTTGGTTATAAGACCATATTGGCACCAAGTGATACACAGCACCAAGCCAAACAAATGCCCTAGGACTACTCCTGAAAAAACACTCAGGTCTCAGTCCTTACAGGGCACCTAGTGCGATCCGTGTTGACATTTAATGGACTGAATATCTGTGTGTCTCCCCATTCCAAATTGATACGATGAAGCCCCAGTGTGACGGTGGACGTCATTTACGTTAAATGAGGCCACAAGGATGGAGCCCCAGTGCAACACGATCCGTGTCCTTACGCGAAGAGACCCCAGAGAGCTCGCTCTCTCCCCACAGGAGGGTGCAGGGAGAAGCAGCACCCGCAGCCAGAGAGCGGGCCCCCACCAGACGCAGCCCAGCCAAGGCCTTGGTCTGGGACGTCTCGCCCCCAAAACTGCCCAGAAATAAGCCTCTGCTGTTTAAGCAGCCCAGTCTGGTGTTAACACACACCTGCTTCCTAGATTTTGTGCAGCGACCTCTGTGGATATGTGTAAGACGTGTACATCAGGGAACCAACACTCAGCAAACATCTCATCCGCGCAGAAGGTGACAAAGTCACACGCAGGTCAAGATCACTCCAAGGTCAAGACCAGTGGATTTTAACACCAAGGACAGACAGTTCACCAGATGTGCTTACAGCATCCACTCCACAAAACTACCACCTGCTGCACGTTGGTGCAGCATCAAAAAACAGCCACAATTATCTGAAAAGACTGTGAAATACTCCTCTCTTTTCCAAGAACAGATCTGTATGAGGCTAGATTTACACGTCAACCAAAAGCACAAATCACAACAGACTAATATCTGCCTTAAAGACAGCATTCACAGAGATTTACAAAAATGTAAAACTATTCCACTCTTCCCCCAAATATTTTGTTTGGAAATAGTCATTTTTTCATTTTCATAAAAATGTGTTCCTTCTACCAACAATGGGTTTGTTGTATCACCTACATCAACAAGGCTCCTTGAGATCCTCAATCATTTTTAAGAGCACAAAAGAGGGTTCTGGGGCCAGAAAGTTTGAGAACAGTGCGTTCAATGTCCAGCCACCCGCTGGTCTGGAACCCAGCGCCCCACAAAGGCGGGACCGGCCCGGCCCCTCCCTCGACCTCAGCGCCCAACATGGCCTAGCCCCTGCAGACAGAGGGCCAGCGGCACCGGTCACCGTGGAGTCCACGGAGGTTGGAGACCGAGCTGACGGAGCAGCTGCGAGGCCGCCTGGACGCCCCGCCCGCCGGTACCTGGGAGACGAAGTCCTTCTCCAGCTCCTCCTGCGGCTTCTCCAGGCCCCGCGCGGCGCCCTCGAGCTCGTCCCGGACACCGTAGTTCTGCGACAGGATCTCCGCCAGGTGGCACTGATGGTCCGCAGAGCCCATGGACACCACTGCGGGGGGACAGCGGCCCGTGTGAGCTCCTCACTACCGTCCAAACCACTGTGCTTGCGCTGAGGACCCCTAGGCGGAGGAAGCCCTGGGGGCCCAGCTGCCACCACAGGGGCGTGTTGCATGTGTGTGTCTACGTGGCCCGGGGTTAGCACGCAGCAGCCCAACGAATGCCCAGTCCTCCTCTGGCCTCGGCCCAGCGGCTGGGGGACGTGACCAGATCTGGGGTTTTCCCAAAAGAACCAGTATGTGTTCTCTGCTATCCCTCCATGACTGGTCTTCAATAAGTTGATTTTTAAAAGAAACAAACAAAAAAGGAAATAGCTAAATCTCACTCGACCCCAGCCAGGGAGCAGTGAAGGCCAAGGCTGGACCTGCACACGGGTCCACAGCGCGGCGGGAGGAGGCAGAGCCGCAGGGAGCCGGACGGGAGAGGCAGGTGGCCAGCTCAGGGGAGGCACAGGGCCCCTGGGGACGGTGCCCACCCAGCACCCCTCCCTCCTGCAGCTCCTGCCCCCAGCTTGGGTGCAGGCCCGGCCAGGGGGGAGGCTCTCAGCCCGGAGAACAGGGAAAGCGTCCTGGCCACCCCACACACACACCCCATCCCTGGACGCCGGGGGCCAACGTGCCATCCCGGGCTCTGCCAGGCCAGGTGACACGCTGCCCCTCGCACCTGCCCAGGCCCTGACAGCCCCCAGGAGGAAGGTACCTGCTGTCGTCTGCAAGCCGGGCTCCCCGGGGCACAGGCTGTGCGAGAGGCAGGAAGCCACACCAGGGCTCTGCCTCTCCAGCGAAGAGGCCTGTGGAGGACAGGAGCAGGGTCAGGACCCTCGGCCAGACAGCACGGCAAGGGGCAGAGCCAGCCCCCTGGGGGACGTGGGGGCAACAGGTAACAGGAGGCCTCCGCGGGCTGGGGGGCACAGGGCGGGCCGGGCGTGCAGCCACGGCTGGAGTCCAAGCGCCCCTGCAGACACTCGCAGGGAGGGCATGGGGCCACGGCTACGGAGCCTCAGCGCCTCCTCCAGGCAGGAACGGCACCCACAAGCACCTGGGACAGACAGCCACCGCAGCGCTGACAACGGCCCAGGACACGGGGTCCGGGAGACCCAGGCCCACGCACAGCCCTGCTGCCACCCCGCAGCCACGTTCTGGCACAACAAACAACGCACAGGGACCAGCCTCTGCAGCTTCATCTTCAAAAGGCAAACAGCCGCTGTGGAGAAATCTGGCAATTCCCCCAAAAGTAAACAGTTACCAAGGGACCCAGCAATTAATTCTACTCCTAGGTACACACCAAAAGAACCAAAAACACATGCCCACACTACAAGGTGTACAGACGTGTTCGACTCCCAGCAGCCAAAAGGTGTAAACGCCCAACAACAGGTGAATGAAAAAACAAGACGTGATCCATGCTTATGTTGAAGCGTTACTCAGCCACGAAAACGAGAGAAGCTCTGACACGCGTTACCACACACACAGACCTCGAGGACAGGAGGCTCAGGGAGAGACGCAGACACAGGAGGACAGGCAGGGTGTGACTCCACTGATGGGAAACGTCCAGAACAGGCAGATGCAGAGACACAGAGAGTGGGTTCCTGGTTGTCAGGGGCTGGGGAGGGGGTGGGGTGACTGCTGATGGGATCAGGTGTTTTTCTGGGGCAATGGAATGTTCTCGATAAAGGTGAAGGTTTCAAAACTTTGTGAACACACTAAAAACCACTGAACTAAACATTTTAAATAAGTATATTTTGAAGCACATAAATTATACCTCAAATTTTTTAAAGGTACAAATGAAAGCATTGGAACAGCCACCACTGGGACTTCCCTGGTGGTCCAGTGGCTAAGACTTCTCGCTCCCAACATAGGGGTCCGGCTTCGATCCCTGGTCAGGGAACTAGATCCCACATGCTGCAACTAAGAGTTCACATGTTGCAACTAAAGATCCCACATGCCGTAACAAAGACCCAGTGCAGGCAAATAAATAAGTCAATTTTTAAAACTGTCTTTAAAAAAAATCACCATTATCACGATGTTCAACAAAAGTTTATTAAGAACAAGAAAACTAGACCAATATCTCTCACAAACAGAAACATGAAACTCCCCAACAAAACAGGAGCAAACTGACTTCAGTGAGATGCAGAGAAGAGCACGTGGCCGAGACGCCACTCAGTCAGCGCAGGGACGCAGCACCGGTGTGCACGCAGCTCATACTGAAAACACTCAGCACACGAAGGACGCGAGGGGACTTCCCGAAAAGGGCATCCATCCAAACCCCGGCTACTGCCGCCTCTGAGGCGAAGGGCTGGTGCCTCCCCCCGAGACCAGGGCACCAGCTCCACACAACCTCATCGTGGAGGAGGCTCCAGTCAGGGCAGGAAAGTGACATAAAAAGAATCCAAATTGGAAAGGCAAGTCATGAGCTGGGACACAAAAGATACTAAAGGATCCACTAAAGAAACTGGAACTAATAAATGAGTTCAGCAAGGCTGCAGGACACAAGACAACCTATGAAAGTCAATTTTATTTCTATATACTAGCAATGAACAAGCCAAAAAGAAAATAAGGAAAACAATTCCATTTACAGGAACACCAAAAAGAATAAAATACTTAGGAATACATGCAGCAAAAAAAGTTCAAAACTACTACTCTGAAAAGTGCAAAACAATGTTGAAAGAAACTAAAGACCCACGTAAGTGGAAAGACATGCTATAGTCACAGCTCAAAAGACTACTGCTGAGATGTCAATATTCCTCAATTCATCGACAGATTCAAAGAAACACCTATCAGAATCCCAGCTGGCTTCTACGTAGAAACTGACAGATTCCAAAAGTCATATAAAAACTCAGAGGACCCCAAAGAGCCAGAGCAATCTTGAAAGGGGAGAACACTCCCCCATCTCAAAAGCACTGCAGAGCCACAGTAATCGAGACAGGGTGGTGCTGCCCTAAGGCGAGCTGTTTCCATCAAATTCACAGAGTTGAGAATTCAGAAATAAACCCATACATTCACAGTCAAGAGAATTTTTTAAAGGGTGACTGAAAAATTCAATGCAGAATTAACAATCTTTTCAACAAACTGTGCTAGGACAATTGGATATCCACACGCAAAAGAATCATGTTCAACTCCTATCTCACAGCACACACAAAAATTCACTTAAGACAGCTCAAAGACCTCACATATAAGAGCTAACAGTATAAAACTCTTACAAGAAATCATAGCGCTAAGTCTTTCTTATCAGGCAATGGTTTCTTAGAAAAGATGCAAAAAAGCATAAGCAACAAAAGAAAAAATAGATAAACTGGACTTCATCAACATTAAAAATATTTGTGCTTCAAAGGACACCATCACCAAAGTGAAAAACTCACAGGCTGGTGAAAGATATCTGCCAATCATACAGCTAAAAGGGGCCTAGCAGGCTGTCTCTGAACAGACATTTCTCCAAAGAGACACACAAACAGCCAAGCAGCACGTGGGAACCATCCAGCATCAGGCGCAGCGACCGGGAGGACAGAGGGTAACACGTGCGGGGACACGCGAGGCGGCAGCGCAGGGAACACACCTGGGGGTCATGGGATGCCCCCCCACCACCACCAACACGCCCCCCCCGACACAGGGTGACCTGAGTGCGGGCAGGGACGAAAGCAGACCGGCCGAGGCGGAGCGCACACAGGCCGCTGAGCGGCCCCGCTCCCCTCCCCGCAGGGCACCGCCCCCGAGGGCAAGGCCTTCCCTCCGCACGGACCGCCCCGCCGTTCACGTGCTCCCGAGCCCTGACCGCCCCTCGGGGGGCTCCTCGCCAGGTTCCCCCGCGTGACACATGCCACCTGGTGACAAAGCTCCCTGTTTCTCTCTTGCAAACCTGCCCTCGTCAGCCCGAACCATGGGGCCCAGCCAGGGACCCAGGGGGGCAGAGGGCAAAATCAAGCCTCTCCTCCCCGAAACACCCGAGGGAGAAACACAGTCCCCCACGCTGAGGCCTACTCACGCGCGTGCTCAGCAGCACAGCTCACGACAGCCAAAGGAGGAAAGAGCCCCAGTGGCCACCAAATGGAATACTACTCAGTCAGGAAAAGGGGAGCAGCCCCGACGCGCTACCACGTGGAGGGACCCTGAGGACACGGGGCTCAGGGAGAGACGCAGACACAGGAGGACACACGGGGGGGGTGACTCCACGGACGGGAAACGTGCAGGCAGCTCCACAGGGACAGACAGTGGTTCCTGGTTGTCAGGGGCTGGGCAGGGGGTGGGGGAGGGATGACTGAGGCGTGCATGGCGTCTCTTGCGCGGGTGAAAATGTTCCAAAGCTGACTGGTGATGCCTGCACAACTCCGGGAAAATACTAAGAACCACTGACCCGTACCTGTTACAGTGAGTGAACTGTATGGAAAACGAATCATACCTCAGTAAAGCTGTTTACAATACACAAAAAAGAAAAAAAGATTAGAGTTAATTAATAAACTAAATTTTCAAAGTTTAGAAAAAAAAAATTTAGAAAGAATTTCCACACTGATTTCCTCCCTGGGTCCTCGAGAGGTTGCGTCATCATTCTCTTCATGAGAGAAACAAGGAACCCGACGCTCAGAGCGGTCAAGGCACTCCGCCTCCGCCCGAGCCCAAGGCCCCGTTCTGCCAGGCGGGAGAAGGAAACGCAGGAGGCGCGGGCTAAGGGCGTCCCGGGTTAGAAACGAGAAGAATTCCAGGGAGGGGGGACGAGAAGGAAGGAAAGACCGCCTCGCAGGGACCTGCTCCCAAAGGCCAGCCGGGTGGCGCAGGGCGCAGATGCGGGCGCTCGGGGGCGGCGGGCGGCCCCTGGCTCCTGCTCGCCCCCTCCAGCTTCACCCACGCACGAGGGCGCGCCCCCCGCCACCCGGCCCCCCGCCCCCGGGGCCCCCCCACAGGCCCCGCCCCCGCCCCCGCCCCGGGCACTGGGTGGGCCTGGGGCTCCGGCGGGAGGGGCTCCACGTGGCCCAGAGACGAGGCGCCGCCACGCCGCGAGGAAGCACAAGCCACGAGCAGAGGTCACGCCGGCCGGCCGACGCAGCCCCTCGCGGGACCGGTCAGCCCTCGAGGAAACGACGGCCGCTCTGAGGCGATGGCTGCCAGGCGGCCCCTCCGGCAGCCGCGTTAGCGGAGCCCCCGCCCAAACCCTCGCAGCGCTGGTGCGGTCCCGCGGGCGGCCGCCACCTCGTCCCTCTGTCTGACCGCCTGCCGGCCGAGCAGCGCTGGGCCGGCAGGCGGGAGGCACCAGGCGCACCGCCGTCCATCGGCAAACAGGTTCTGCCTGTCCAGCCCTGCCCAGTCACCAGGCTAGCTGGGCACACAGATGACAAACAGGCCGCCGTGCACGGCAGTGAGGAGAGAAAAGGGCGAGGGGCCTGCGCAGCGGCGGGTCGGGGGGGGGGGGGGGGGGGGGCCTGTGTGGCCGACTCCGGGCACAGGCCTGCAGGGCGGCGGGCCGGCACCACGCAGCGCGTGCCCCAAGGGTTCCGACCGCACAGGGAAACAGAAGGAGCCAATGGGGTAGAGGAGGGAGCAGGGCATATCCCGGGAGCCCACGCCACCGGGCCAAGGGTCACGGGGAGGAGAGGCACTTTCCCCTAAGGACAACAAAAAGCCCTGTCTTCTAAGCACAAGACAGAGATGGTGGGCTCAGGTTTTTTCAAGATTCAGCTGGGATCCACGAGGAAAACAAGATGACGCACCTGACCTCCTCTCACGATGCTGACGGCTCTTTTGCCGACAACAGAAATCAGGAAGCTAACCCTGATCTAGCACTCACTGCTTGGTTGCAAGTCACCATTTTTATATCAGTTCAAGACAGCGACTGGGGACTTCCTAGGTGGCGCAGTGGTTGGGAATCCGCCTGCCAATGCAGGAGACACGGGTTCAACCCCGGGCCCAGGAAGATCCCACATGCCACACAGCAACGAAGCCCGTGCGCCACAACTATTGAGCCTGAGCTCTAGAGCCTGTGAACCACAGCTATTGAGCCTGCGTGCCACAACTACTGAAGCCCATGCACCTTGAGCCCATGCTCTGCAACGAGAGGCCACCACAATGAGGAGCCCGCGCACCACAATGAGGAGTTGCCCACGCCTGCTGCAACTAGAGAAAGCCGGTGTGCAGCAACAAAGACCCAACACAGCCAATAAAATTAACTTTAAAAAAAAAAGGCAGCAACTGCACAAGGCTCAGCTTCTCTGTGCAAGCACGGAGCTGAGATCTCATGAGATGTCCCCACCTCAGAGTGACCAACCCAAGGTCCCACAGAGTGAGAGGCTCCGGAGGCAACGACGGGTCTCCTGGGCAGAGGCTGCCCAGGCCCACCACGACTGGCATTTGCACACCTGTTGTTGTCCTTCACTGCCAGGCCCTGAGGGCCTCCCACGGAGCCAGGCACACGGCCTGTCTTTTAGGAAACCAATCCCAATTCACTGAACAGGCACCACCCCAAACTGGACACAGAATAACAGGAGCACCCCGGACACCCGGCCGCCAAGGCACGGGACAGGGCAGAGCCAACAGCCAAAGCCCGCCGTGCTCAGGGCAGGCTGGCTGGAAGTCTGCCCCATCCACCTGTGTCACACACCGACCCGTCAGGCCAAACTGCTGGCCCCCGGGGCAGATGCACACAGAGACCGCCGGGCCCCTGCTGGGTGGTCGGGACACCTGGCTTCTGCCTCTGTCCCACAAGTCCAGCCACCACCCAGGAGGCCTGTTTCCCCAAACGCCCTCTAAGGTAGAACTACTCTGGAAAAGCCCTTTGGGTCCAGGCACCCAGCGGGAGGCAGGAAATGGCTGAGGAGGTCTGGCCTTGCACGGAGATGCCCACACCCTCTCTGGTGCAAACGCAGGGCCTGTTGCTGCCCCTAAGAAGGTCACCGGTGGGAGAGCATAGCCAGTCCCGCCTCCACAACATCCACCCACACCGCGCCAAGACATAAACACCCAGCGCGGCCCCGTGACCAGCCAAGCATCCGAGGATCCGGCGGCACCTCACGGGGTGGGGGCCTGGGTGGCGCCACCCACGGGGTGCGGATCGCTTGCTGAGTCCACGCACCTTCTGGGCACCCCGCCCCCCCCCCCCCCCCCCAGCTCAACGTCTGCGCTGAGAGCCGCGCTGCTCAGTTCCTAGCAGGTGTGTCACTTATTTCACCCTCACTGGAGCCCTACAAGGTGAGAGCAGGTTCGCACTGCTTTACCCGACACTCAAGAAAGCCCTCCAAGTGAAAGTTTTTCATCCCTGTTTGACCCGCCACGAAGCTATTCGGCGTCTCGATGCCGACGGTCCCACGCGAGTCTGCTCAAGCATCACAGCCCCGAGCCCCACACACGCTCACACCCGACGCGGAACTCCAGCCCCTCTGGCCGCGGGGACCGGGTGGCGGCAGAAAGGAGGCTCGGGAAAGTAACTTCCAGCCGCCGGGGAGGGCGGCCCCACGCCCCCCGCGGCCCCGGTCCGCGCCCCAGTCCCGCCGCGGGTCCGGCGGGCGCGCGACTCCGCGGGGTCCCCGCCGTGGCGGGAAGGGGGGTCAGCGGGCTGGGGGTCCAGCCGGGGGGCCCGGGGGCGGCCGGCGGGCGGGGTGCGGCGGGAGAGCGCGCTCCGCCAAGCGCACGGCCGCGGGGCTGCCGCCGGGGCGGGGGCGGGAAGCCGGGGGCGGGAAGCCGGGGGCGGGCAGCCGCGGGCACCCCCTCCCCGCCCCCCGCCCCCGCCCGCGCGCCCGACCCCGCGCCGCACATGCGCACTGCCGCCCGCGATGTGGCAGCGCGGGGGGGGGCCGGGGCCGGGGGCGGCCACCGAGGAGTCCCGCGCCCCTCGGGCCCCGACGGGAGCAGCGCCGCGGCCCGGCCCCGCGCCCCGGCCGGGGGTCTCGGCGCCCGGGACGCCCCCGCGGCCAGGCCGGGGCGGCGGGGACGCGGGCCGGGGCGGGGGCCGGCTCCCCCGGCCCGCTCACTCACCTCCGCCATGGCCGTGTGCGCGCGGGAGGCGGTGGCCGCGCCGGGATCCCCGGATGCGGGGCCGCGCGCTCATTGGCTGCGGCGCCCGGGCGGGCGGGGGCGCCGGGGCGGGGCCGGGGGCGGGGCGCGGGCGGGCGCGTAGTAGGTGTGCGGACGGGGACGCGCGGGCTGCGGGGTCCCGCGGCCCTTGGCCTCGGCCCCGGCCCCGGCCCCGGCCCCGGCCCCGGCCCGGGAGGTGGGGGTGCCGTGGAGGCAAGTGCCGGTTCTAACGAGCGCACCGTAAGCACGAGTCCCAGGTCCTCCTTCCAGTACCTGGTGACACCCGTGTCACGGATGAGGACCCCGAGCCCGGAGTGATGGGCCACCCCCGGGGAACAGGCGAGCCGCGGAGCCAGGACTGGAGTCTGGGCCGCGCGGTTCTAGAACTTTGCGCACGTTTGCACCGGCGATGACGGATCTCCCTGGGGGCTTGGAGCCCGAGTGCCCAGGGTGGGCAGGGGAGGAGGCGGCCCGCCCGGCCGCTGGCTCTGGCCCTGTGGGGGTCACGGCGTGTAAGGACTGGATGAAACGTGATGCGCCTGCGCTGGGCCCTCGGGGGGAGCGTGAACGAGGCGCTTCTGACGAGGTTCCCCCCGTCTCTCATCTTAGACGGAGACGTGCGGGAGCATCAGGGCAGAAGGTGTGCACAGCGCAGGTGGGCCAGTGTGGTGGCTGGAGCGGAAGCGGAGAGGAGGCCCCCCAGGCTTCTGGCTTGCACAAACTTGGAAGAGTGGAATGGGGGAGACCGGGGACTTAGGAGCCCCAGTCCTTTGCCATCTGTCGTTGATATCAGTGTCAGTAGGGTGCTGAGGAGGTGAGATGCACCTATCGCGATGCTTGATGTAAACACATTATCCCAGCGCTCAGAGACTCTGCCAGCCAGGAGAGAGAACCCCTGTTAGAAGGCCTGCCCTGCTGTCTGCATGAGTCACACGTTACACGAGTTGTGACCCCCCCCCCCCCCCCGCCCCGTTGACATACATCATCCACACTGAGGGTTCAGGCCCTTGTGAGGGACAGTCCTCGCTTAATTAATCGGTCAATCAACGGGGTGCTGGGCAGCCGGAGGTCCAGGGAGGCAGGGAGCTGCACCAACAAATGCAGTGACAGTGGGGCTCTGTGTCACCACACGTGGCAGGAACAAAGGGAAGGGGCTGGAGTCAGCCTGGGGCAACCAGAGGAGACCCTCAGATGAAGCTTTGACAAGAATCATCACAGAGCTGTGAAATGTGGGGGAGCAGGGGGATTCGGATGAAGAGAGGGACGTGTTCAAGGTCTGAAAGTCTCTTCCCCTGTGCGACAAAGCCACAGTCATCAAAAGAGCATGGTGTTGGCACAAAAACAGACATGAATCAATGGAGCAGAACAGAGAGCCCAGAGGTGCACCCACACACCTACGGTCAATAAACCATCTACAAAAGAGGCGAGAATATACTATGGAAGAAAAGTATCTTCAGCAAGTGGTGTTGGGAGACTTGGGCAGCTGCGTGTACATCCGTGAAGTTAGAACACACCCTCACACTATACACAAAAATAAACTCAACGTGGCTTAAAGACTTAAATATGAGACATGACACCATAAAACTCCTAAAAGAGCGCATAGGCAAGACATCCTTTGACCTAAAGATACCGATGTTTTCTTAGGTCAGTCTCCCAAGGCAACAGAAATAAAAGCAAAAATAAATAGGATCTAATCAAATTTACACGTTTTTGTACAGCAAAGGAAACCATAAACAAAACAAAAAGGCAACCTACAGACTGGGAGAAAATATTTGCAAATGATATGACCAACAAGGGCTTAATTTCCAAAATACACAAACAGCTCATACAACTCAACAACAAAGAAACAAACAGCCCAATCAAAAAGTGGGCAGAAAGCCTAAATAGCATATCTCCAAAGAAGACATACAGATTGTGAACAGGCACGTGAAAAAATGCTGAACATCGCTAGTTAATTATTAGAGAAATGCAAATCAAAGCTACAGTGAGGCACCACCTCACACCAGTCAGAACGGCCATCATTAAAACGTCTGCAAATTACAAATACTGGAGAGGGTGTGGAGAAAAGGCAACCCTCCTGCAACTGTTGGTAGGAATGTAAATTGGTGCAGCCACTATGGAAAACAGTATGGAGGTTCCTCAAGAAACTAAAAATAGGGTTGCTGTATGATCCAGCAATCCCACTCCAGGGCATACGTCTGAACAAAACTGTAATTCAAAAAGATACAAGCACCCCTATGTTCATAGCATCACTGTTCACAGTAGCCAAGACATGGAAACAACCTAAATGTCCACTGACAGAAGAATGAATCAAGAAGATGTGATATGTACACAGTGGACTCTTAGCCATAAAAATGAATGAAATAATTCCATTTGCAGCAACAAGGATGGGTCTAGAGATTTTCATACTAAGTGAAGTAAGCCAGACAGAGAAAGACAAATACCATATGATGTCACTTACATGTAGAATCTAAAATATGACACAAACGAATGTATCTACGAAACAGAAACAGACTCACAGACATAGAGAACAGACGTGTGGTTGCCAAGGGGGAGGGGGATGGGAGAGGGATGAAGTGGGAGGTTGGGATTCGCAGATGCAAACTGTTATATATGGGACGGATAAACAACAAGGTCCTACTGTCCAGCACAGGGAACTACAGTCAGTATCCTGTGATAAAGCAAAATGGAAAGGAACATGAAAAGAATATATATGTGTGTGTGTATAACTAAATCACTTTGCTGCATAGCAGAAATTAAACACATTGTAAATCAACTGTACTTCAATAAAATAAATTTTAGAAAATTTAAAAAGTGAAAGTCTCTTCCCTTTCACTAGAAAGGGAAATGAGGCAAACTTTCAGCCAGGCGAGAAAAATTAACGGCACAAGTGAGGGGCAGATGGGTGCCCAGAGAAAGGATCATTGACGCCCAGGAATGCATAACCTGTATCTATATTTTAGGAGCTTCACACAAACCCAAAATAAGGAACATGCTACTAACGAGGGGGGAAAAGACAGTATTCTTCAGAAATATTAAGGCCATAATAGACTGATCTGTGGAAATCTTCCAGGTGTGACAGGTAAACACAATGCCTGATGCCAGGCTGGCTCCGGCAGGGCAGACGGGATTTTTTTTTTTTATATTTATTGATTTTATTTATTTCTTTAGGCTGCACAGGGTCTTAGTTGTGGCAGGCGGGATGTAGTTCTCTGACCAGGGATCAAACCCAGGCCCCCTGTATTGGGGGAACGGAGTATTATTACCCACCGGAGTCCCAGGGAAGTCCCCAGGCAGAGGGCGGTTATTAGGTCAATTGACAAAAGTGAAATTCAGACGTAGATGGAGTAAACACATTGCATCAACGTTAAGTTTACTGGAATCAGTAGCTGTTCTGTGGTTATGTGAGAGAACATTCTTCTTCGAAAACTCACACTGACATATTTAGAGGCTACTACGGGCTAAATACCTGTGTACCCTAAAAGCTCGTATATTGAAACATAATCCCCGTGTGATGGTATTAGGAGGTGGGGCCCTGGGGAGGTGACGAGATCGTGAGGGCAGAGCCCCCAGGAATGGGATTTAGTGCCCTGATTAAAGAGAACCCAGAGGCCGCCTCGCCCCCCCTGCCCTGTGAGGACACGGCAAGCAGACGGCCTGTTGAACCGGGAAGCGAAGCCTCACCAGACCCCAGATCTGCTGGCACCTCGATCGTGAACGCCAGTCTCCAGAGCTGTGAGAAACACATTCCTGCTGTTTATAAGCCGCCAGGCGGTGGCCCTTCTGTGGGAGCCGCCCCAGCGGACGACGACGGGGTGCAGTGCCGCGATGGACGCAGCTCGCCCTCCGGTACTTCAGGAAAATATCTTTCCTGTCTGGAAAGCACAGTCGGGGAAAGAGAGCACATGATAAAGCAAGTGGGGCAAACGGTTAATAGCTGAATCTGGGGAAAGGTTCGCGGGGTTTTCTACTACACTTATTCTTGCAATTATTCTGTAAACCTGAATGACTTTCAAGTAAAGAGTACAAGAAATGAAACTAAGAAAATAAAAGCAGTGTCTTCAGCGGAGACGTCGGAGGGGGAAAGGAGAGGCTTCAGAGGGGTTCCTGGCAGCAGGAACGGCAAAGGTGTGGAGGATGGGCCATCGGGAGGGCGGCGGGCAGGGTGTCCCTGCGCCCCTCTCTCCTGGCGCTTCTCTGCCCAGTTTCGACGGCACGTGGGGTGCGGTCTGGAGCACCCCAGCAGCTAAGCATCTTGGCCCAGTGGAGGGAGAGCTGGGGGATGTGAGCGGTGGTGGCCGGGTGCAGCTCGGGGCAGCAGTGGGGCTGTGGTTCACCCACGTATCTTCCCATTGCAAGTTCTCCCCCGAAAAAAGAGGCCCAACGAGACCCTGGAGGGACCATTTCCAGGACAGGTCACCTGGAGCTGGGCAGTTCAGGGCTGGGCGGGGGGGGGGGGGTGTGGGCACCGTCCGCCCCCGAGCACACACAAGCAGTTTCCAGCTGCCGGGAGTGTCAGGGGATGAAGAGGGAGGTCACCTCTCGGTCGCAGAGGCTGCTGCGTCCAGGCCCAGCACCCGTGCCCAACAGGGGACAGCGGAGACGCTCCAGAGCGTCCCACGGGTCCTGTGGGCACGTCGTCATCTCCGCTGGGAATCCTGCGTCCTTCACCGACTGGCTGGTGGTGACCCCTCGTTTTCCTATCTCAGCCTCTGTCTCGCCGTCTGTTTCCTGTTTCCTAGCCTCTGACACGAAGCGCGAATCCTATATTGAAAGACAAGAAACAAACAAAAGAAGTAACACAAGTTGAAAGCGTACCATGAATAGGAAGAAATAAGCCCCGATGCTGATCCTATCAAGAGATATAAACAGGCCAAACTCAGCCGTGATCCTGGAGTGGATCACATGGCAAATCCCAACCCTGAGTGGTGAACCAGCATCACACCCGAGAGTGACAAGGTCACACGGCGTCTCCGCCACCCGCACACCTTCCCAATTTACCTGCGTCCTAGAAACTCCCGCCCATAGGGACAGATGCCAGCAGTGGTTACCAAGGCCCGGCGGAGAGGGCAGCCTGCGTGCGGGGCAGCCCGAGGGCTTTGGGCGAAGGTGAAGCCTGTGTGCGCTGGCTGCCTCATTGCTGGCAAAACCCGGGAAAGGGTAGCTTTCCCTCTCTGCTCCGTCTCAGCAGAGCGGACCACAGGTGCAGTGTGAAGTCTGATTCTGCTCAGCGTGAAGAAGAGGTCCCGTCACGAGAACGAGCGTGTCATTTTGGACATTCCACTGGTTTAAAGCTTCGTTTGGTTTTGTCTCGCAAGGTCCCTGAGGTTGAAGACCCCCTATTGGTGGACGGGCAGTGTCCGCCGAGTTGCGGTCACCGTGGGTCTAAAGACAGAGCCTCCAAGGTTCCTGATCGGCCCTGCTTTCCTCCTTCTGCGGAGACAGAGCACCACAGATTCAGGAGCTAAAACAACACGCCCATGATCTGGGGGTCCGAAGCGTCACTGGGCAGAAATCACAGTGTCAGCAGCGCCTCGCTCCCTCCGGAAGCCCCAGGAGGAGGCCAGGGGTCCTTTCAGGGCTGCATTCCTTCTTCTTCAAGCCAGAGCAGAACACGTGGCTTTGACGTCACACATTTCCTTGGCCTCCCTCTTAGAGGGATGTGTGATGATATTGGACCCACCCAGGGAATCCGAGATACCCTCCATATCTCAAAATCCTGGACCCCACCTGCAGAGCCCTTGTGCCGTCCAAAGTGCCACGCGCACAGGTGTCAGAGGTTGGGACCCCAGCTGTGCTCGGCGGAGTAACAGTCCCCAGAGATACCTGCATCCCGGTCCCGGGCCCTGCGGACGTGTCCCCTCTCGGGGCAGAGGGGACTTTGCAGGAGGGATGAAGCTGAGGCCCCGAGACCGGGACGACCCTGGATTCCCCGGGGGGCCCAGGGTCATCCCAGGGTCCTTAGAAGAGGGAGGCGGGAGGGTCCGAGGCAGAGAGAGACGGGAGAGGCTGCGCGGCTGGCTGGGAGGAGGGAGGAAGGGGCCGCGAGCCAGGGATGCGGGGCCTCGAGACGCTGGAAAAGGCGGGAGCCGATGCTCCCCTGGAGCTTCCGGAGGGACCAGCCCTGCCCGCGCCTGGGTTTAGCCCCGTGAGACCCAAGTAGGATTCCTGACCTCCAGGACTGTCAGAGAATCAGTCTGTGTGGTTTTAAAGCCCCAGTTCACGGTGACTTGTTCCCGCCACTGTAGGGGACTCGCATGCGGACTGTGGGTGTTTCACAAGCTCTGTGGCCCCCAGTCTCCGCCTGAGCACAGGGAAGACACTGATCCCCCCGTCGGGTCACTGCAACAGGCCTTAGCTGGTTCGTTACGGAGGTCGCTGAGCTTGAGGTGCTGGGGACACCAGAAGAGGTTCAGGGGTCGACGTCTGACGTGGGGGCGGGGCTGGCGACGGCAGAGGACCGTGACTGGGAAAAAGGGCTGCAGGACTCCAGGTTGGATGCAAACAGAAACGTTATTATTGCCGCCGCCTCCTCCTCCGCCCGCGGCCCTCCCACCTCCAGGCCGAAGCGCAGAGCCACGCGGAGGGTCAGGTTGCACTTGGGTGTTTACTGGGAACGGGCCCAGGGGCCAGGCCTGGGCTGCTCATGCTTTTTTGGTGATGCTCTTGGGGGTGGCGAGCGCGTACAGGCGAGGGGATGCCCGCGCCACCAGGGAGGCTGGGGAGATGTGGTAGGGGTCGTAGCCCTCGTTCAGGTCCCTCCGCACTTTGGGTTTGGCCAGGGAGACGATGCGGGGACTGGCCACCGCCTTCTTGGTGACCTCCAGCACCTCCCAGCGCGGGTCTCGGTCAGGAACACACTTGTCCGACTGGGCCTTGGGCGCTGGAGGGGGCGGGGGAGGGGGACAGTGTCAGGAGCCAGAGCCTGGGACGTGCATCCCCGCCCCACCAGCACCACAGGGACCAGCCTTCTGGGTCGGGGCTCCCAAGTTCGATGGCCTGCCCGTCAACAGATGATGGACAAACACATCCGTCCACACCCAGAGCGTCCCTCATCCAGAGAAGGAGAGCAGCCCCGACGTGCGCTACCACGTGGACAGACCCCGTGGACGGACCCCGAGGACACGAGGCTCAGGGAGAGACGCAGACACAGGAGGACACACAGGGGGTGGCTCCACGGATGGGAAACGTCCAGAACAGGCAGCTCCCCAGACACAGAGAGTGGGCTCCTGGTTGTCAGGGGCTGGGGGAGGGGATGGGGGTGACTGCTGATAGGGATGGGGCTTCCTTTCGGGGTGATGGAATGTTCTGGAATCAATTGTGTGGGACACAGAGAACAGACTTGCGGTTGTCAGAGGGGCAGGGGGTGGGGGAGGGAAGGACTGGGATTTGGGGGTGAGCAGATGTAAACTATTACACACAGGACGGATGGACCACAAGGTCCCACTGTCCAGCACAGGGAACTGTAGTCAACGCCCTGTGGTAAAGCATCACGGAAAAGAACATGAAAAGAACGTATATATATGTGTAAGTGAGTCACTTCTCTGTACAGCAGAAATTAACACAACATTGTAAATCAACTATACTTCAATAAAAAATAAATTTAAGGGGCTTCCCTGGTGGCGCAGTGGTTAAGAATCTGCCTGCCAACGCAGGGGACACGGGTTCCATCCCTGATTCAGGAAGAGCCCACATGCCGCGGAGCAACGAAGCCCGTGCACCACAACTGCTGAGCCTGCGCTCTAGAGCCTGCGAGCCACAACTGCTGAGCCCAAGTACCACAACCATTCGAGCTCTAGAGCCCACTCGCCACAACTCGAGAAAGCCCATGCACAGCAACGAAGACCCAACACAGCAATTAAGTAAATAATAAATTTAAAAAAGAACCAACTCCCCAAGTGCCATAAGAAATAAATAAATAAATTTTAAAAATAAATCAAATAACACACAATTTTTAAAAAATGAAATCAATAATATAAAACTGATTGTGGTGATGGACGCACAGCTCTGTGAATGTACCGGAAAGAATCGTACACTTTGAAAGGATAAATTGTAAAGAAAAAATATTTCAAATGGTCGTGGGTCCCAGATGGGGCCTCAGAGGAAGCAGAAACACGTGTCCTGGCGGCTGGGGGTGAGGAGGGGGCTCGGTCGCCCCCGCTGCCCGTGCACCTGCAGCCCCGGCCGGGCGCTCTCCACAGGGGCCCACCAGCCGCGTGTAACCATCACCTGACACGCACTGGACTTCTATCCTATCTAGCTGTGATCACATCCATTAATTGCCTCATGTCAACAGATCGACTGACGTTCATTCCACTTCTGTAGCGCACAGCCAGCTCCCAGAGCAGACGTGTGGCTCAGCCAGGCCCCCTCCACTCGCCGGCCGGGACCCCCGCCTCTTCTCCCTCGCCACCTCTCCACCACCCCTTCCTCCACAACGGGAGCCCCAGGGCACGGCCTGCGAGGGCCCCAGGAGAGAGGTGACCACTGGTGGCCACCGGTGACCACTGCCCTAGCTTCAGGCCCCTTGCTTTTGAGGGCTTCCTTTCCAAACCCCTTTTTGCTCCAACACTCGGCAAACGCAAAAAGGCCAACCCTGTACTCAGCAGACAAGCCGCTGTTCAGGGGAGAGGCCCCCGGTGAAAAGAGGGGGGCCCTTCCACAGCCTCAGGCTGGACTGCAGTTCCTGGGCAGCTGACCTGTGCTGGGTCCCCAGGAGGCCCTGCCCAGAGCCTGTCTTCTGGGAGTCCTCAGGGACACTCAGTGGCCTTCCCCTCAGTGAAACTTCTGGGCTCAGAAAACTGTTGGTCACAACCTGACGGTGAGACTGGTCCACGGCCACAGAGCACCCACAGATGCGACACAGTGTGGACCAGCACCTGCCCCACGGGCCCCTCACTGCACGCGTCCTCATTTCCCTTTTTAAATGCCGGTCACAACCATCAGCTGGTAGAAACACAGCCCTGGGACTTCCCTGGTCATCCGGCGGCAAAGAATCCATCCTGCAACGCAGGGGACAGAGGTCCGATCCCTGGGAACTGAGATCCCACATGCCACTGGGCAACCAGGCCTGAGTGCCGCAACTCCTGAGCCCATGCACCTCAACGAGAGAGCCCACGAGCCGCAATAAAGACCCAATGCCGCCACAATTAAAATAAATTTAAAAAAAAAGTCTGAGGGAAAATTATTCTCAAAAAAAAAGAAAAACACAGCCCTACACCAGTCTCACCCATACACACATAGATGTGCACTGACACACACTCCTGAAGCCTGGATGAATACACATGCATGCATGTGTACAAATGCACACGCGCTTATGCTCCAGACGTGTGTGTTCACGCATATGTGTGTGACACAGGCTGGTGTGACAGAAGTGCGTGTGTGGTTGTTTCTGTTCATTTAATCCATCTTTAACAAATTCAGCAAATACTTCAACAAATATTAAGGGAACCAACAAAAGACCCCATAAGCAAGCTCGAAAGAAAAAAAAACTTTGAAGAAGTTGTCTTGCACGGTGCTTGACAAAGGGTTCGTGATCACCTTATGTAAAGAGCTGCTGCAAATCAACACTCCCCACAAAAAAAAAAAAAAGGGAAATAGGAGACAGAGAAAATGACACAGCAGAGTGAACAGAAACGGCCCATGGAGCTCTCCGGCAACCTCGTGCCAGGGCCGGGGACACACAGCGTATTTTCCGAAGCGTCGGAGGACCTTTGGGTGGTAAGACCCCTTCTTCATGCTTTTCTGCGTTTTCCAAATTCTCTGCTACTAGTGCATTATTACTTTTCTTGTGGGGGAACCGGGTATTTCCTTTGCTTTAAAGGACAGGAAGAGAGTCAGGCCAACACCATGTAAAGCTCCTCTTGTGCCCAAGCTTGGCTCTCTCGGCCCTGGCCCTGCACCCAAGTTTCCCTCCTGTACCCACTTGCTGTGCTGGGAGACCCACAAACCTCCCCGCCGGAGGGGGCGATTCCCTCTGCCAGTCCCCTGGGAGCCCGTGAGGGACACAGTATGAGCTGCCCACAGGGTTTTGGACAGTTGGTCTGCAGTGCAGGGGGGGCTAGGGAAGCACAGCTCTGGCAGAAGCAGGTCCAAGGCAACTGGCTGCCCCCGCCTCCGCCCACAGTGGGGAAGGAGGCTTCATAGGCTGCGGGCCCCCAGGGACCCGCTTACTAGCCAGCTGAAGGAGGCGGTTATAGTCTGACACGTGTGGCTTGGGTTTCGGCATGGGGTCCCACTCTTCCAGCAGGGTGGCTGGAGCCCTGGGCTTTGCCAGTCGGATGATCCTCGGACTGGGGGTGGCCACCTGCGCTGCCCTGGACACGTGGGACACCTAGAAACAGAATTCGGAAGGAAAGAGTAACGCAGCCCGTGCTTCCTCACACACCTCTGGGTCAGAAAGACCCCGAAGGCAACACGGAAAGACAAAAGACTGACTCGGAAGAAGTTAGTTTGCAGTGTGTTCACCAAAGGATTCGCAGCCATCGTAAATAAAGAGCTCCTCTAAATCAATAACATGAAAAATCAACAGGAAACTGAGCTCATCGTGCAGGAAAGTAAACCCAAAGCATCAATAATCCTCTCTATGCACCAGGGAAATGTAAATTAAAATAGCAAAATATCATTCCATGCCAACAAATTTGGCAAAAGTGGAAAAGTCTGGCATTATCAAGCCCTGGCAGGAAGGTGGAAGGAGAGAAATCCCGATGCGTGGCTGGTAGGAGGGTAAATTGTACAAGCATTTGGTGTGTGTGTAACATTTAGTGTTTTACAAAAACTTTCTGCCGGGTGCACCTTGGGTAGGAGACTGCCCAGAGGCAGAGGATTGGCTGAAATGATCTCTAGGGTCACTGAAATTTGAGTCCCTTCCCTCCTGAAATTGTCCTGCCTAGAAATCACAGACGCTACTCGTATCAAAGACATCCTGGTGTTTACAATTTCATGTCCCTCTCCACCACCCATTCCGTCCCCCTCCCTTCTTCCCCTCCTTCTCTCACCATCCCACGGCCCCTGCAGCTGAGGAGGATGAATCAGCCCGTAGTCTTACCCTCAAGGGGCCCCCATCCCTGTCATCAAGGGATGACAGGCAGGGAAACAGTCCTTTGTCCACACATTCGCATAATACTGCTGGCCACTTCATGCCCTGCACAGGGCAAGCCCAGCTCTGCAGTAAGGCCACAGCAGACAAGGACACATGTCCTCGGGGAGCTCACATTCGGGGGAAGAATGACAGCCCATCCAGAGCGCGCATGAAGGGGACCGGGAAGGAGCAAGAAGGGATGTCGGCTGGGGGCCCCACCAGGCCGGGCAGAAACGGGAGGGCCGCACGTGCCGAGGCCCGGGGGCTTGTTGAGGGACCTGCGTTTAGTCCAACGGGGGGCACATGGGGGAGTAGGGGTGGAGAAGGCCCCCTCCTGCTGGCCTTCCCAGGGCACCGGGGAGCCAAAGAGGGTGCTGGAGCACAGAAGGGCTTGAAGGCTAAACTGGCAAAGGCAAGGCAGGGGCCGGCAAGCAGCAGGTGCGTCTCCAGGTAAGAGGTAGGGCCAGACCCGCCTCTGGACCCGAACACAACCGAGCTGACCGTGACACCTGCCTTGAGACAGCAGGGGAGACGGAGCACGGACTGGGCATTTGGACCCTAAGGTATTACTGGTAAATCCTCTCCGCGGCAGCAATGTTGTTACCGGTTTTAAACCATCCCCACCTATGAGAAACCCACACTGAAGAGTTTACAGGAGGAGCCGTTGACGACTAGATTTAGTTCTCAGTGTTCCAGTGGGGAGTCTGTCACACAACCGCACGAGAAGACATGGTACCCAGCGCACCCTGAACCCCAAGGCCGTCCCACGGCACACCTGTCAGAGGCCAGACACAACGGGATAAAGAGACAAACCAGCGAGCGGACCAACGGGGCCAGACGAGTGGCCCCCATGGGCGCAGGCGGTCAGTCTCCGATACAGGCGGACAAGCCTCCTGGCCGGGACCCCACTTCTGGGGGCTGATCCTGGAGATACGGCAGCGTGCGCCCCAGAGACCCAGATGTTCCCGGCAGCCGCGCGCCCGGGAGCCGAAACCCAGACACCGCCGCGCGCCCTTCAGTGCGCTTGCGCGGCCCCCACGGCGGCGCTCCCAGGCGAGCGCGCCTGCGCCGCGGGTCAGCGCGGGGCTGTGGCCGGGGGCGCGGGGGCCCCACGCCGGTGACGGGGCGGGGGGCGGCGCCGAGGGCCGCGGGGCATCAGGCCCGAGCAGGGGAAGGGGGAAGCCTCGACCCGACGAGCAGGAAGGCCAGACCCAGAATGGACCGCGCGCCGCTGTCGCCTCCGACCTGGGGTGTCACGGCCCCGTGGGAGCGGACGGCCCCGGGCGCCTCTCTGAGCCGCCGCGCAGGGGAGGGCGGGGCGGGGGGCAGGGGAACGTACGGCCTCTCCTCGAACCCACGCTGGTGACCTCCCAAGGGAAGCAGCCACACGTCTGTTGCCTCCGGTCCTTCCCGGCCCTCTGAGCCCCCGGGGGGCAGGCGGGGCCCCCGAGGGGAGCTGGGGGCAGGCGGGAGAGAAGGGCACCCACCTCAGACATGTGTATGCTCCAGATGTTATCCCGGACCTTCGGGGTGGCCAGGTCTCGCAGGCGGCGGGACGCTCGGTACTCCAGGGTGGACCGGGGAACGGGCCACGTGGGGGTGGTCCTGAGGGAGAGCCGGGCCTGAGCCCAGCCCCCCGGGGGCCGTGTGCCTGTGTGTGTGACTCCTCTCTGACTCTGGGGCTCAGGGACAGCCCAGCGCCGTGCACGGTTTCCAAAATATCTCCAAGAGGGGTTCCTAGAGCATCCCCAGCAGAGTCCCCTGTCCTCAAAGACGCGGCAGGCAACCCTCTTCCGGGTCGTCCCCTCCCGGCCACCTGCCCCCACCGCCACCGTCAGGCCGAGGTCAGGAGGTGGACCAAAGGGATGAAAGGGAGCCCAGCCGGGCCCCCGCCCCCCGCCCGAACTCGGGTCTCAGCTCTGCCGCTGCCTCTGCCCCGGAAACAGCTGCACGTCACCGACCCGACGAGCGGGCCGGGCCGTCCTTGCCTGGGTGTCCTCCAGGGAGCTGTTCACACAGAGGTCACCCCAGGTCACGCTCCGACCAGCGTTGAGGTGAGAGGTTGTCAAAGGCGGGCACGGGCACGGCGGCGGGAGCCTGTCCACGCGGCGGGGCGGGACTCTCGGGCACGGTCCCCGCGCCACGCACGTGCGAGATGGGAGAGCAGTCTGCGCTAGTCACTCCAGACCCCACGTTAAGCGTGGACTCGCCAGGAGCCCAGTCGTGCCAGCAGGCAGGCGCTGAAAACCCTCCGTCTCACAGCCGCCCGCTGCCCAGGGCGGGCCCAGCACCTGCCCCGCAGCCCTGAGGACCTCCTGCGTCCGGTGTGCCCGAGGCCCAGCAGGTCTCCCGGTCCCGGGCCCTGGACGCTGCCCTGCGACCCCGACGGGAAGGGGCCCCTGCCCGGCCTCCCCCTACCTGTTGCGGCTGTGATGCGCCGAGCAGAACCTCTTAGGTCGGGCCAGCTCCTCCACCCGGCGGGACACCTCTGCACAGAAGGGGAAACGGCTCCCCTGGAAGCCTGCCCCTCCCCCCCGGGGGGCTTCCTTCCCCCGAATCCCGCTCCCCACACCGCGACGGCGCACGCCAGACACCCCCACGCGGGGACCTCGGGGCACGCGGGGGTGGGGGCACGGGGGCTCAGGCCCCTCCGCTCCCCGGCAGGCCGTGGGTCTTGCCCTGAAGCGGGGACAGCCTGGGCTCCGTGCTCACAGCTGGGCGGGTGCGGGGGGCCCAAGCCCGAGAGAGAACGCGCCCTGAGCCGCGCCCCAGAAGTGAGCGTTCTCAAAACGTTTTATTCGACGGCCCTGGCCGCTCTTGGAAGGAAAGGGGTCTCTGGTGACGTGGCTACTGACCGCACTTCGGCTGAGACACAAACTGTGATTTTCCCTGGAGGGTCTGCTCCCCCTAGAACCGTCCTGCAGCTGCGGGCGGACTCCAGAGAGGAGAGCCCTGGAAGACGGGGGGCGGGGCGCTCCGAGGAGATGGGGCGGGGCCGGGCCTGCAGGGGCGCCTGGGCGGGCTGGGGCTGGGAGGCCCCCCGGTCTCCCCGAAGGGGCCAAGGTGAGATGGGGGTGACCCGGCCCCAGGCGCCAGGCCCGCTGCCCCCCCACGGACGGAGCCCCCGTAGAGAAGGGGGCGCAGATGGTCAGCCTACCAGGCACTGTGACGGCGAGGGTGGTGTCCTCAAGAAACCTCTCCGTCCAGTACACCGATGGCCTGGAACACACCCGGCCGGGCTCCGCGTGAGGGACGCCAGGGCCCCGCGGCCTGTGCCCCCGCGCAGCAGCAGACCTCGGGGGCCCACAGACACAGAGGCAGGGCCGCCGGAGGGGGAGCAGCGGGGAGCTTCCGGGGGGAAGAGAGGAGAGTCAGAGCCCGGGCGGCAGCGGCAGGGCAGAGCCGGACACGGGAGAAGCGTCCTAGAGGCGCGGGGAGGACAGATTATTCTGAGCAAGACTGGTGTTCAGAGAAGGAGAGAGCTGGAAGGAAAAGAGGCGCACCTGAGAAGGGGGCCCAGGCCGCACCCGGAGCTGGGAATCGGGGGCAGGGCCCCAGCACGGAGACCCCTCCAGCCCCGTCCCAGGAGAGGGAGGGTGGCTCCCGCGCCGGCCCCTGCTTCCCAGCAGGAGGCGGAGAGCAGGGCGCCCAGGACTCACCAATAGACACAGAACTGCAGGTCCCTCGTGTTGGGGGAGATCCAGGCGTAGCCCCTGCAGCAGCACCCCGTCCTGCGAGACACAGGGCCCCACCCGCCCCTGCGCTGGGCTCCGCTGGTTCAGCTGGCACCTGGGAGCCGCCACAGGCACCGGGTCCCCTCTCAGACCTCCCCGGCAAGGCCACCGGACGCCTCACCTGTCTTTCCAGACTTGCCAGTTGGTCTTGGGCTTCGCCAGTTGAAACAACCGCCTCCTCTTCCTTCTCTCCCGCCCCACGGGGGTGCCCGGGGTCCTCTGGGAGATGGACAGCCGGCTGGGAGAAGGCGGATGGGGAGGCTGGAGGCCCCGCTCCCCCGTCCTCCTGCATTCACCCCGCCCTCTGGGGGATAGTCCTGGCACCGCAGAGACCTGGTCTGAAATCCCAGCTCTGCCACCAGCCAGTCCCCTAGGTTCCCTCCTTAGTGAAATGCAACACGCCTGCTCCCGCCTGCCAGGCCGCAGAGGGGATGCTAAGCCATGGCGGGTGCCCCCAGGAAGCCCCCAGAAGCGCCCAGACATCCCATCTCCTCTCCCAGCTCGCGCCCAGTGCTGCCGTCTGCAGGGCACACGTCCCCCGCGCCCGCCAGCCACATCACACCCCATCTGTGCACGCAGCGCACCAGCCCCATCACGGGGCCAGGAGGGCAGAGGCCCCTCTGCAGCGCCTGAGGGGACGCCTGCTGACCCAGGAGTGGCGGCGAGGGCTTCCAGCCGAGGACACACACACCCTCGGGGGCGGGGTCCCTCCCACGATGCAGTGCCCGCCTTCTCCCTGGGTGTCCTCCTGGCCACCAGAAACATTCCTAGCAATTTATGGTACTTGGAATGGTTTCAGCTTTGGGAGTTGGGAGATTTTCCCCCATTTCTTTTTCTTTCCGTCTGATGGAGGGCTCGTGACCTCTCAACTCTGCCATCTGAACTCTGTCCAACTCCAAAGTTGGCGTTTACATAGGGTTTTCCACTGCAACTCACCTGCCACCTGCGCAGAGGCTATCTGCCGACTTCCTCCTCAGGGCAGCAAGGTGCTGACAGCTTCACCCCTAGAGTGAGGCCACGGCCCCAGGGCACCCAGGCCACTGCAGCCACCCCCAGGGCCACCCCCACCCGCCCCAGCCTGGATGCCCATGCCCCCTGCCCACCTCATCTCAGGCACACCGTCCTCCGCGTCTTTCTCCAGAACTCTCTCCAGCTCCAAGAGGGCCTCTTCTGGGTTCTGGGTGTCCACAGATTCTTCCCCCGTCACCACCTCAGGGAGCGTCTCCTCTTCTTGGTCTTCCAATCCCAGGTCCCCGTCACCCAGGTCCTGGTGTTTGGGGTCCCTAGACCCTCGGCTCTCATACACGGTGCCCTGGAGGCCCAGGGTGCCGCCATCCTGCGCCCGTTCTGGCCCGTCCTCGGCCTCCGGCGTGCGGTGGCTGTAGAGCGAGTTTTGCTGGCGGTCCCCCATAGGCTGGGCCCTTCCACGCCCTGCAGCCTTGCTCCCGCAACACCCAGATGTGTCTGTGGTCACCAGGCAACAGGAGAATGGCCCACCCCCATTCTCAGCCCACATTCCGGGCCCAGCGTGTCCGCAGGTGGCGGGCACCCCTCGGGGGCTGCCCACCCCACCGACCTCGGCCCGCCGGGTCCCCTCCCGCCCCTCCACCTTCCTGCTCCCTGAATGTGTACCCCCCTCAGGGTCTCTGCGCTCGCCACTCCCTCTGCCCGCACACGTCCTGGAGGCTCTTCCTCGGGAAGGCAGCCCCATTCCCACGTCTCTCTGCACCTCGGCACTGACTTGACTTCACAGCGTTTGGCGCAGCCTGCTAGAAAGTGGCCTTCCAAGGCCAGGGCCGAGAGCGCCCCATTCACCGGTGTCCCAGGGCCTGGAGGGCTCTTGGGGAAGGGCTGCTGAGTGAGTGGTTCCCCTGGGAGAAGGGCTCACCGCTGGGGCACACCCAGCTCTGCCCGACATTTCTTCTTAGCAGGGACCCCACTGTGCTCAGATGGGGGAGTCGGTGCCGGGGGGGATCGTTCACCGGGGTCCCACCCCCTCCCCAGGACTGGCTCAGGAAGAGGACCTGAGAGAGAGTCTACAGGGGCTCCGAGGGATGGCGTCCTCGCTCAAGACAGGAGGAAGAGACCCTGTCTCCTCTTCTTGGTCACTCCTGGGACTGTGGTGACGTCTAGAGCTCAGGCAGCCATCGCAGCACCAGACGCGCGTCCGCGTGCCCAACGCACAGTGAGGCCAAACGAACCGTCACATCAGAGTCTGCCGCAGAGAGGGGGCTACTGCAGGGCCGAGCAAGGAGACAGGCACTCGAGCCCCCAAACCCTAAGCTCCCCGAAGGGTTTCAGCAGAGCCTTTTGAAAGGCCAGGTGAGGAGGGGCGTGGTAGGTTGTTGCAAACGTCTTGGTGCTGGAATCCTTTGTTCTTTCAGCTGCCCACCAAGGTCAGGACAGGACGTTCCTGTAAACCTCCACCGAGACAAATGTTATTCTCTGTCCTACAACTTCTTATCTCCCTATGAATGAGCTCTTAAAGGTCAGCGCCCTGAGAATAGGCTCTCCTGTAGGTTTCAGGCTACAGGCAACATTCTTATACAAAAGGTGCGGAGCCAGCCTGACTAAGCACAGGTTAAAGGAAGAGAAACAGATCTAATAAGGAGTCCGATGTATTCTTCTCTGTTCCATCGTGACCATGAGACCTGCTAGTCTGAGGCCCTGAGCTGAAAAACCACCGTTGAGCCTCTGGACTTGGCAACCCTGAAGCCTTCTGTGTCTGGGCTTCCTGGCACCGGACACAATTAGTTCTCTTAAAGCGGAGTTGTTGTAGCTGGGCTTTCTGTTCCCTGCGGCCGAAAGCACCCTAACTGGTACGTACACGTCCAGCCCCAACATTTCATGGGAAATAACCCCAGCGACTGCCGGTGTGCAAAACAGGCTCTCTCACGTGGTCAGAAGAAGGAGCTTGTGGGGATTCCCCGGTGGTCCAGTGGTCAGGACGTGGCGCCTTCACCGTCAGGGCTGGGGAACTGAGATCCTGCAGGCCTCGCGGCCAAAAACAGGGAAAGAAGAAGGTGAGAAGGTTGACAGCTGTTCGGACAATTGCTTTGTCCTCAGCAACCAACCAACAGCCCCCACACCCCCGACCCTGGGCTCCAGCCTTCGGGAAACCCCCGCAGGGCATCACAGGACCACATCCCCACCCCGCCTGTGCGGAGACCCCACCCAGCACGACTCTCCCCCCTTTGCTTGGCGGTTCGCAGACTTTAAGACGCCCGTGCCCCTGATGCTCTGCCCGCGTGTGGCCCTGCCGTCACCTCTGTGAGGGGCTCAGACAGGAAGGCCTTGGAGAGCGTCCGGTCCAGTCTGGAAGAGCCTCGGGAAATCTCACTGTTGCCGAGTGTCGTAAACGCGCCCCGTGCACGCAGTGACTCACGAGGAAACAAGCTCTACGTTGCTGCAACCAGAGAGGTCTGTCATCACTGCAAGGTCCCATACGAAAGCTTTGTTCAAAAGCGAGGCCACTTGTGAAACAACAAGGTCCTGTATGTAAAACAGGTAACTAATAAGGACGGAGTGTATAGCACAGGAAGCTCTACTCCACACTCTGTAATAACCTATATGGGAAAAGAATCTAAAAAAGAGTGGATATACGTATGTGTGTAACTGAGTCACGCTGCTGTACGGCAGAAACTAACACACCACTGTAAGTCAATTGTACTCCAATAAAAAACATTTTTAAGAAGACACTAAAGAAAAGCGAGGCCACTTAGCGAAGAGATGGCTCACGAGACCCACTTCCCACAAGCTGACGCGCGGACGCCACCCCGCACACGGGGCCCATCAGGCAGCGCATTTGCTCCCTGACACCCTGGCAGAGAGGACTGGGCACGGCCCGGGTGCAGACTGGGCGCTGCGCTCCGGCAGGGCTGACACACCGCCCCCGGCCCCAGTCATGCAGGAGGAGCAAGGTGTGGATTCCCAGCAGCCAGGCACTCACGTGGGGCCAGGAGAGGGCGTTCCGGGGGCCAGAGCTCTGCCAGCCCTTGAAGGAGAGCCAGAGGGTCCACGTGGGCTGCTCGGACACGGGACGCAGCCGGGACGCTCACAGCCCAGGCGCTGGGGTTCGCCGCGCGGGACGTGAAGGGGCGCGGCACAGGCTGAGGGCTGCTCGGGATTTTGAAGGAGACGCGTGGGGCCGGCAGCTGGGGGGCACCTCCCTGCAGGCGCTGGGCCCAGGCTCCGCGGACGGCACAAAGCAAGACCGGATCCCTGCCGGATCCCACAAACGTAGAGGCTCGGACCCTAGGGATGCAACATCTGACGGTGCTGGAGGTTAGACGTCCGAGACGGGTCTCACTGGGCTCACATCAAGACCCGGGCGGGGGACGTCCCTGGGGGCCCCGTGGCTAAGACTCTGCGCTCCCCATGCAGGGGGCCCGGGTTCGATCCCTGGTCAGGAAACTAGATCCCACGTGCCACAGCGAAGACCCAGTGCAGCCAGAAAAAGAGAAGAAAAGACCCAGGTGGGGCTGGCTCCTTCCTGAGGCTCCAGACCACCCATCCCCTGCCCACCTGGGGGCGCGCAGAGCAGTTCCCACAGTGCCGGGCTAGGTCCCGCTTCCTCAGGGCCATCAGCGGGGGGCTGCTCCCGGTGTCCAGACCCCTTCCTGCAGCTTCAAGGCAAGGCCTGCCTCTCCCATGCTTAGACTCGCTTCTCACCTCTCTGGCCAGCTGGGAGAGGGCCTCAGCGTGCAGAGACCCCCAGGATGACGTTCTGCCACCAGGCCAGTCCGTGTGACACCGTGAGTCAGCTGTCAGTATGCATGTATCCCCACAGCCCCTCCCACCTGGGCCGCCAGGCCGGTCTGCCCACCTCAATGTCTGCATCCCGTTTGCCACACGAGGTGACAGGTTCCCAGGGTCCAGGGAGGAGGAGGCAGGTGTCTTCGGGGCCTGTTATTCTTTCCACCACACTCGCCTCACACCACACACAAAATCAACTCTAAATGAATTCAGGATTTGAAGACCAAAACAAAACTTCAAAACCTACAGAAAGAAATTAAGGTAGCCGTCTTTCTCCCCTTGGGGTAGGAAAGGAGCTTCTTTTTAAACAAGACATGAAAACGCTAATCAGAAACGACTGCACCAGCTCGATGCTTGGTGATGACCTCGAGGGGTGGGACGGGGAGGGTGGGAGGGGGCTCAAGAGGGAGGGGGTATGGGGAGGCCTGTGTACATATAGCTGGTTCATTCTGTCATACAGCAGAAATTAACACAATACTGTAAAGCAATTATACGCCAATACAGAAAAAAAATTATTTTAAATAAATGACTGTGCTAAATTTTAGTTCTTCTGATCATCCAAAGGTGATAAAATGAAAACTCTAGACACGTAACACAAAAACAGATACATAGATCAATGGAACAAGATAGAAAGCCCAGAAATAAACTCACACACCTACGTCCAATTCATCTATGACAAAGGAGGCAAGAATATACAGTGGGGAAAAGACAGGCTCTTCCAGAAGTGGTGCTGGGAGATTTGGAGAGCTACATGTAAAAGAATGAAATTAGGAGATTCTCTAACTCCATACACAAAAGCAAACTCAAAAGGAATTAAAGACCTTGGGACTTCCCTGGCAGTTGAGTGGTTGAGACCCTGCACTTCCACTGCAGGGGCGCAGGGAACAAAGATCCCACATGCCACACAGTACAGGCAGGAAAAAAGGGGGGGGGGGGTCGGGATTAAAGACCTAAATGCAAGGCCAGAAACCGTAAAACTCCTAGAGGAAAGCATAGGCAGGACAGTCTTTGACATAAATTACAACAATATTTTTTTGGATCTGTCTCCTAGAGCCAAGGAAATAACAGCAAAAACAAACAGATGGGACCTAATTAAACGTAAAAGCTTTCATACAGCAAAGGAAACCACCGACAAAATGAAAACACAGCCTACTAAATGCAAGAAAATATTTGCAAATGACATGACCGACAAGGGGTTAATACCCACCCTCACACACATGAGTCACCATCTAGCAGCACTATTGACAACAGCCAGGACATGGAAGCAACCTAAATGTCCATCAACAGATGACTGGATAAAGAAGGTGTGGCACATACATACAATGGCATACGACTCAGCCGTAAAGAATGAAATAATGCCGGTTTGCAGCAATGTGGATGGACCTGGAGATGATCATATCAAGGGAAGTCAGTCAGACAGAGACAAATATCATACGACATCACTTCTGTGTGGGACCTGAAAAGGAAGGTACAGGCCTCTCGCTTTCTGAGATGGCCCACACTCTGCCTGTGGAGTGGATTAAAAATTTTTTTTATTTAAAATAATTTTTAAAAATAAAATAAGGACTTCCCTGGCGGTCCAGTGGTTAAGACTCCGCGCTTCCACGGCAGGGGGCACAGATTTGATCCCTGGTTGGGGAACTAAGATCCCACATGCTGCGGGGTGTGGCCAAAACATTTTTTAAAAATAAATTAATTAAAATAAAATAAAAAATGAAAAACAATTTTAAATTAAAAAATGATACAGATGAACTTATTGGCCTTCCTGGTGGCGCAGTGGTTAAGAATCCACCTGCCAGTGCAGGGGACACAGGTTTGAGCCCTGGTCCAGGAAGATCCCACATGCCGTGGAGCAACTAAGCCCGTGCGCCACAGCTACTAAAGCCCGCACACCTGGAGCCCCTGCTCCACAACTAGAGAAGCCACCGCCATGAGAAGCCTGCACACCACCACGGAGAGTAGTCCCCGCTCAACACAACTAGAGAAAGGCCATGCGCAGCAACAAAGACCCAGTGCAGCCAATACATTAATTAATTAATTAATTTTTAAACAATGAACTTATTTACAAATCAGAAACAGACTCCCAGACCTGGAAGACAAACTCACGGTTACCAAAGGGGAAAGGGGTGGGGGAGGGGTGAATTGGGAGTTTGGGATGGGCAGACACACACCACTAAACATAACATCGATAAACAACAAGGACCTACTGCACAGCACAGGGAAGTGAAGGCAGAGACTACTGAGACCACATTTTATATCCATTCAACTGGCAAAAACTTTAAAGGCCGACCATTCCAATGTTGGAGAGGATGTAGCGCAATCGGCTGATCTGGTCCAGCTTTGGAAACCAGTTTGGCATCATCTCATCAAGCTGAGCCCTGGTCTGCCCTAACGCCCAGCAGTTTCACTCCTGGCTTTGTCCCCGTACATCCGTCAGGAGACCTGAGCAAGGCTGCTCACAGCAGCCCAGTGCGTAGCGGGAAAGAGTGGGAAACAGCCCAGGACCCTGCTCACGGGCAGGCGGACGGGAGGCGGGCGACCTGGGCAGCGGGGTCCTACACAGCAGGGGCCATGAGTGAGCCTCGGCCACAGGGCAGCACAGACACAGCTCAGGAGCACAGCCGAGGGGAGAGAGCACGTGCCTGCGGGCCCCTGCGCAGGTGCTGGACTCAACAGGAGGGAGAGAACGGCCATGGTGTAAAGGACTCAGGACGGCGCTGCCTGCGGGCGTTGCAGATGGGGAGTTACTGATGACGTTCCTATTCATGGGTGCTCTTTACAGGATAAATGAGTGGATGGTGGAATGGAGGGATGAATGGATGAGATGAGAGGGTCACATATACACAGATACACTTGTCTGTGAAACAGAAACAGACTCACAGACGTAGAGAACAGACCGGCGGTTGCCAAGGTCCGGGGAGTGAAGAACTGGAAGTTTGAGATTAGCAGATACAAACTGTTGTATGCCGGGTGGATAAAAAACAAGGTGCTACTGTACAGCACAGGGAACTACATTCAATACCCTGTGACATACCATAATTGAAAATATGAAAAAAAATATATATATATAGCTGTCACTTTGCTGTACAGAAGAAATTAACACGACATTGTAAAGTAACTATACTTCAATAAAGTTAATTTCTAAAAAGCAGCAATTGCTTGAAATATCCCTCAATTTAAAAAAAGAGAGAGGGGGACTTCCCTGGTGGCGCAGTGGTTAAGAATCCACCTGCCAGTGCAGAGGACACGGGTTCCATCCCTGATCTCGGAAGATCCCACATGCCGCGGAGCAACTGAGCCCGTGCGCCACAATTACTGAAGCCCACGCACCTAGAGCCTGTGCTCCACGAGAGACGCCACCGCAATGAGAAGCCCATTCACCCCAGCGAAGAGGAGCCCCCACCCGCCGCAACTAGAGAAAGCCCGCGCGCAGCAATGAAGACCCAATGCAGCCAATAAATAAAGTAAAAGAGAGGGTCACATAAGAAAAGGGGAGGGAGAAGGAGGGAGGAGGGGGAAGAAGGAGAGACGTGAGCAGTCGGGGAACTGCTCACCTGTCTCTCAAGTTTCCTCCCCCCAATTTACTTTTAAACACTCCAGATTCAGCGGGGCCCACAGAGAAAGGCACCCCTGATGGTGGGAAGCACCAAATACAGCCATTCATTTCCGAGTAAGGAAACTGAGAGAGCTCGGGGGTCGGGCAGCACCCACGGGTTCTGGTCCATAGTCCACCTCCCCGGGCCGGGAAGATCCCACATGCCACAGAGCAACTAAGCCGGTGCGCCACAGCTACTGAGCTCACGTGCCGCAACTACTGAAACCCGCGCACCTAGAGCCCGTGCTCCGCAACAAGAGAAGACACCGCTGTGAGAAGCCTGCACACGGCAACAAGAAGTAGCCCCCACCTTCGCAACTAGAGAAAGCCCCTGCGCAGCAACAAAGACCCAATGCAACTAAAACAAATAAATAGATAGATCATAGATAGATAGATAGATAGATAGATAGATAGATAGATAGATAGATAGATAGATAGATAGATATAGATAGATTATAGATAGATAGATGATAGATAGATAGATAGATACATAGATAGATAGATAGATAGATAGATAGATAGATAGATAGATAGATAGATAGATAGATAGATGATAGACAGACAGATAAATAGATGAATGTTTTAGAAAAAAGAACACGGGTTCCTCTGGAGCGGGCTGGTGCCTGGACCGCTGGCACCTGGAACAGAGCTCCGTGGGTGCAGAGAAGAGGCTGCAGTACCAAGTAGTGGACACAAGATGCCGCTGCTCTCAAGGGCATATTGGTCCCCTCGCTGGGCCTTTAATACTGGACCACGGGCTTCCCGGCAGCATCTCCTTGAAGCCAGACCTGCACACCCCACCCCATCCCTGCCCCAAACACACACACAGAGCCCCTCCTGTGAGGGAGGTTTCTTCATCATCGTCCCCATTTCCCTTTTGCCCAGGAGGAAACGGGCTCAGAGAGGCAAAGTCATTGCCCAAGATTGCACAGGACTTGAACCCACAGCCTTCAGCGCTAGGCTGCCTCCAGCGGTGCTTCCAGCTGGGGCTGCATTTGCAAACTTCAGTGCTGACGGGAAATGCCCTTGACCGAAGATCAAGGGTGAGCGGGGCCGTCCTGAGTCTAAATTAACCTCCCTGGAGTCCAGGCACATCTCTTCCGTAACTCAGCAGCCTTCTAAGGCTCCCACCCTCCACAAGAGTGTTTCCCAAAGCAGGGACACAGACTGCTGTCTTCAAGGTGCCACTTGTGGGACACAGTCCCACAATAAAAAACATCAAATATGGGCATGAGACATGACTCCCCTTTCCCTTCTACAGTCCTTCTGGGAAACCCAAGAGGAAAGCCTGAGCAAAAGTTGAACCTTCCCCAGTTCTGCTAATCCTTTTCAACCCAGGGAGGGCAGCCCCAAGCCCAGGGCAAGCTGCAAAAGCTGGAATTTAGGAACCTCGTTTTGTTCTCGCGGGTGTTAGTGTGCAGGCCTGGTTCCTGGTTGTTTTGTAGTTGTTTTGAAATCATCACAAACTTCCTAGAAACGTTGCAAGAGTCTCCTGAGAGCTCCCAGGGACCTGCACCCAGATGCACCAGCTGTGACGTTGTGCAGGCAGCTCCACCTCCTGTGTGTACTTTCTCCTGCACGGTTGAGGGTGAGCTGCAGGCGTCACGCCCCCTCACCCCTAAACACCCCGGTGTGTTTCCAAGAGCAAGAGTGTTCCCTTCTGTCACCTCAGCACGATTATCAAAGTCAGGAAAGCAGCAGCCCTGATACGACACCTTATCTAATGAGGAATCTTGTTCAGATTTCACAGGTTGTGCCAATACCATCCTTTACCGCTATTTTTCTCCCGGCCTGCAGGCCAGCCCCAGCGTGGCAGGATATTTGCCTCCTTGGTCTCCGCTAATCTAACGACCCTTCACTCCACCTTTCATGACCTGAGCGGTTCTGAGGCGTTTTGGCCAGTTATTTTATAGGAGCTCCTTCAGCCTGGGCTTCCTTCCTATCGTCTCACGATCCGTGAGAGGTTCTGTGTCATCAGGACTCCCGCAGCCGTGGTGCTGTGCTCTCCCGGGAGGGTGGTCTCCAAGCACAGGTGCCCCGTTGCGGGCGATGTGACCTCCATCCTCTGACTCAGGGGGTTGCTCCAGGCTTCTCCACAGTCCAGTAAATGCTTTTCCCTTGAAATTAAAAAGTCATCTTGAGTGGGCTACTTTGATACCAGACAAACACGCTTTTCCCTCAACAAATTTCATCCACTAGTTTTACACCTTCTTTCTTTTCTTTTCTCCCTTTCTTTCTTTCTTTCTTTCTTTCTTTCTTTCTTTCTTTCTTTCTTTCTTTCTTTCTTCTTTCTTTCTTTCTTCTTTCTTTCTTTCTTTCTTTCTTCTTTCTTTCTTTCTTCTTTCTTTCTAACATCTTCTTTCTCTTTATGGCAAGTTGTACTGCTTTTCCATTTACAGAGAAAACACACTCCTCTTTGCACACATTTATTCAGGTAAAAGAAATGGGCCGATGGTCTGATTTGAAAAAGGCCACAAGAGTACAGGTGAATATGGCCAAAATGATGACAGGGACTCAGAAATAAAAGGCTGTGTGTTCCCCTCTCCCGACACTGCTCCTGCTCTATGGTGACATCTCTCCCCAGACGTGAGCCTCTCGGTGGCAGTTCCCGTGCTGGGTTTGGAGATTCGAGCTGCGTGAGGGGAGTGATGGGTCCACCCAGAGCCTGGCACCTGGTGCATCGCGTGAGTCTTCTGCAGCTGCTGTAAAAAAAACAGCCCAAATGTAGTGGCTTTAAACCAGACACATTTATTCTCTTACAGATCTGGGGTCGGAAGCCTGACATGGGTCTCACCGGGCTAAAGCCGAAGTGTGGGCAGCACTGGTTCCCTCAAGAGGCTGCAGGGGAGAATCTGTACCCATAAATCTGAGAAGCGAAATGGGGTGAGGAGATAACTCAGAGATCAGCCGCATCCAGAAGTCACGACGACTGGAAGTGGTGTCGGAAGGGCTGGTGCAGAGGCCGCCCGGCGGGAGCTGGGCCCAGCTGGAACCACAGGGGTGTCTAAAGCAAGGAGAGAGCGAGAGAAGCTGAAGGAACATCTGAGCTACTTTAAAATCCTCAACACTTTTGCGTGCGGCAAGATTGCATTTTGCTGTAATCATGAAGCTCGACCACCCCCACGGCCTCTTTTACAAAACTTTATGACCTCAGGAGACGGGCTGCACCGAGGCCCCAGTTCTTCACCCTCCCCTGCAGCCACGCCCTCTGTCACGTGACTTCGGGGCTCTTTCTCTAAAGCAGAATACAATTCTCCAGCCCAGGACGCGCTCCGACAAGCAGAATGAGGTGGAAGGGATGGCCCTGCCTGGTGTGTTTCCTTTGCCGTCGCCGTGGAAACGTGTCTGGCGAGGCTGCTGGAGGATGAGACGCAGACCACAGAAAGGCAGGTGGCCAGCCAGGCCCGGGCCAGCCCGGGTCAGCGGCCCGGGCCACGGTCACCGAGTTGTGCGTGCCGGGCCTGAAGGCAGCGCCCCAGGGAGGAGGGCTGTCTGCCTCGCACAGTTTTGTGACAGAAGCCGAGGGACCCACTGCCCTTCCCGCCTCCGGGTGGTTGGACCGCTCAGTGTCCGTCACCTGATGGAGAGGATGTCCCAGAGGAAGCAGAAACGAGGCTTCAGGGTCCCAAACCCTCCACCTCTGGATTTCAAAGTGCAGTCCGGTTCCTATGCAGATGCAGGGAGGGAAAATCCCGGGACCAGGAGAGCTCCCTGCATGCGCCCCTCCAGCAGGATGAGTCAGTTTCTCCCAGGTTGGAGGGTCACTAAGCTGGGCACGAGTCCACCCCGGGGGTCCTGGGGACGGTAGCCCAGCCTGCCCACCCTCCTGCGGGCGCTGAGGACAGCAGGCGGACCCGGGGGGGCTGCGGGGCTGCGGGGGGCGCGGATGGGGGCCGGCGCCTGAGACGCGCCCAAGGAGGTGGCGGGGCCTCCCCATCTGCTGTGTGTTTTGCTCACACACAGCAGGGTCTCCCCCGGGCACTGTGGACCCTGGATCATCTTCTGCGGGGCCGTCCCGGGCTCCGCGGCTGCTGAACAGCCTCCCCGGCCGCCACCCCCTCGACGCCAGGAGCGCCTCCCCCCCCGCAGTCGTGACGACCACAGACGTCCCCAAACACGGCCCAGCCTCCCTGGGGGCAGGACCACCCCAGAGAGAGCACGACTGATGTGCAGGTGAGGCCCCGTGTGGCACCTCCACACGGCAGGGCAGGAGGGGGGGACGCTTGCCATCGGCTCTTGCTTCCGATAGCAAGTGTCCTCCACTCACATTCAAGAAACGTCATCCTTCCTGAAAAGGACACTGCTCTTGGCTTTGACTTCTGTGGCCCTAATGAGGAGAGTCTATTTTTCTGCCACAGTGGAAGACCCCAGAAGACAGGTTTGGCAGAGGGTCTAGGCAGAGAGCTCAAACCAGGGCCCACAGACCCCCGGCGCACCAGCTGGGGATGGCGTGAGGTGCATGCTCCCTGGGCGTCTGGAAAAGGCACTGGCGTCGGCAGGGAGAAAGCCAGGCCTCAGCAGGCAGCGTTTGGAGTCTGGTTTCACGGGTGCCGCCAAGCCCCAGAAGGGGCCGGCTTATTAAAACAGAAGCTGGTTCCTTCCCACAGACATCTGGGTGTGTGCGGTCCGTGCCCAGCTTGCGACGAGGCTATGCCCCTCCGTCTTGTCATTTTTTCTGCTTTTAGTGTTGAAGAGCATCTCTACTAAGTGTGCAGCCTGACAAACGTTCACAACAGGCCACACCCAGGTGACAGCCCCCAGGACCCCCTCGAACCCCCCTCTATCTCTTCCCTCTTTTCTACTCCCTGCCACTGCCCTCCACTCACATCTCATTGGTAGAACTTAGCCACATGGCCACACCTGGGTGCAAGGGCAGCTGGGAAATGTAGTCTTTTTAAGACACACACCTAGATGGGCTTAAGCAATGAAGCAACCTGTTCTCTCCTCCGAGAAGAGGCTCCCAGCAGGATTCCCTCCTCAGAGCCTCCTGGCTCTGCTGCTCTGTGGTTCCCGTGGCTCTGCCTCCTTTTGTGTTGTATTCATCCTCAGATGGGCGCGAGGGCTGCGGCTGCTCCAGACATCTCATCATGAGGCTGCAATGGCCACAGGCAGAAAGGGACCATTTTCCTGGGCCTCCTCCCTCTTAGGAGCAAGGAAACTTTCTGTGGCCAGCCGAATAACATGTCATGTTGCATGACACAGGGGAATCAAGGTTGCAGATGGAATTAAGCTTCTAATCGGCTGGCTTTGAAGTGGGGAGATTATCCTGGATTGTCGGCTTGGGCCCCAGTGTAACCACAAGGGCCCGTCTAAGTGGAAGCAGGAAGCGGAAGAGAGAGAACCAGAGAGAGGGCAGCAGAGGGATCAGTGCACGTCGCTGGGGATCACAGACCAAGGAGGTCCTCACATCTCGTCGGCCAGAAGGGGTCACGTCCACACACGAGCCCATCACCCACGGATTCACGCCAGCACCCAGGCAGGGCGGGGAGTGGACACCAAACAGTAGCCACGAGGAAGAAGGAGGCTGGCAGGCACTGTCTGCCCCGGGAGCACGAGGGGCTGGCGTGAGGCGGGGACATCGTGTGCACGGAGCAACAGCAGGGGCGCCCACAGGGCCAGGGACAGCGTGGAGATGCCCAGTGTGAACGCCCGCCCGCCGCCTTGCCCGGCAATGCCTAACCTCTAAAGTCCATGCCCCCAGGAATTCAGCCTCTACTTGTCCTGTTGAATTGTGTCTCCCCAAAAAGATACGCTCAAGTCTTAACACCACCCGATGATCTGAGAGGACCAAGAGGAACCTTGCTCTGTGTGGTCCCCACGGTTCTATAAACTCTGATCCCAGGGCCAGTACCATCTCCAAGCTTCGGGGGGTGCTCTCCCCTTTCCCCCTCCCCCAGTGCTGGCTCCCCAGGAGGCCCAGCCCAGGCTCCTCTGAGCTGTTGCCTGCTGGCCTGGCTGCCAGCATCCGCTGCTATGGCAACCTGCTCGGGTACCAAGGCCCCCCCAGTGGGGCATCACTGGAGCAGTTGGTGACATTTGAATATGGACAGTGGGCTGGATGTGAGTATTGTATGGATGTGAAATTTCCCCATCTTGCGAACTGCACTGGGTTATAAAAGAGAATCCTGTGTCTTAGAAAATATACACTGACGTGTTTATGGGTGAAAGGGCATTGCACGTCTAATGTAGCCATAAATGGTTCAGAAAAAATGCATATAAATATCTATATATGCATATAGATAATAGACGTAGACATGGGTACAGGTAGTTATGGACACAGAATGTGACAAATCAAATAGGGCAAAATGCAACCAACTGGTGAATCTGGGCAGAGTCTATAGGAGTTTCTGGCACTAAACTTGAAATTTTCTGAAGGTTTGAAATTATGTCAAAATTAAATGTTATGAAACCAGTACCTAAATGCAGCATTCTGGACCCCCAGAGACTTGACTCTGCAGGTCCAGGTGGGCTCAGAATCCGATTTTACCAGCAGGCAAGGACCAGAAGGGTCGTTGTTGAATTGTGTCACCCAGACAGACAGGTTCAAGTCCCAACTTCCAGGTCCTGTAAATAGGAACTTATTTGAAAATAGGGAGTTTAACCATAAACAAAACGAAAAGACAACCTATAGACTGGGAGAAAATATTTGCAAATGATGCAACCGACAAGGGCTTAATTTCCAAAATATACAAACAGCTCAGACAACTCAATAACAAAAAACCAAACAACCCAATCGAAAAATGGGCAGAAGATCTAAACAGACATTTCTCCACAGAAGACATACAGGTAGCCAATATGCACATGAAAAGATGCTCCTCGTGGATAATTATCAGAGAAATGCAAACCAAAACCACAGTGAGGTACCACCTCACACCAGCCAAACGGGCCATTATTAAAGAGCCTACAAAGATGTGAGGACGGGTGTCCCCTTCCACTCCATGTGCATCCCTCCTGAAGCTGTGCGCTTGGTGGAAGAGGAGGACCTTCCCTGATAGAGGAGGCCCGTTCTTTGGTCAAGGGTGTACGAGTAGCTGTGCTCCCCTGCTAGAGCCTCCAAATAAGATCTCAAGGTCCATTTGTAGCAAAACATAGGGTAGCCAAGCTTCCAAGACTCCAGACACAACCAAATGAGGCAGTCTGCCCTTCAACAAAAAAAAAAAAGGCTACAAATAACAAATGCTGGAGAGGATGTGGAGAAAAGGGAACTCTTCTGCGCTGTTGGTGGGAATGTAAATTGGTGCCGCCACTATGAAGAACAGTCTGGAGGGTCCTCAAAAAACTAAAAATAGAGCTACCCTATGATCCCATAATCCCACTCCTGGGCATATATCTGGAGAAAACCATAATTCGAATAGATATATGCACCCCAATGTTCATAGCAGCACGATTCACAACAGCCAGGACCTGGAAACAAACTAAATGTCACCGACAGATGAATGGATAAAGAAGATGTGGTATATATACAATGGAAAATTACTCAGCCATAAGAAGGAACGAAATAATGCCATTTGCAGCGACGTGGATGGACCTAGAGATGATCATACTAAGTGAAGTCAGGCAGGCAGAGAAAGACAAATACCGTATGATATCACTTATATGTAGAATCTAAAATATGACAAATGAATTTCTCTATGAAACAGAAACAGACCCACAGACACAGAGAACAGACGTGTGGTTGCCAAGGGGGAGGAGGGTGGTGGAGGGAAGGACTGGGAGTGTGGGGTTAGCAGATACGAACTTTACATATACAGGATAGATACACCAGGTCCTACTGTACAGCACAGGGAACTATGTTCAATACCTGTGATATACCGTAATGGAAAAGAATACAGAAAAGAATATTCAAAGAAAATAGGGAGTTTGAAATGTAATCAAATTAAGACAAGGTCATACTGGAGTACGGTTATCCTCAAATCTAATGTGTAGAGTTCGTATAAGAGGGAAACATGGGGGAGTTCCTTGGCAGTCCAGTGGTTACCATTCTGGGCTATCACTGCCACGGCCTGCGTTCAATCCCTGGTCAGGGAACTGAGGTCCCACAAACCGTGAGGCGTGGCAAGACAAAAAAATAAAAAGGAAATGTGGGGAACTTCCTAGGTGGCGCAGTGGTTAAGAATCCGCCTGCCAACGCAGCGGACACAGGTTCTATCCCCGCTCCAGGAAGATCCCACATGCCGCGGAGCAACTAAGCCCGTGCACCACAGCAATTGAGCCTGCACTCTAGAGCCTGCGAGCCACAAGAGAAGCCACCGCAATGAGAAGCCCGTGCACCAAAGCAAAGAGTAGCCCCTGCCTGCCACAACTAGAGAAAGCCCACGTGCAGCAATGAAGACCCAACACAGGCAATAAATAAATAAATAAATAAATAAAAGAAACAATTACAAAAAAAAAAGGAAATGTGGACACAGACGCGCAGAGGAGAAGGTTGTGGAGGACGGAGCTGGAGATCAGGGTGATGTGCGCTCAAGTCAAGGAGCCCCCAAACATGCTAGCACCACCAGAACCTGGAGAGAGCCTGGAACAGAACCTAGAGCAGCCAGAAGGAAGCAGCCCATCTGGGACCTTGATCACGGACACGTGGCCTCCAGAATGTGAGAGTGAGTTTCTGCTGTCTGAGCCGCGGCGTGTGGGCATCGGCTCGGCAGCCCAGGAGAGGAGTCCGAAGCGCACGTCCGGCAGAGGTGGTGCCCGTGGGTCCCGCGGCCCTTGGTGCCACTCAGCCCCTTGGAGGCACTGGATCCGGCTCCAGACGCCTCCAGGAAGAGGCGGCCATGGGCCTGGATGCCAGGCATTCATCCACATACACCTTCAGCACACACACCTGGGCACCTACCCCGTGCACACCTGGATGCGCAGAGCTAGGAGGGGAGAAAGCCAATAGGGGGTGGGGGGCGCGCAGGTGCAGTCAGGCGGCGACGGGAGCCCTGCCACGAAGGGAGCTTTGAACAGAGACTGACAGAGCGGAAGGGGTGGTTGTGGGGAGTGGAGGGACAGTGCCAGGCAGGGGCGCAGCCAGGTGAAGGCCGCGGGCGGGGAGGATGCTGGCGTGTGGAGGCCAGCGTGAGAAGAGGCAAGCCGGGGCGGAGTCAGGGGGCGGGGGACGGCCAGAGGAGACCCCCTGCGCTGCGGCCGGGACTCCCAGCACCGCCCGCCCCCCCTCCTACCCCTCCCCCTCGCTACTTCCGCTCCCGCAAGCACCGGCCCCGCGGCGCTCCCTCCCACCGGCCCGGCCCGGGGCTGTCCCTGGGCCCCCCCAAACTCCCCACCTGGTGCGCCTCGTCCCAGCTCGCCACAGGGCCTCCCCCGCAGGAAGGCCTTCTCTGGCCGTCCATCGAAGATGTCCCCCTTCTCCCCTCACTTCTTTATTTTCTCCCTAGCTCCCCAGGAGGGCCAGGCTGCACCCCCCCCCCCACGCCGTCTGTCCAGGCCTGGAACAGTGCCCCCCCCACCACGGGCTGCCCGCCCCCCACAGGCTCCTGGGTCCCCGGCGAGAAGGGCGGACACGTGAAGGACCACGAGGGCCGGGCGGCCCCCACAGATGGGCTGCGCGTGCCAGTGTAATTTTAGGTTTCCTCGCCCATGGCCCGCCCCTATTATTGTGCAATTAAAGCATTCGAGGCAGCCGATCAGGCAGTAAAAAATAGCCCATCCACGTCAGCGCGGGGCGGGGGGGGGCGGGGGCGGGTCTGCTGCGGCCTCGGAAGGTGGGAGGAAGCCTGGCCCTGCCCCCTGCTTGCTGGCGTCTCCAAAACGTGCAGCATCGTGGCATCTCGGGGGTCACTCACCGGGTCGTGGGTTCAGCAGATACTTGTCGGGCACCTGTGCCCAACAGGCCTGGACAGATGGTAGGGGGGCAGCCTGGCCTTCCTGGGGGGCTAGAGCAAAAATAAAGGGGGGAAGATGTGGGGTACATCTTAGATGGATGGCCAGGGAAAGCCTTTCTTCGGTGAGAGCGCTGTGTAGACCTGGGGAGAGGGCGCACCTGGCGGGGGCACAGCCAGTGCAAAGGCCCTGGGACAGCCCAGCGCCCGGCTGGTGGGAGGGATCGCGGGGAGGCCCCTGCTGGCTGGAGCGGAATGAGCGAGGCGGAGGGCGAGGAGGGGACGGGCGGGTCAGGCCGTGCGGGGCCCGGGGCGCGGAGGGCTGGGCTCTCACCCCGGGGACGCGGGACCCCCGGGGCGGTGGGCGGCGCAGGAACGCGCCCCGCTCGCTGCTCACACGCGCCCTCTGGCGGCCTCGGGGGGGACAGGCCGTGGGCGGCACCGGGAGACAAAGTGGCCGGGATGGCGGGGGGGGGGGGGGGGGGGGGCAACGCGGGGGGGATGGGGGAACGGATGGAGGGATGAGGGGGTGGTGGGAGGATGGTGGGGGATGATGGAAAGGGCTGATGGAGTAGATGTGGGGGTACGGTGGGGAGGAGTGGGGGGTATGATGGCACGGTGGGGGCAGATGGTGGAGGTGGATGGCGGGGGGGGGGGGGCGTGAGGGAGAGGGTGTGGGTGGATAGTGGGGCCCGACTTGGGCAGCGCCCAAGAGAGGGCAGGAAATGGGCAGGTTCTGGGAAATGCTTTTCTCATGTCCTTTCTAATGAAATATAGCTTATATGTGGTAAATGCACAAAGTCTAAGTACATCAAGTTCAGCGAACGTTTTAAAAAATTGAAGTAGACGTCACATAAAATCATTGTAACATGAACAATTCAATGTTATTTAGTACAGACACAGTGTGCAACCATCACCTTTGGTTCCAGAACATTCCATCACCCCAACAAGAAGCCCCGCCCCCATCAGCAGTCACCACCAACACCCTCCCCCAGCCCCAGACAACCAGGAACCCACTCTCTGTGTCTCTGCATCTGCCTGTTCTGGACGTTTCCCATCAGTGGAGTCAACACCCTGTGTGTCCTTCTGTGTCTGCTTCTCTCCCTGAGCATCCTGTCCTCAGGGTCCCTCCACGTGGCAGCGCGCGTCCAGGCTTCACTCTTTTTCTTTTTTTTTTTCCCAATATTTATTTGGCTGCACTAGGTCTTAGTTGCAGCATGCAGGATCTAGTTCCCTGACCAAGGATTGAACCCAGGTCCCCTGTGTTGGAAACACAGAGTCCTAACCACTGGACCACCAGGGAAGTCCCTTCACTCTCTTTTATAACCGAATAATATCCCAGTGTGTGGAGGGACCACATTGGTTTATCCGTCATCTGTTGAAGGACGTGGGCTGTTTCCACCTTCTGGCTGCTGTAGATAGTGCTGTTATGAACATTAATGCACAAGTCTTGGTTTGAGGAACAGTTTTCAATTCTTTGAGTGTACCTAGGCATAGAATTGTGGGTCATATGGTAACTTCATGTGTAAGTTTTTGAGGAAATGCCAGTCTGTTTTCCGTAGCAGCTGCACAATCTCACATTCCCCAGGCAGCGTGGAAGGTTCCAGTTTCTCCAGAGCCTCACCAACCCCGCTTACCTTCTGTTTTCCTGATCACAGCCATCGTTTGGGTGTGAAGTGCTATCGCCATGGTTTTGACTTTCATTTCCCTGATAACTAATGATGTTGAGCATCTTTTCACGGGGTGTTAGCCATTTGTGTATCCTCTCTAGAGAAGTGGCTATTTGGGTCATTTGCCCATCTTTTACATTGGATCGTGTGTCTTTTTGTTGTTGAGTTGCAAGAATTTTGTAAATATATTCTGGATACTTGGCCCATATGAGCCCAGTGAGCGTTTATAAATAAACTCACTGAGCAACTGCCACCCAGATGAAAATGCCAACAGTGACAGCTCCCCAGAGGCCATCCTCACCCCTCCTGGTCCCTACTCCCAGGTGGCCAACATCCTGACTTCTGTCTCCGAAGACTCGTGTTGTCTGTTCTTGAGCTTCTTACTCGTGGAATTGCACAGAGTGTCCTTCACTTGACGACATTCAGTGCTGAGGTCCACCCGGCTGTCGCGTGCAGTGGTCCCCTCTCTGCAGGGACGGTTCTGGGTGTTTGGAAGGCGGAGGTGAGTTTGCTGGTGGGCGGGACTGAATGGGGCTTGGGGAGAGAGGATCTGGTGGCTCCTCCACCCCACAGCCCTCACATCCAAGCCAGCACATCTCAGACTCCGTACATCCTCGGTCTCTGTCACGTGTCCTGTCCACCTCTGCCCAACCCAGTCCCAGCGCCCTCCCACCTCCTCTAGAATCAGCAGCAGCCGCAGCCTGGTCTCCGTGCCGCCCGCCAGAGCCCCTTCCTCCCAGATGCTGGAGGGTCTAAAACATTCACCAGAGCCCCTTGCTCCCAAGGCACCCCGTCATCGTCCTCAGAACAAAGTCCACCCTCCCCGCAGGGTCCCCCTCTCCAACCACCCACCTCCTCCATGTGCCCAGAGGAGAACTTCCCGACCTCAGATCCACACAGTCTTCTCCCGCTCTGTGTCATGTGCCTCCTCCTCCAGGAAGCCCTCTAAGGGCACGGGTTCTGGTGACTCAGGCCCCCAAACGCATGTGAAACACTAATTCTTAGGCTTGAGGATTCCGAGGGCCAGGAACTGGGCAGGAGCAGCAGGGCAGAGGTCAGGGAGGCGCAGAGCTGAGCTTTGCACGTGGGGAAACGGACGCGCAGGGAGGGCAGGGGCTGGCCCAAGGGTCTCCGTGGGGAGTTGGGGAGCCCGGGGAGAGGCTGGGATCCAGGTGCCTCCCTGACTTCAAGGAACAAGGAAGGAGCTTCTGCGGCTTGGCTGTGGGAGCCGAGGAAAGGTTGGGGGTCAGCGTGGGCTGTGAGGGGCTGGGTGCCTCTGGGCGGCCTGATCTAGGTCTCGGGGATCAGGGAGGTGAGCAGGAGGGGCGACAGAGAACACGTCAGGTGGCTGGAGGAGGGCGCTTTCTGCATCACCATAGCAACCCAAGCCCTGGGCTCCTAGGAAGGGCATGGGGCGGGAGTGGGGAGTGGGGGATGGAAAGGTCGGAGGGCACGTCTCCACGTCTGACACCGACTGCAGGTGCGGGGTCCCCCCCCCAGACCACCCTCGGGTTTGCTCATCCTCTGGAAGGGATCCGCAGAGCTCATCGCAGGCACCTGAGAGGCCACACAGGTCACCGAGGGAGGAGCACGGGGGGGGGGTGTCCCCGTCACCGCTGTCCACTTGCGGGCATGCGTCCCACACGGGGCCAGCGCAGGCGTGATGCGTGCACCGCCCGCCAGCTGACCTCAGCGTCCAGGTCCGATTCCGCCCCCCAAGGCCACCCTAGACCACCAGGTTGTTCTTCCTGCGTGGCCGGTCCTGTCAGAGGGACGCGGATCATGGCCCAGACCCCTCTGGGCAGGGCCGAAGCCTCTGCCACCCGCGGGTGTGAGCAGAGCCCCACCGCAGTCCTCGGCCCCCCAGGCCCAGGTTAGGGCGGGTCGGTGCCGGTCCTCCCTCACCTCAGCCCCCACCACCGCCGCCACCACCACAGGGCGGGGGACGGGCTGCTGGAGAGGAAACCCAGCCACAGGGAGGAGGGTGACCTGTCAGGATCCAGGCCCAGGCGGGGCGGTCCAGGCGGGGCCTGGGGGCCCTCACGGGGAGGGGGGCCTTGGCCCTGGGGAGGCAGCCTGGGCGGGCCTGGGGGGCGCGGGGCCTGCACCCAGCACTTCGTGGCCCTGCGTCCGGTCCCCTGTGAGCTGGGTGACGTCTTGTGTGCCCCGGAGGGGGCGCGTCAAACGTGCCCATTGCCCTGGGGAGAGGGAGTAAACTGAGGCCCCAGGGCAGGGCCAGCTGGCGCACAGCGGAGCCAGGACTCCGGAGCGGGGAGGGGTGCGCGTCCCGGGTGCCCCCACGCCCAGGCCCCTTTTTATTGAAGTCATTTTTCTCCTCTTGTCAGCAGAGCCGGCTGCGGGCAGCCCTCCCTCCCACCCGCGGAGGAGCGGAGAAGAAAACAAAGGCTGAATTGAATCCCACATGGGGGGGGGGGGGCGGCAGGAGAGGCCCTTGGCACTGGCACCAGCACCAGAGAGGCCAGGGGAGCCCGGGTCTCGGAGAGTCTGATGCGGCCTGTAATTGTCATCCGGATGTGATCAGATTCATATCATCACTGCCCTGCACTTGCAGCCACGCACGCGCCCGCGTGTTCAGCTCTTTCCACGCGACCCTGGGCCTCATCACAGCGGCCGCGTGGGGAGCCTGAGACCCAGACAAGCCACGTGACTTGCCCGCGCACACAGGGCGAGTGCAGAATCGGGGCTTGAATCCTGCCATTCAAGGCTCCCCACGCGCGACAGGGTCCAAATTCCCAGACCCCAGACGCGGGGTGCCGGCGAGGGCGCCGCGCTAGGCCCAGAAGGCGCACACACAACGCAGGCGGGCCGGGAAGGTGTGCGGCTTGCGGGGCCGGGCACCCGGGGCAGGTCTCCAACGCCAGGGTGCGGGGCGTGGGGACCACGGAGGAGTTCAAGCAAGGGACAGACCAGGGCGGGCAGTGGGCCGGGCTGTGCTGGGTGGGATGGAGGATTCCCAGCCCCTTCCCGCTCCGCCGGAAGGTCTCTGCTGCCCCAGTGCTCCTTCCCTGTTTCAGATTCTGCTCCTTCTGCAAAGCCTTGCTTGATGAATGCCCTGATGGAAACTCACCCCTCACTCCGGGGCCACCTTCTCCAGCTCTGTGGGGTGTACACATCCCAGGATTTCCCCATGCTGCCTTCCTGCTCTGCTTCCCTTTCCCGTGTCGTGTCAGACTGGAGCACCCCAGGTCGGCACTGATTCTCCCTCCTGCAACTGGAGACGCTGTATCAGTGTTCTTTGCTGCAAATGAAAAAAAAAAAGTCAAACTGGCTTAAGCAAAGAAGGGACTTTATTGGCTCTCTGAACTGAAATGGTGACATGGATTTCAGGCATAGCTGGATCCAGGTGCCCACCGTGTTGCTATGCTTTTGGCTCTTCATCTTTTGCTCTGCTGTCTCCTGTGCTGGCTCCACTCTGAGAAAGGGGCACAGTTTTGTGATCTGCACCAAATCAGGTGCCTCCTGCAAGTGGTGGCCCTGGATGCGCACAGCCTCCTTGAGAGTAGGAAGATGTTGGATGGTAGCTGGACTGAAAGGAAAGAGTGCTGACACCACCTTCATCTGCACCCTGGGCTGAGCACTGGGATGCTCCAGGTGCAAACAACAGACCATTCTGATCAGATCAATGTTACAAGGTCGTGTATGACCCTAACCAGGAAGATAATGAGGGGTCTGATCTCACTGGAGTGGGGGCTACCCTGGGCATGAGGTGATGGTTCGAGACCTTGAGGGAGAGGGAGAGGACGTGGGTGAGGGGATCCCGTCAGGGAACCGGCACGGGGAGAGGCGGGGGGAGGGGTCTTCTTGAGCCCCGTCGTGTCTCTGGGGGCGTCCTGAGCACAGGGCAGCCACGGCACACACGCATGTGCACACAGTCACACAATCACACACACACACGTGCACAGCTACACGTTACACAGCAACATTCGTGCATACGCGGTCACATACACGCACACGAGTGCACGCACAGAAACCTGTGCACAGTCCACACGATGTGTGAGCACAGGCGTGCCAACACACACGCATTCGCATTGGTGCCCACGCTGTGACACGTGCACACACAGCTGCTCTCACACACACATGGCGACACTCACATTCACACGCGAGCATACGGGCAACAGCACACAGTTGCACGTGTGCACAGAGGCGCGTAGTTCCATGCACGCGTGGCACACACGCGCACACACCGCTGCCCACCCAGGAGTGGCTGGTGGGGAAGAGGCAAGAAGGCGCCCGGTTGCCCTGGCAACACATCCTGGAGCCCGACCAGGCCTGGCTGGCGCAGCTCATCTGGCGAGCTGTCAGCAGGTGGGGGCCGCTCAGGACCCCAACCCGCACGGAGGCTCCTGGGGACGCGGTGAGGCCCTGCCGGTCCAGGCCCCACAAGGGTAAGGGGAGAGGAAGGAGGCCCGGGTCGGAGCAGGAGGCAGGGCCCTGCGCTGGAGGATCTGTGCGCAGGGCCACGCCGCGCCCCATCCTCACGCCCGGGAGCGTGCCCCATCCTCACGCCCAGCTCCCGGTTTCTCCGCCTGTGACGGGGCAGCATCCGAGAGGGGCTTTTGTGAGGCTCACCGTGTGTGCAGCATACAGCAGGAGCTCAATAAATGCCTCTTGGCAGAGGGACTGGAGGCTCAGAGGTGTCTGCTCTCCCTGCAGCCCACCCAGCCTGGCAGGGCCACCCAGTCCCAACGGTCTGCCGCAACCAGAGCCGCAGGGCCAGGCTGGCGGCCGGCACGAGTGCTGAAGAGGAAGGGGGGACAGGGACTCACAGCAGTGCAGGGCCCCCCCCAGTGCCGGGCTGGGCCCCTCCCAAACCGGCCTCACTGGCTCTGTGTATCTTCCGGCCTGTGGCTCAGACGCCCCCTGCTTCCCAGCTCTGTCCCCCAGACTGATGGAAGGATTGCATCCTGGCTCCCCAAGCGCCCGAGCGCCCCGTCACTGCTGGGGCACAGCTGCCACCTCCGCTTTGCCTCCCTCACCCCCAGAGTGGATGCCGAGTGGGAAGCACCACATCCCTGTTGAACGCGTCAGTGAAGGCACCGCTGGTCTGATTCCAAGCCTGGAGCCTCCGTTTCCCCACCTGTCAAACTGAGCAAATGCAGCCTACACCAGCTGCAGCTCCCACACTCCCGAAGGCCTCACGGTCCCGAGCCGGGCAGGCCTGCTCCGGTCCCCACACACCACCGGACCCCCAGGCTTCCGTGATGGGAGCCCTGCCCCACCCCTTGAACGGGTCCCCCAGTTCAAGGACGCCACTCCCGAGGGAACAGGGAAGGGCGAGGTCGGACCCAAGCTGGAAACAGCGGGCAGTTCCTCAAGAGGGAGCAGGGGTGAGGGGCTGGGACCCTTGCCCTCCGCTGCGGGCTCCCCGGTTCTCCAGCAACCCTGCAGGAGCCCAGAGACCTGCTCAGGCTGCAGCTTTCCACAGATTCGCGCCCTGTCGGGAGCCTCCCCAGGGCCCAGCACGGTGTTGGGGCTAGAGATGACCTTCCATGGACGTAAACCTGCTGGCCTTGGGGTTGGAGACAGACATGACCCCAGACGGCCCGTGAGCTGAGGTGGGAGAGGGAACACACAGCAGAGAGGGCCAGGAAGGCTTCCTGGAGGGGGTGCCATGTCTGCTAGAGCCTGAAAGCAAGGAAGTTGTGGGGTTGGAGGCATTCCAAGCACAGAGCACAGGCCGTGCAAAGGCACAGGTGTGAATGCCCTGGAGCTGGCTCCCCCCACCGCCCCCAGCCCAGGGGGGTCTCCAAGTTCTGTGACAAGGGAGGGGGCTGGCCCCCTGTCTGACTGCAGGGGCCAGGGCCGACCAGATGGAAGTAAGTGGCAGGTTGGTAGCGGTGCTCCCGCTGTAGCAGGTGATGGCATCCCAGGGGGTCCCCCTGGGCCACGGCCCCCCGTGGACAGAGCGCGGAAGGGGCGGAAGGGGCTGACCCGGGCACGCCTCTCCCAGGTGGCTGCAGCAAGGGCACGGGTCCACGTCCCGGCTCTCGCTGGCTGGGCTGCCTCGGGCGGGTGCCCGAATGGCTGGGTCTCTGCGCCTGTGAGCTGGGATGTTCGTGGCCCTGGAGGCCGAGAGCGGCGCCCACACACAGGCCTGCGGATGAGCATCAGCCGTCCTTGTGACAGGGCCTGGGGGTCCCCGGGGGCGGCGCCTGCTACCGTCTCGCTGCCCTGCCTCCACCCCAAGCAGGAGAGCCCGGAGGGTCTGAAAGGGCGCGGAGGGCTCACCCACCCTGAGTGCTCCCGCCACAAGAGAGGAATTCACGGCAAAACTCCTCTTGTCATTAAAGAGCAAAGCCAGCAGAGCTCCACCCCCGCATCCCTGAAACACCTTTATTGCACTAAAAACAGCATTTATAAACAAACACTTGGGGGAGGATGTCGTAAAGATGTACCCACAGTGGACTTCAAACACAGCTATCAAACACTGCAGGGGCCTATAAAATGGGGGGCCCCAGAGGGGAAGCCGGGGATGCGAGCAGTCAGGGTCAGAGAAGGGGCGCTGTGAGGCCAAGCCTCTGACGCCTGCAGGGCTCCCTGTCCGCCTCCTGTGCCCACAGGCCTGGCCCGGGGGGGGTCTCCCGGAGCCTGAGGGAGCAGGCCCAGGACAGAGGCCGGAGGGGGCATAGGCTGGGGCGAGGGACCCCAGCACCAAGGGCCTTCGTTCTCAGCCCCCAGGGTGCACGGGTACGTCTTGCCAGATGTGCAGAAGGGAACGCACGCTTCCCCCAGCTCTGGAGGGAAACCTGCGCCTCACGCCTCCCCCAGGAGGATCTGGAAACCCAGGGCCAGGAGGGACAACGTCTGGACTGGGAGGGGCACCCCAGGACCCCCACAGACCAGCCTGGTCCATCCTTGCCCAGCAGGTAGCCCAGGAGAGGCGAAGGGGCAGATCTGGCCTTGCCTGGCCCCTGCTTCAAACTTGTATCGTTTCTGTCTCATTGAGCCGGAAACCTCCACAAACATCATTCACCGACCCACACAGTGACACAATTAAACCCATGGCAGATGTCTCGGCAGCATGAAAAGCCACCACCAGGGTCTCCCAGCCACCCCTACGTCCCACCCACGCTCACCAAAATCTACGTACACGAGCGGAGTAAAAGCCGAGGCCGTCGGTCCTGGGCATCACCCCCTGGGGCCCAGCTGCCAAGGGTAACGCGCAGGAGGGGGCGGGGGGCCGCCCGCAGCCACAGGGGCAGGCAGGAGCAGGGCCCCGGGCTGGCGCTGCTCTGCCGGCACTTTCTGAGCAGCCCCTCCGGGGAGGGAGGCTCCGGACGCCCAGCAGGGCAGCAGGGCCCCGAGCAGAGCCGGTGATGGAGGAAAACGGCCAACAGGAGGGCTGTCTCACTCAAGGGGCCGGAGGGGGGCCACCGCCCCCGTTTTCATCTTCCGGGACTTCCTCCATGGCTGCCTGTGTTTGCCGGGCAGGGGCTCTCAGACGTGGCTCTGGCCTTCAGGGCCTGGGAGGACCAAGGGCTGCCCAGAGCCAGCCCAACCGGGGCGGGGGGGTTCCTCCCACAGCCCCACCGGGTGCCGTAGGCAGACCCTGGGCCTGGCGCTGCTCCCTGGCGGGGGCGGGGAGGAGGGGTGTCCGGAGGGCCTAGGACAGGAGGACACTCGTGCCGCAGCGGAGAAGATGCGGCTGGGCCTCAGGGTGGGCAGCATCTGGGTCTCCGGGTGGCCTCGGCTCCCTCCTGGCCCGGACTCCGGGACTCTAGAGGGGGTGAGGCGGCAGCGGGGGCACAGAACTTGGGGCACGGGGGGCTCAGCCCTGCAAGCTGGCCCCTTCTTCTCCCTGGCAGCCCCCTTCTCTCCTCCTCTGGAAAAATCAACCCCCGACCCAGGGCACCGCCAGCGTGGGCTGCAGCCTCAGGGCTGGGCCCAGCCTGAGCGGAAACCACCTCCCCCGCCGGATCCCAGTGGCAGTGGGGCCTCTCCCGCCCACGGGCGAGGGCTCGGGGGCCTTTACGAGAAGGGGAGCAGGGAGGTCAGGGGCAGCTCCTTCTCGGCGAGCAGCGTGTCCCGCTTGAGGCTGCCGCCCTTGTTCACCACCTTGATCCTGAGCGCCAGCTTCCGCACGCTGGCCGGCCCCAGGCCGTCAAAGAAGAAGTCCTCGTTGAAGACGGGGTGGCGGCTGTTCTTCACGATGGTGCTGCGCTGCTTCTGCAGCTTGCCGGGCAGCAGGCACAGGCCCACGCAGCAGTTGATGCTGCGGGCGTCGCACAGCCGGTCGTAGAGGCCCTCGGCGGCCAGCAGGCGCACGCGCAGGCGGGCCTGGGCCGCCTCGTACTCGGCCAGCAGCCTCACGCTGCCCCGCGGGCCCATGCGCACCGCGTGCTCCGCGCGGGGCGCCGCGCCGGGCTCGGGCCCGGGCTCCGGGGTGGCCCTGCGGGGCAGGCGGCGCCGCGCCCCGGGGCTGGTGTCCGGCGTGCTGTCGTCGGCCGACAGGGAGCCGTGGCGGCCCACCGAGTGCTTGAGCTGGCTCACCTTGGCCTGGCCGTCCTGGGCGAAGCCTCGGAGCAGCGACACGGAGCGCGAGAGCAGGGGCGACCCGAACGGCGAGGACTCGGCCGAGGAGCCCGTGTCGCTCTCCCCGCCGCTGACGCAGCGGCCGGGGCTCATGAGCGCGCCGACGGCCTCCCTGGGCGCCGCGTCGCCCCCGTCGGCCTGGACGCCCCCCCGACGGCGCCGGGTGCCCGGGGAGCCCACCTGGGCCAGAGCCCCGTGCTCGCTGTGGAACAGGGACTCCTTGCGCCGCGTGTGGGGGCTCTCGGCCAGCGTGGCGAAGCCGTAGGACGTCTGGGCCTTGGGCACGGAGGGCAGCGACATGGCCCCCTGGGCCTGGGGGTCGGCGTTGGTGGCCGCCTCCTCCGCCGGCCAGTCCTCCGCGCTCTCGACCTGGATCACGTGCCGCGTGGCCGCCCTCAGCAGGCTCTTGCTCTCGGCGGCCAGCTTGGCGGGCAGCCGGGGGCTCCGGGGCGCGCGGCGGGGCGCGGCGGCCGCCAGGCTCTGCTCCGAGGCCGCGGGCCCCAGCTCGGCCGGCGCCTCCGGCTCCGCGGGGCCGGCGGGCAGCTTGGGGGGGATGAAGAAGTCCGGGATCTTGTCGGGCGTGAGCACGTTGCTGTACAGGGGCCCCTTGGCCGCCCTGTCCCCGCCCTCGCCACCCGCGGCCCCGTTGTCCCCCGAGCCGCGGAGCCGCTCCAAGAGCCACATGTTGGTCTTCTTCATGGGGGCGGGGTCTGCGGCCTGGGAAGAGAAGCGGGGGGCGGGAGCTGCAGGCGCCGCTGGACGCGGGGGCGGGAAGAGGGGCTCCCGGCACCTGCTGGGGGCGGCCCCGCGGGGGGCCCCGGGGTCCCGAGGCGCTGCGGCCCAGGAGGGGGGCGGGGCGGGCTCGCCCATCGTCTCCCCTCCGCAGAGGAATCGCGCTGAACTTCCAGGCGCCGAAGCCCCGCCGGGGCGGGGGGGGGCGGCGCCGACTCCCGGGGAGCTCCCAGGGGACCGCCGCTCCAGTCTCGCCCCCACCCCCGTTCTGAGGATCTCAGAGCGCTTTCTAAAGGGGTCCGCGCTCAGTGCGCGGGGAAGACACCCCAGGGCGCGCGGGGGGCCCCGGGGTGTCCCGGCTCCGCCGCCCCTCCAGCTCCCACCCACCTGTGGCTTCTCCCGGGCTGAGGGTCCGGGCGTCCCGGGTGGGGGAAGGAAGAGGGGCCGGGTCTGGGGGCTGATGGCGCGGCGGGCCGACCCCCCCCCCAGCCTCCGTGCCCCCCGCCCCCCGCCGCGAGGGACGCGGCTGCGGGTGGGGGTGGGGCCCCCGCGGAGGGCGGCGGGGGCCCGAACTCACCTGCCGGGGGTCGGTGAGCGGGGCTGGCTGGCCCACGGCCACGCGGGGTCTCGGCGCGAGGGCTGGGGGCGCGGGGACGCGGGGACGCGGGCGCAGCCTCGGGCGGCGGCGGCAGCGCAGTCGGACTCATTCACCGGCGGCGGCGGCGGGAAACCGCCCCGCGGGCCGCCGCGCCGCCGTATTCCTTCTAGTAGGGCCGCCCTCCGCCCCGCCTCGCTCGCCCGCGGCACCGCGCGGGCCGTCTGCGCAGCCACCCCGCGGGCCGCGCCGGGGAGCGTCGCTGGCACCCGGGGGGCTGGGGGGCGAGGGGTGAGGGAGGCAGGTGGTCGCGGTTGGCTGACGCCCCTGGAAACCCCGAGCCCCCGCCTCCGTTCGACTGCGGGCCGTTTCCCGACTTACGGTGGCGAGTGAAGGAGTAGCAGCAGCCGCGCAGCTGACTTTATTTATCGAGCGCTTTCTCAGCTCCTACCGTCCCCCCCGCCGGCTCATGCCCACGAAAACCGGTGGGTACGTGCTACGGCTGCCTCCAGTCTGCAGATGAGGCAGGCGGACAGGAGGAGGTAGCCGCTGAGACGCGGTCCTCCCTGCGAACGGACATCCGCTCGGCGCGGCCCCCCGAGAAGCCGCTCCGGGCGCTGCTCCTTTAGTCCCTGGAGGGAGGGTCACTGAGCGCCGAGCGGGTGCTGGGAACGCGGCCGGGGCTGGCAGGCAGCCGCCGGCTGTGTGATGCGGCCTGCGGGGAGGGTGCCGCTGCAGGGCTACGCAGGTAAACAGCAACTGCAGGTTCGGCGGCGCCCGTGACGAAAGGTAGCAGGAAAAACGTGACTGGGGAGAAAGGAGAGAGTAGCCCCTGCAGCTCACGTGGTGGAGAAACTGGCGAGGGCGAGACCAGGAGGCCCAGGCCTGGCAGCCCCGAGACCCCGGCGCTCTCGGGATCCCACCCTTGTGAATGCCGGCCCCAACCCCCTCTTCCTCCCTCCTTCCTCCCTCCCAGCCTCAGTTTCCCCTCTGGAACCCAAGGCCGACTGACCAGTCCCACGTCCAGCAAGATAATGCATTGCCAGGAGTGATGCAGGGCAGGGGATGCGGGGACCTTATTAAATGATGATATTGCAGGAGCCTCTTCTGCTCCAGAAGTGTCCCCAGGGTCGTCATGGCTGCAGCTGATAGGGGGGCCGATCTGCAGTGACTCGCTGGTTCAGCAGCAGAGCTTGGAGTGAGGTGGGGCTTAGCGTCCCAGTGTCCGGATGGGGAAAGGGAGGCTCCCTCAGGAGGCCTGTCTCAACTGTGCTCACCCAGCAAACACTGAGCCCCCCCTTTGTTCTGGGGGCAACACCGACATGGCCACACAGTCTGAGGAAGGAGGCAGATACCACTGCCGCCTCCAGGAAGCCTGCCCTGCCTGCCCCACATCACACCCAACAGAACCTGCTGACCCCCAGCTTCAGCTCTCACGAAGAATGCCCTCGAGCAATTCCTCAGTTGCTGTCCATCAACCCTGCTGGGCCTGGAGCTGCCAGAAGGGAGGGTTGTGGTGGCCTTATCCCTGCAGTGTCCCCAGGACGAGTAAGTGCCACAGTAGGAAGGGTAGCGCCTGGAACAGTGCTCTTTCTTCCCTGCAGGGCCCTCGAGTCACCTTCCTCCACCCCACGGACCAGGACAGGGGGGCCCAGGATGGCGAGGTGATCAGCTCAGGTGACAGGAACTCGATGACAGGCCAGCCTGGGTCCCGGGCCTTCACTCCCCACGCCCTTGCCTCACGGGGGTGGGGTCTGCTGCCGGCTGGGCTTGGGAAGGAGGCAGTGGGTTTACTCTGTGCTCGGCAGCTGGGACGCTCGTCTGGAGCCTCCTGATCCAGGTTCAGATCTGAGTGCCCGCACTTCCTGCTGTGTGGCTTCTGGCAAGTGTCCACATCTCTCTGTGTCCTCAGGGGTCCATCAGTGTAACTCCTGCCCCTGAATCACGGCATCAGAGTGAAGACTCCACAGAGTGAGGTACCACTTGCAAAACGCGTAGAACAGGGTCTAGCAACGTGCAAGGTGAGGGCTGGTTCCACGGACGCCGCTACTGCCGAGGGAAGGGGCTCGGGAGGGCGCCCCAGCCCTGACCCCCCACGCCTGGCTCAGCTGGAAGTCCCGCTATCCCCTCCCCACCACGTTGAGGGAACTGAGGCAGAGCAGGGAGGGTGGGGGAAGGACCCTGGGGAAGGTCCCAAAGGCCTGCCCTGTGGGGCTGCGGACCCCACCCTGGGAGGGGCCCTTCCGGCCGCTCAGCTCAGCTCTGAGCGGAATCCTCAGCTGGTGGGTGTGGCAGCCCCGTGCCCCGGGACCCCCGCCCAGCCGCAGCCTTCCTGGAAGCAGAGATGAGGAGACCACAGGCTCAAGCTGGGCAGGGGCCCCCCCTGTCCTGAGGCCTCCACTTCACGCTGGGTGGCCTTTGTCCTCAGCCCCTGCCTCAAGGACCCACTGAATGGGGAGCAGGGCATGGCATGTCTAAGGGCGACTGGGAGGAAGTACAGGGAGGTGGCTCGAAGGGCCCAAGATCTGAGCTCCAGTGCAGAGGGGCCACCTGCTGCCCCCGTGGCTCCAGGCAAGCAGCCTCCCCTCTGAGCTCTGCCTCCCTCCCTGGAAAAGGGAGCAAAGGCCCGTCTGCAAGCTCCCAGGAGGGACCCAGGCCCAACAAGGCACAGGGTAGCCCGCACTGGGGGAGGGCCACGACCCTCAGTTTACAGATCAGGAAATGGAGGCCCAGGGTCGCGGGACACCCAGTTCAGGGAAGGGCCTGCACAGTGGAGGGTGAACCTCCATCTCTGCTATTTCCCACCCCAAGGCTCCCTGAGGGCAAGGCTGGGGCAAGAGTGTTTGTTGACTGAATAAGCGAAGGTAGAACGGGGCAGCAGACAGCTGTGCGGGACCCAGGCTCCCAGCTCCTGTCACTGCGGGGGCACCCAAGCCTGGCTTTCCCAGCTTGGGGAGCAGGATGAGGGAGGTGATGGGGTTGGACTCCAGACTCTGCCGCCTCCCAGTGCCGTGGCCTTGGCAGCGACCTCGTCCCTCTGAGTCTGTTTCCTCGTCCGTAATGTGGGGAGAAGTTCAGGACCCTGAGTCTGTGTGGTTCTTAGCACATGCCCCGGGGAGGAGGCGGTGGGGGGACGCGAGATAGAGTCCCTGAAGGGGAGGCCTGGGCCTCAGAGGACCCAAGGGAGGGAGGGACGAAGGGCCTACAAACCTCCAGAACCGGACACTCCCCCACCGCGCCCCCCCAACCCTCCCGCCCAGCGCCTTCTCCCACCACCTCCCAGTCCCATCCTGTCCCCCACAGCTTCATCGCCACTTTGAGAATCTTATCACCTCTGTGCTTAAAAGGCCCTGAGCAGCTCTCCCTGGCACCAGGAATCTCCCAGCTGTGCAACCCCCCACATGCCACTGCCCCTCTGATCTCCCTTCCAACGCTCTGGCCATCCTTCTGTCCCCTGAAGAAGCTGTGCGCCACACACCCAGGGCCTTGCACACACCATCCCTTCCACCCACATCTCTCTCCTTCTCACTCAGGGCCTCCCTGTCCATCCTCCAGATCATTCCCACAGAGAAACCCTCCCAGATTTTCTGGGGCCCCTAAGCTCCAGGGCGCTTTCCTTCCCAGGGCTGTGATCATACGCTTAGTGGTGACCTGCTGATTAATGTCATTTGACAGACTCCACCAGAGCAGGTCTGTCCTGGCCACGGTGCATCCCCACTACCCAACAGAGGTCCTGGCTGACAAGAGTTGTTCATGAAGGGAGCTTAAAGGATATTAGGATAGGGGTGTGGATGGATGGACAAATGCATGGAATGAATGATGGACGGGCAGGCAGACAGCTGGATGTGTGTTGGACAGGTGGGTGGACTGATGAGGGAGATGGATGGGTGCGTGGGCAGGTGGGTGGATGGATGGACTGTTGGCTCTGTCTCCAGATTTGTGAAGTAAGAGACATGGCAGCCAGAGTCCCCTTCTGCCTCTGCCTTTTGATGGCTTCCCCCCAGTTACAGGCAGACCAGAAAGGCTTTGACTCCCCGCACCCGTACCAGGGCCCCCCAGGGCCTGGGGCAGGGCCTGCTGACAGCAGAAAAAGCACGGCCCCTCCCCAGAGCCAGACCCTGGGCAGACGGGGGGCCCCGCCCGGCAGGGATGCTGCGAGGCTTCGGGTGCCTCCTTGGGAGGGGTGCCTCCACGTCAGTGCGAGGAGTTGGAGGAGAGTCCTGGGGAGAGATGGGGGTCTCCCTGGGAAGGAGAAACCGTGCGAAGAAAGGTCAGGAGAGGAGAGCCGGGGCCAGAGCAGGGAGCTGGGCATGGGGAGACGTAGGGGCCACGAGGTCGATGCGGGGGCCCGAGGGAGAGCTGGGGGCTTCTCAAGATGAGGACGAGAGACACTGGGAGACCGAGAAGTCGGGCCATCTCTCAGGACGAGTAGGAGCAATTTGGAGAAGAAAACAGGGAGCTTTTTGCCAGGTATCCGGGGGTGTCTCAAAGGACAGAGGTTTGTAGCATTTGGGAGATAAACTAGGGTGTTCCCAAAGAGAAGCTGGCGTGTGCTTTACCTCAGGATGAAACGGAGGCTCTGGGGAGAGTCGGGGACTCGGCCACCCCCACAAGCGGCACAGCCAGGCCTGGCTCCCTCCGGCTTCAGCCCCGGGGAGGGCAAATCCGGGGCTGCCCTGGCTCCCCACCCAGGAGACTGACCTGGACCCCCACCCGCGAGGGCCTCAAAGCGCAGGCAGGCTCACACCCCACAGTCACTCCCAGGTTTAATGACAAACAGATTCCAAGTGTCCAGTCCAGGCCGACCGCTGGGAGGGCGGGGGCCTCCCGACCACCCCGACCCGGGGCCGCTGTCTGGGAGCCGCCCGGATGCCCCCACCATCGCAAGGCTGCCCCCACGTCAGCGGCAGCACTGCCCCGCCCCGAGGACCCAGAGCACCTCGATGCTCCCCACAAGCGACAGCTGTGCGCTCATGCTTCAGCCGGAATATCCGAGCCCCGCCAGGACAGGAATCCGTCTCCGTGCCAGGGAACTGGGGGCTCTCTGGTTCCAGGGAGGTGAGCTGATGTCCAGCCGGGAAAGGAAACGGTGCCTCCGTGTCCCATCAGGAAGCTGGGCCAGGGCTCCGAGACAGACCGCTGCTTTTTGATATATTTTCTTTAAAGGCGAGAAAAGGCTGTGTCTTTGGTATGTGCACCCTCACTCCAGGTGAGGAGTGGCAGCAGGCAGAGGGCTCGGCGGGAGGAAGGGGTCACGGGCCCCCTCTCCTGGCAGGACTGACCCAGCCCAGCCCGGGGCCGGCAGGAGAAGGAAGGTCTCAGAGACCCACACCGAGGAAGGGGAGACAGCGGCGGGTCTGGCCCGACCAGGGTCCAGAGAAAGGCTGAGGGGCCCCTGAGGCCACGACAGGGGCATCCGGGGAGTGGGGACAGGAGCCAGAGGCTGAGAACCGCCACCTGGGGGAGGAAGGGAAGGAGAGGTCAAGGGTCAGCGGAGACGGCAACCGGAGACCTGGCTTCAGGTGTCGGAGACCTCAGTTACAAGGCAACAAAGTGACCCGGCGACAGGCCTCAGGCGGAGGGCCAGGGTTCAAGTCCCAGCTCCTCCACGGCCTCGCTGTGTGACCTAGGGTAGTCCCCTAACCTCTCTGTGCCGCTGCTGCTTCCACAAAACGAGAACACCATTAACAGTGCCTGTCAGAGCCGTGTGGGGGTCAGTGAGGATGTGGGGAGGGCCGAGCACAGGGCCCGGACACAGCACCTTCTGCGTGAGCAGCTATGATCACCGCCATTGGCATTACTTCTCCGGTCGCAAACAACTCGGGGCACAGGAGGGAAGCAGGTGGGGCCCTGGCACGTGCCCGCGCACAACCCTGTGGCGCTGCAGATCGTTTCGGGGCTTCCACAGGACCACCCCGTCCCCGCAGCCCTTCTCCAGGCTGAGAGTCCCGTCTCCGCCTGCAGCCGAGGCCTGGCTGGGGGCAGGGAGCAGGCCAGCGCTGAGTGGGGGAGGAGGCAGGAAGAGACCGTTGTCATGGGGACGGGAGAGCAGCCCAACCTGGTCCAGAAGCGCCTCCCAGCCTTTGGGGAAATTCCACAGCCCCTTTCCCTCTGCGAGCCGACGCCCCTGCTCCCAGCTTCCCCAGCTTCCCCGCATCCCTGGGTCCTGCCTCTGCCTCCTCCCCAAAGACTGTGCCTGCCTCCCGACCCCTCTGCTCCCAGCTCTCCTCCCCTGCCTAGACAGGTCCCCGCCTCACCCCATGCCTCCCCACCAACCGCCAGAGACACCCTGGAATCACCCAGACCTGCCTGTCCCTCCCCCACTCAAGGCTTCCCGAGGCTCCAGAAGTGACAGGCCCAGATGGACCTTCTCACCCCACCCATGCAGCCTTGCGCTCAGCCCCAGCCCCAGCCCCGCTGCACCCGCCTCCTCCGGGGGATTTTTACCACCAGTTAAGCACGGAGTTACCATAACAACTCAGGGAGTGACTGCTGATGGGGACGGGTTTCCTCTGGGTGATGGAAGGTACGGAATTAGGTGGGGGAAGGTGCCACAGCTCTGCGAAGACCCTGAAACCCACTGAGCCTGCCCTGTAAATGGGTGAACTGGGTGGCATGTGCATCTCTCTCGATGTCCAAGGTGAGAAAAATCTGGAAGTGGGGGCCGGACGCACCTGGCTCAGGGCTCCCGCTTGACCATGCCACGCAGGTGCAGCTCACTCTCCGCAGCCACGATGGGCTGCCCGTTCTGCAGGTGGTAGTCGATGAGGTGGCTGATGCTCTCAAAGAGCACGTCCTTCGTCCGCACCTGCACAGCCAGAGGCCTCGCCATCAGCACCACCAGGAGCTCGGCGGAGAGGCGAACGCCCGAGCCAGCCCCAGGCCTGCAGATGGGAAGCTGAGCAGCTTGTGCTCGAGTCTGAGAACCGCCGGGTCAGAGACTTCAACCACAGAAGCAGCCTCAGAGTTCCAGAAACGGGTGTGGACACAGGCTCCAAAAGCACCAGCCCTGTGGGACCCCGCTTCCTATAACGGGTTGAATGGTGCCCCCCCCCCCCCGGAAAAAGATATGTCCACGTCTTAACCTCTGAAACCTGTGAGTGGGCTCTTATTTGGAAAAAGCTTCTTTGCAGATGTAATTGAGTTCACCTTGATGGACAAGGAAGGTGTGGTGCATATATCACGGAATATGACTCAGCCATAAAAAAGAATGAGATACTGCCATTTGCAGCAACATGGATGGACCTAGAGATGGTCATACTAAGTGAAGTCAGCCAGACATTGAAAGACAAACACCATATGACCTCACTTATAAGTGGAACCTAAAACAATGATACAAATGAACTTATTTACAAAACAGACACAGACTCACAGACATAGAGAACAGACCTGTGGTTGCCAAGGGGGAGGGGGTGGGGAAGGGCTGAAGTGGGAGCCTGGGATGAGCAGATGCAAACTATAACACACAGGACGGATACACAACAAGGCCCTGCTGTCCAGCACAGGGAACTCTATTGAATATCCTGGGGTAAACCATCATGGAGAAGAATCCTTATGAGAAGAGGAAAACTTAGACACAGAGACACAGGGAGAAGCCACGAGAAGACAGAGGCGGCGACTGGGTGATGTGTCAACAAGCCAGAGAACGACAAGAATTTCCCGCCACCACGAGAAGCTGAGGGGAAGGCCTGCACCCGATCCCCCCTCAGAGCCTCAGGAGGAACCAGCCCAGCCAACACCTTGGTGTCAGACGTCTGCCCTCCATAACCGGGAGAGAATAAATCTCTACAGTTTTAAGTTAGCCAGTTGGTGGTCATTTGGGAGGGCAGCCCTAGGAAACGAATACACCCCAGTAATCTTGCAGACACGGACCCTAAAAGCAGAAGCACCAAGTCTGAAGACCACCCGCATCTGAGAGTGAGGAAATCTCAGCATCCCTGTGTGCAGACCTGGATGCAACACACGCGCTGGCCACCAGCTGCCGCACACCCGTGGGCGGCACCAAGCTCGCTGGGCGCACACCACCTGGGCAGCGGGCTTGCAATGCACGTGCCCAGGTCCACGGCAAAGCACCTCCCTCCCGGGCACTGTGGACGGGACCTGGGAACTTGCACCTTTACCCAGTGTGTGAGGAGGTTCTGAAGCTTCTGCAGCTTCCTTCACCCTGAGATCCACCAAACAGAGAGGAAATCAGGCCGGGGGAGGGTGGACGTCACGCCAGGCAGGGGTCGCAGCCGTGAGCAGTGCCATCACACACCAATGAGGAGGTGGCTCAGGGAACTGACCAGACGGGGCTGGGGCGTGGCCCCAGCTGGGCCGGGCCGCACAGTCGCCACCGGAGTGTGGCCCGTACGGGGCACGGAGCACACGCAGCCCTCCAGGGCGGTGCTCAGGAGCCAGCTGGATGCGGTCAAAGCACCTGGTAAACTCTGAGAAGGCCCTTAACGCCCCATGGGCCTTCTCACTGGGAAACACCCTATAAAGCGCAAGGCCCTTGGACAACGGAAAACACTTCCAAACCCCAGAACTCCTTGTAAATGGGAAAGTGCCTTGTAAACCCTAAAATGCTTTAGGAGCTATAGAATATGCCAACCCTCACTGACTCAAGGCAGCTGCAAGATGCATCACAATTTACGTACAAGGAGAGGAAAATACCTCCAAGTTCAATGATGAGAAAATTCAAAGATGCAATTGATGGTTAAAAAAAAATCAAGACTTTAGAGATGTCAGAATGAGAGGGAAGTCTGTACCACAGGGCTGAAGCAATTCAGTCATTTGTAGGCCCTAAAACTCCTTGTAAATGGAGATGCGCTCTGTGAACGGTCAGATACGTTAAAGATTGAAACGGCTGTATTTACCACTCAGAGGCATCACTGTTTGTCAGGTGCATTAGTGATGACAGAATGGGGGGGAGTGCATCTTACAATGAATGGAATATGGTCCTTTGTAAGCCCTGAAAAGCCTTGAGGTTGGAAAAGGGTTTGTAACCCCTCCAAATGCTTCATAGACTGGGACATCCTGTGTAAAACCGAAACGTCTTCTAGAACTGGAAAATGCTTGGTAAATCCAAAGCACCGGGTAAAGAGGAACGGAATCTGAAAAACACAAGGGGCTCTGCACGCTGAAAACTACGTCATTAACCCTAAGGGGCGCTCAGAAGGTGGGTGCCCCGGGCCTCGGGCGAAGGCGCGAGGCCATCCCTTCCCCGCCCCACACCTGCCCCCCAGGCCCCACCCCACACCTGCTCCCTGCGCATCTTCGCCCCCGCCTCGCTCCCCCACCCTCGGCCCCCGCCCCACCTTACCACGCCCTCGGGGTCCACGAGCAGCAGGTGCTTGGGCTGCCCCGCGTGCATGCCGGTGAGGACGTACTGCCCGGGGTTGGTGACACTGTCCCGCACGAGGAAGTCGCCGTCCGCTCGAAGCAGCCTCTCCGCCGCCCGACGGCTCATCTGGCCGTGGTACCAGGGCTCCTGCCGCAGCTGCTCCTCCGTGGGGGCGATGGGGGCCCGGCGGGTGGGGGGGCTGGGCCACTGGTCCGCCACGGGAAGGGGGGCTGCCGCCGCTGGGCCCACCGCCACGGAGCACTCGTGCAGCCTCAGGGCATCCTCGAAGGGTCCTGCGGGGGAGGACGGCGTGTGTGGGAGGGGGTCGGCCGGTGCCTCCTCGGGGAGGGAGGGGCCTGGGCTGGGGGAGGCTGCTCCTTCACCTTTTACTGGTCCTGTTAGTAACTCCATATATTCTGTTGGGTTTTCTAAGCATATGCAGAGAACGAGCATTTCTTTCTTTCCAATGAGCACACCTATTCCCTTTTCTTGTCCTGTTACGCTGTCGTCCTTTCCAGGGCCTCCTGTGTCATCATCTCCTCTGGCCGCGTGGGCCAGGACCTCCACTACATGCTCCCCCTCGCTGGTAAGCAGCAGGCCTCCCTTCCTCTTCCAAGCTCTGAGGGAAAAGGTCCCGATGGTTTGCATACGTTTCCTGAGGCTCCCAGCAGGCACCAGTGGGACACGGTGCAAGCCGGTCGCCCTCTCTGAGCGGTGGCCGCATAGCTCAGACGCCCTGGAGTGCGGCCTCACAGCCCTGAACCCTGCCCCTGTGTCTCTGCTTTGCGCTCTGCGCTCGCCCACTCGTGGTCCCTCCGGATCCCTCCTCCCTGGCTCCTCCAGGGATCTGGCGGAGGCTGGCCCAGCCTCCCGCTCCCGGGGCATGTGACCAGTCCCGGCCAATCAGCACATTCACCTCACACTCCCGGCCCAGTGATTGGATGGGGGGGGTGCGCACATGACCCCAGGAGGGCAAATCAGAGGCAACCCCGGGGTTTCTAATGGGAGCCTGGCAACAAGCATCCCTTTCCCCATTGGGGTTGCTGGACCATCTGGCTGGCCGCCCAAGGGGACAGCCTGCCTCAGAAGTTCACACCCGGAGCACCTCCTTTCCCATCTGAAACTGCTGTGAGGAGCCAGCGGGCCACAGCAGGTGCTCACGTCACTACTGCGATGACAAGAAATCGAGCTGTCAGATGGGGAGGAGGAGGGGGGCTTTGCAAACGGTGAAGGAAGAGATTTCCAGTGGCTTGGGAGTTCTTCAGGGACCTCCACCTAGGGAGGTGTCCTGGGGGAGGGAGAAGGCGCCGCCAGGGCCAGCATGGAGCCCACACGCCCACAGCGCTTGTGGAGGAGGACGGAATCGATGTTGTGGGAAAGGAGGGTATTTTGGATGTAAACCTCCTCCATCACACGGAGCCCCCCCTCAGGCTGGGGCATCCAGAGGAAAGAAGGTATGGGCTCCACCATCCGCTAGTCCCTTGATCAAGATGTGGACTAGGCCTCCCTCCTCAGACTGGGGAGCCCCACAGAGAGGAAGCCGGGTTACCCTCAAGAGACTGGAGGGTCCCACGGAGGAGGGAGTCCCATGGGAAGCACACTCCACCCCCCTCCCATAACCTGGGGAGAAGTCCCAAGGGGAGGACGCAGGGCCTCCCCCATCAGGCTGGCTTGCCCCCACTTACGCATGTCGAACAGGTCCTTCTTGGGGCTGTCCTCAGGCTGCAGGGGCTCCGCGCCGTCCAGACCCTGCGTGTTGACGTACAGGTGGTCCTCGTAGTCTCGCGGGCCTCGGGCATCCGCCTGCATGTAGCCGTCCCCGGGCGGGGCTGGGGTTGGGGAGCCGGAGGGGAGGGGCGCGGGGTCAGCCGGGGGGGGGGGGGCCTCAAGGGGAGGGGCCGGGGGGAGCCCCGCCCACAGCCGTCTCCCTCCAGGACGGAAGCCCGCGTTTTTGCACAGCGAGCTCAGGAGTGAAAACCGGCCGAAGAGCCCGGCCCGGGGCTGTGGGGGCGCGGAGGTCCGCGGGAGCCGCCCAGCCAGCAGAACCCCCCCCACACACACACTCCCAGGACCGTCTGCCAAGCAGGCAGGTGGCCCAGGGGCCAGAGCTTCCCAGCTTCATGAGAAGGCAGAAACCCCGATGTTTGTGTTACATCTCCACGTTTAAAAAATAATAAGAAAATTCTGCCCTCCCTGTAATTATGTTATCAGCGTGATACACGGTCAGACCATTTGTTTGCTTGTGTTCTATTTTAGGGTTTCCTTTCTCTTCTTTTTTCAAGTTTGTTTTTGAAAAATGTGTAAAGCATTTGCATGGTTCAAAGACACACTCCATGAACAGGTGTCCTTGAGGGGGTTTCTCCCGCGGCCCTCAGCACCCGGCCCAGGTCTGCTGAATGCTCACTGGTTTGCCTCTGCCCTGTCCCCAAGGCCTCCCCTCCGTGTACTCTCAGACTGTTGGATTTTCGCGGACCCAACAGGTGAGAAATGGCATCCCGGGGGAACTTAATTTCCATTTCTCTTATTTTGAGCAAGGTTGAGCATCTTTTCCTAGGTTCAAAGGACATGTGTGTATTTTTTCCCCCAGAACTGTCAATAATTTCTAAACGTCTCCATTTTTAATCCCTGGCAGGGAAATCATCTTTTAATAGCCTGTGGCCAAATCCAGCCCAAGGGCCTGCAGCTTCAGTCTCCACTTTATACCAGTTACATCCTTCACCCTCGCAGACACCTGGGCTCCCAAAGCAGCTCCACCCTCTCTGGGCACGAGCAAGTGAGGTCGCCTGTCAGCGCCTCAGTCTCCTCCTCTGCCAAATGGGGAGAACAGGAGTAGCTGCTTCACAAGTAGGGGTGAAGATGAAAACCTCTGGCAAAAGCTATGGTTCAATGAGTGCTAATGCTGTTCCAGCCCTGGGGGGTTGATGGGGGCAGAGGGGCCTCAGCCCAGGCTTCCCAGTCTGCACAGGGGAGGCACAGATTTCCCCAGCCTCTTATAATCAAGGTCAGGTGAGAAGGAAGAAACCTGGGTTGCAGGAGTCCAGAGAGAAAATTCCTGGGCATTGGAGCTGGGGCATTGACATATTGGTAGGAGTTCTTGGCCAGAGATTTAGGAAAGGCACGATAAGAAGTGATAACATCATGTGCAAAGGCTCAGGAGTAGGAAGTGCTAGTGAGCCCTGGGAGTCAGGCCTTAGCAGCCCATGTCCCTGAGAAATAGCTGACCAGGGCCAGATGGTGGCTGGGCACCTGCTGGGCACCTAATGCCATGCATGTACTTTAACAACAGGCGCTGGCAGCCAAGAGGGTTCTGATATTCAGCAGTGAAATGCCCAGATGGTTTGGGAAGATCTAAAAAATAAAAAAGCTCCACACAGATGTCAGCACGGCTGTGAGGAAACAGGCAGCCTCCGCAGGGCTGGTGGGCAAACACACCACCCAGCCACATCGGGGAGCTGACTGACAGCTTCCCTACTGTGACTGAGCCGTGCACTCCGTCTACAGCCCAGCATCCGTGGGAGGGACACACAGGGGTCCAAGGCAGTGTCTGCCGCCCGTCAAGAGGGGGCCACGTGGACAAGCAACTCCAGGGACAGGGGACTGGCGTGCAGCTGCACAGAAGAGCACACGACACAACCGGAGCCCCGGAGAGACCGAGGTGCCCGCAGCCCGCCTCGGGGGTCCTCCTTCCTCTGGGTACCTGTTTGTATGAAGGCTAAAGGAAGACACAGACGTGCCAAGGTCGGGGTGGGGGGAGGGTGAGCTCGCCACCTCGGAGCTGGGACAAAGGGGCTCACAGGCTGAAAGCTCAATCTTTTTGTAAAAAGCTCACAGTACCTGGTGGGAATGTAAATCCAAAGGCAGCTGTGCAGTTTCTGTCACACGGAACAGCGGCCGCTGTCCCAGGCACAGCCTCTACTGAGACCCCTGCACACTCACAGCTACTCCCACACCCTTGCCGTCATGGCAAACGCCTGGAAAGTGCCCGCATGTCTGAGCACGGGGCAGTCCCTCACACAGCAGGGGAGCACGCCGCAGTGGAAAAGAAGGGGGGTGGCTGCCGTGCCCTGATGTGGGAAGGATTCCAAGCCGGGCTGCAGGCAAGGTGGAGGGGCGGATAATACGCCCCCACCTATAAACCGGGGAGAGCCACATATGTCTGAGCTGACTTGAAGGTGCACGCAGAATTCTGGGAAGATAACGGAACCGCCTAACAGTGCTCGCCTGATGAGGGAGGTGGATAAAGCAGACAGGGGGAGGACTGACTTTGCACCGGATGCCTTTTTTACACTGGTGCTTTGAACCATGAGATGCAGTATCTACACCCAAAATGCACGGAGACTGGTCTGCACAGAAAAAAAAGCAGACGCTGTCACATCTCTGAGAGCTCGGAGTGAATACAATCTCATCGGTGAAAGTGGAGTGACACAAAGAGAAGCGGTGAGAGGGGCTGTGGGGAGCCGGGGGGGACGGCTCGGCCCCCCACAGTCCAGAGAGCAGCCGACCGTACCTGAGGGAGCCACGTCCCACTGCAGGCCGCGGGCGTCCCTTCGAGCAGGAGATGCTCCCTGAAAAAGAGAGCGAGGGGTCCTCCTGCGCGGTGCAAGCCCACCCCGCAACATCCCACCCCGCCCCTCCCGATGGGCCCGCAGCACCCCCTCCTGACAGCACGGCACCCTGGCCTCCCGCCCCAGCCCTACTTCGGTCAGATCCGAAGCTCCGCTCTGCCGCCAGCCCCCACCGCCCAGCCTCGCTCTGCCGCGGCCCCCGCACGTCTCTGCAGCAGCCTCCCCCCTGGAAGGCCTGCCCCGCACGGGCTGCCCCGTGCCAGCACGTCCCTCCTGCACTGCTCCCCTGGGCAGCTGCTGTTCCTGTCCGGGCCTGGCCCAAACTCTGCCCTCAGGGACGTCCTCCCGACCACAGACAGTCAGTCTTCCTGGTGTACACCCTCACTACCCTCCTTGGAAGCCCTGATCCCATCCCCGCGGTAACCACGTCCTCAACGTCTGAGACGGGAATCCCGACGGACGTGTCCAGAATCGGGCCGGGCAGATCAGGGCGGTCTGGGGAGGAAGGGAGGAGGGCGGGGGGCAGGAGAGACCCTCCTCTGGGATCGCGGAGGACAGGAGCAGGAGGAGCTGGGGGTCAGGCCCCCGGCGTCGGCCCCCGGGACGCCCTCCCTGCAAGGTGCACGGGGGGCTGACCTGGCCGAGGGCCCCGAGGGCGCAGGGCTGCGTGAGGGCGAGCCTGGAGTCCACCAGCCCCCCCAGCGGCGGCTCCTTCCCGGGGATGCTGTTGTAGTAGCTGTGCTCTGCCACCTCCTCGTCCCCCCAGGCCGAGTCCTCCATCCCGGTCAGTCTGCGGACACAGAGCGAGCGCGAGCACGGGCCGCGCGACGGGAGGAGGAGGGGGTCCCGACGGGGCGCCGAGGCCTCCGGGCTGCGCTCTGCGAGGTGCGGGGACGCCAGGCCCGGGGACCCCGACCCCACCTCCCACCCGCCGAGGGTGGCACCAGGAGCTGTTGCTGAAAGCGGATCCTGCACGAGTCCCAGCGCGCCAGCTACACCACGGCAGGGCCTCAGCAAAGCTGGCCTCCACCCCTTCGCCCACTCCGGCCCCACGGGGAGCCAGGGCGCCGCGCGGGCGGGCACCCAGCACCGGGAAGCCGCGGCTTAGGGTGGCGACGCCCCACAGCATTTAAAACGCCCTCGCCTCTGACCCTGAATGGCGCCTTGGAAATCTGTGCCTTGCAGGCTCATCCAGGCGGGTAGGGCTCCTAAAGGCAGAAGAGGGGGAGCCACGGACGGCCCCTCCGTCAGGGAGGGACAGACAGCAGGTTGCAGCGGGGGCCCGGGAGCAGGGCCCCGTCGCCAGGAGGAGGGGGCGGAGGCCGCCCCAGGTGAAAGCAGCGTGCGCGTGCGAGGGGCGTGCAGCCCCATGCGACGGCCACGGGGGCGTGTCCAGCTGTGCACGCCTGCCCCTCATCGGTGCATATCAGGCTTCTAACAAATTCACTTATTCACTACTTATTCTAACCAGTTCCCTGTCTGTTCAGATATTTAAATAGCCAACCGCAGGCCACTGCCGGTACCTGCCAACGCAGGAGCTAAGGACAGTTTCTACACTTTTAGGCCACAGAACTGCTAAATGGTTAGGAAAACGTCCGAAGAACGACACCTGACGACACGTGACAGTTGGATAAATTCAGAGTCTGGGTCCATAAATAAAGCTCTGTTGGCACGCAGCCCGCCGATCGCTCTCACAGCCTCCTTGGCTGCCTTCCCGCCACAAGGACTGAGACGGCGGGCGGTCTGGCCCTTTGCAGAAGCACCGGCCACCCCCGTGGAGACGATCGATGACACTGTGACGGCCACCGCCCGCCAACCGGCTCCCTGAGCCCTCGCCTCAGCTGGGAGTGGGGATGTCTTCCTCCCAGTTTGAAAGACGAGGAAATGGGGTCCCGGCGGCCGCGCCGTGGGCCGCGAGGGGCACAGAGCGGCGGGGGGACGAGCATCCCAGCCCGGGGCGGAGGAGCAGGGCCGGCGGAGGTGCGGGAGGACGCCGCGGGCAGGCGGGTACCTTTCCGGGGGGACGACCGCCCTGGGCGGGCTGTGCAGGTACTGCCTGAAGCGCAGCTCGAAGGCTTGGCCCACGGTGCTGATGACGTTCTGCGCGAGGCCCTCGCAGCACTCCAGGATGTGACAGGCTGCGGGAGTCACGCGGCTGCGGCGCGGGCCGGGCGGGCCGACCCCCACGCCCTCGGGCCCCACCCGCCCCGCTGGGCCTCACCTCGCTGGTTGATGGGGTCCTTGGCCACGTAGGCCACGTAATCCGCCATGTCCTGGGGAGAGAGGGCAGCGGACGGAGGAGTCCCAGCCACGCGGGGGGTGGGACTGAGGGGCGGGGGCAGGGGGTCGCAGGGCTGTGGGGGACAGAGGCGCTGGACGTCCACCCCCCAGTCCCCGGCCTTACCGTGTCGCCGCCCGACGCGAAGGAGATGGACTGCATGTGGTGGTTGGCGATGATCTGGCCGGAGAGAGACCACCCGTCACAGGGCCTCCGTTTCAGCGTCGGGGGAGGAGACAGGGGCTCGGGCCAGTCACGAGACCAAGGCCCGGGGGGACCAGAAGGACGGGGTGTGGGAATGGAGACGTCCCCTCGACGGGATGACCGAGAGCCCTGCTGAACGGGGAGCCCCGCAGCCAGGGCAGGACCAGAGACCCATGCCGCACAGCTCCGGGGGATGCCCCGCCCCTCGCTGGTGGGCGCCCTCACACGTGCACGCGCGGGCGTCGGGCACAGACAGGCCACCACACCCCCGCCACAGCCACACAGCCACGTGCTGAAATCCGCACACAAACCACACGCTTGCACACACGCACCCCTTCCTTTGCAGACACGCATCCTCCCACACACAGGTGCCACACCCCAGCTGTCCGGAGACACAACCACTCACACACACGCAGACACACTCCAGCCCACCTTCACAGCCCGACACATCGCACATCGGCCCTCACACCCCCCACGCAGACGCCAGGCGCAGCACACGCACTCCCGGACACACACACTCACACACCCGGACACACGCCCTGCGCAGCTGGGGAGGCACGGAAGACACACACGCAGGACCGCCGGAGGCTCCCGACTGTACTAGAGCATCCCTGTTTGCTCATTTGCACGCTCATTTGCATCCATTTGCTCATTTGCATGCTTGTTTGCATCATCTGTTAATTCGTGTGCTTGTTTGCATGCTCATTTGCATGTTTGTTTGCACCGATTCACTCATTTGCACGCTCCACCCATTTGCTGCCCCAAATGGTCACGTCCCTCGGAGACCCAGTGAGCAGCAGAGACGGCCAAGCAGGGCTGAGCGATGCACCAGGCCCCTCCCTGGGTCCCCCACGGGATCCTCAGGGCACCCCCCGCCCAAGCCCTGCCCAGGGAGGGACCGCTGGCATCCTCGTCTGTAGATGGGGTGAGCCCACCTTGGTCCGGGCAGAGTCCACGCAGCGATGGAGAGGGAGGTGCACGTGCTGGCAGCTCCCCCTGCCCCACAGCTTCCTCCCAGGGGCCAGTCCACGCCCCCCTCCCCGGGGCCCTGGCTGCAGCTCCCCTCCTCTGTGCCCCCCACACTCACACCAGACCACATATCCCAGCACTTCCCTCACCCAAACCTCCCAGGATCACAACTTTTCCACAGATCTCTGGAAAAATCCCAACTCCTCACCACCATCCCTGCTAACCTCCTGAGCTCCATCTCCCCAGCAGGTGACCTCTGCTCGAGGTCCTCCCCCACCTCCCCTCAGTGCCAGCATCACCACCTCCAAGAAGCCCTCCATGATGCCCCTGCTAGGGCACAGCGCCCTGTGCACGTTCACAGCCCGTGCCTGGCCTCACAACCGCCCTCAGAATTTGTAGCTACGCCCTCCTTTCCGCAGTTGTATTTTGGCTGTTCGTTTCCACCAGAAGATTCCACGCCTCGGTCTGTCCCCGTCGGCCCTGCAAACGCTGGGGCCGAGACCTTCTCTGTGGGGCAGCACCCCGGCCCCACCCGCTCCATGCCAGGAGCCCTCCCCCCCCCGGGTGACACCTGTGGGACAACGTGAGGACGGCGGCTGCGTCCCTCCAGGGCCCCGGCCCAGGGTGGGGATGCAGCACGTGTCCAGCGGAGCAGCTCACACCCACGCCCGCAGGTCACCCGCGGGCCCGGCCCACCGTCCCTCCCGGCTCCAGCGGCCGAGTCCCGGGACCCCGCCCTGCGCGCGGCGGGCGGCGGCCGAGCAGGGGGCGGGCGGCCTCACCTGGCGCGTGGCGGGCACGGAGAGGTTGAGGCCGTCGACGGAGATGCTGACCGCGATGCTCATGCCCGCGAAGCGCAGGTTGCTCTTGCCCAGGATGGAGGCCAGCGCCTTGTTGGGGGCCTGGGGGCGGGGCACAGGCACGGGGGGCGGGGGCTGCGGGTCCCGGGACAGCCATGCGTGCTCCCGCGGGCTCCCACCCCGAGGCCACGGGCCCCTCACCCACCTTCTTCTTCCAGGAGCCCCGGACGCCAGGCACAGCCTCGTGGAGCCGGTTGATGGCTTCCCTGTGTGGGCGGAGGGGGGGGAGGGGCTCAGAGAAGGGGGGTTCAGAGGGCGGCGGGCTGAGGAAGGGGCGCAGCGGGTCCGGAGGGGAGGGGCTCCTGGAGGCCTGCACCAGCGGCTCCCGGGCTGCCAGCCGCCCACCCCGTGCGCCCACCCTCAGCTCTCCCCCTCCTGCCGTCTCTTTCTCAGTGACCAGCAGACCCCGGAGCCACCGCCCGCGTGACAGAGGCGGGGGTGCTGACACAGCCCTCCGGCCCGAACCCCAAGCGCTGTGTGGCCACAGGCTGGCCACGATTCCCGTCTGTGGCCCAAGAGCATGACCTCTGCTCTGGAACCCGGACAGGGCGGGCGGAGCCGACCCCCAGACAGAGCGGGAGAGACTCCAGGGGAGGGCTCAGCCCTGGGGAGGGCGGCGTCCCGAGGGCCAGGTGGACACGCAGCAGGCTCTCCGCAGTGTCGGGGCCGCAAGGGGAAACAAGCCCTCACCCCGCAGGCGGGAAGGTAAAACGTGAGGCCGTCCCACCCTCCCAGGGGCGCCGTCGGGAGAACTGAAGACGCCAGCCCACACAAACCCCGCACCGCGTGGCCACAGCGGCACAGCTCACAGCAGCCCGAGAGGCGGAACCCACCCGCACGCCCGTCAGCTGAAGAATAAACACGACGCGGTCCCTCCACACCCGGGAGGGCCACCCAGCCACGCAAGGAGAGCAGCCCCGACACGCGCCACCACGTGCAGGGACCCTGAGGACACGAGGCTCAGGGAGAGACGCAGACACAGGACACACAGGGCGTGAGTCCACGGACGGGAAACGTCCAGAACAGGCAGCTCCCCAGACGCAGAGAGGGGGCTCCTGGTTGTCAGGGGCTGGGGAGGGGGTGGGGTGACTGCGGATGGGGACGGGGCTTCCTTTCGGGGTGATGGAATGTTCTGGAATTAGACCTTGGTGATAGTTGCATAACTCTTCGAAAACAGCAAAATACATCGAATTGTACACTTTAAATGGGTGTATTGCTTGATATGTGAATTATATCTCAATAGTTTTTTAATGTGTCTAGTAAGCGCACTGAGTCAGTTTTCAACATGCAGCACAATGCGGGCCCCTCCTGTCTCAACCCATGACTCTTCATGACTCAGGTGCAGGCAGCTCAGAGCATCACATCACACTGCCTTCTCTGCACCAAAAAAAAGCAGGCACGGCAGATGTGCCGTGGGTGCCCTGGATGAGCTCCCAGGCCCTTGCAGCCCTGCCCTGAGCCACAACCTGGAGCCACACCCTCCCCCCCAGGTCCAGGACATGCTGGGGCGTCCTCGACACCCCTTGTGGGACCCACACACCCTGTGAGGGATGGGCTGTCACCTCCAGGCTACGGAGATAATCTGGGGTCTGGAGACCATGGGTGACCCGCGGGTGGCGACAGAGCTGGGACCGTGCCCCGCCCGAGACCACTCTGACCCTGTGCAGCAGTGCTCCCCGATGCGGGAACAGGGAAGGAAGCACTGAGTCCACCACCCTCGATTCCTGGCACAGAGCCGCACGCCAGGCCCCACCCCGCCGCCCAGCCTCACCTGGTGACCTGGGTGCGCGTGCTGAAGTCCAGGGAGCGCATGGAGCGGAGGACTTCGATGCAGCCCATGTACTGAGGGGAAAGAGCACAGGGTCAGCAGAGCCCAGCTGGGGACAGACCGTGGCACCCAAGCCCTCCTTCCAGCGAGCCCTCCGCCCTCCCTTCCCACCACGCCGGGCTCCAGCCCCTGCCTCTGTCCTCATGATGCCCAGCCTGGTTGCCACAGGGCCTTTGCACTGGCTGTCCAGAGCCATCCACTCCCCTGTCTATTTTCGGACTGGTTCCTTCCCCAGCTCCAGGCTCCGGTCACCTCCTCAGAGCCACCCTCCCTGGCTGTGAGTTGTTCCCTGAAAGCTGGTGGATTCTTCCAGGTTCAGTCCTGGCTGTTCATTTAACCGTCTGCTGTTCATTCCCTTCCTGCTCCCCTAGAACATCAGCCCAGGAGGACAGGATGGTGGTGACCCCGTTCACCTCTGCGTCCCTAGAGCCCAGGACAGGGCTGCGAGCAGGGGAGATGGAGGCCATCTGTCCCGCAAAGCCCAAAATGTTGACTGTCTGACCCTTTCCAGGGAGAGTGTGCCTAGACCCCTGCCTGGACCACCATTTCCAGGGAAGGTGGCTCAGAATCTCCAAGAGCTGGTGCTGAGGGGCCGAGGAGGCAGGAACGGCCGGTGGGGGACGGGGGCAGGTAGAGGACGGCCACAAGCGCCCTCCAAGGTGGCGTCTGCGCTGCTGGGACGGCCACGGCCAGCGTCTGTCATACGATCCCACTGATGCAAAACGTCCAGGACAGGCAAGTCCGCAGGGACAGCGCGTGCACGCCTGCTTGTCGGGGGCTGGGCAGGGGGTGGGGGTGACAGCTGATGGGGACAGGGCTGCTTTGGGGTTTATGCAGTGTTTGGAACTAGATAGATTTGGTGGTTGAATAACCTTGCGAACATACTAAATACCACTGTACTGTGCTTGAAAATGGTTAATGGTTAATTTAGTTATGTGAATTTTACCTCAATTTTTAAAATTATTTATTTATTTATTTGGTTGCACCTGGTCTTAGTTGCAGCACACGGGATCTTTAGTTGCAGCATATGGGATCTAGTTCCCTGACCAGGGATCGAACCCCGGCCACCTGCATTGGAAGCACAGTCTTAACCACTGGACAACCAGGGACGTCCCCTCAATTTTTTAAAAACGATACACGCACACACGCTTTGACCTTGAAACTCCATTTTAGAACTTTATCCCACAGATACACCAACCCGTGGGCTCCAGATGTGGGTACACGTGGCCGTAGGGGGGCCACACCCCACCCCTCCCCCCAGGGCTCCAGCCTCCGCAGGACTGGCACTGGGGCAGGTAGGCGGGTATTTACGGCTGGCTCCCTCACGCCACCACAGTCTGGTACAGGGTGCCCAGAGCACCCACTGACTCGTTTTGCCCCTCAAGCCCTCCTGCGCTGGCCCTAGGGCACCCTGCCCCCTGTGCTGGTCCCGACACACGACCCTGCTCTGTGGTCCCACCACCCCTGCCTGCCCCTTGCCTCCCGCAGGACCCGCAGCACTGGAAGAAGCAGCACGACATCGCAGACTCCCCAAAACACAATACACCTAGGGTCGCGCGGTCCCACCCAGGATATCAGGTGGGTTGTAACTTCCAATAAACAATGAATATTTTCTTAGTGTGTGTCCCAAATAATGCACGAAATGTGCTTATACTGACAATTATTCACGTTCACGGGAACTTGAGATTCAACTGGGCAGACTGTACTTTTGCTAAACCCAAACAAATCGGTACTGGGAATGAAAGCGTTTGCAGTTGTAAAAAGCAGCAGACTGTTTAATGTATTTGTATGAAATTATCTCCAAAATATAACATCAAGTGACGAGAGCAAGGTGCCGTGGCACAGTGAGTGCCTCTCCTGTGGACAAAGGGGCCGAGGAGGAGCACACGTGTGTACAGCACGTGTGTGCTGTGTGTGTGCGTGCACACGCACACACGAGTGGGTAACAAGCTCTCGCACGACACAGCAGCTGCTTCTACAGGTGCCGCTGGCCAACTGTAAAAATGGCCGCTAGCTCCGCGCCTCCCCCACCCAGGCCCTGGGTTGGCCATGACACAAGCAGAGGCCAGGAAGGCACAGGCACCCGAAACTGGAGCTTGCTCCCAGCTGCTCTTGGGACCCGGCCACCCTGCCAGGCAGCCTGCCTGATGATGAGACACATCACCTGCCCTCATCTCCCCAGCAGTCATGGAGCCAATCACCATGTGAACGAGACCATTCGGCCTCAGCCGACCTGCAGCACCAGAGGAAATGATAAGTGCTTGGTGTTTTCATGCAGCAGATTGTGGGACGGTTTGTTACACAGCAGAAGTTACCTACACAGTGACCAGGGGAAGAGAGGGAGCCAGCCAAGCAAAGGTCCAGGCAAAGGGAACAGCAGGGACAGGCCAGAAGTGGGAACAGGCTTGGAGAGGCCACAGACTCACTCCAGTGTGGCTGGAGCAGAGAACCAAGGAGCAACGAGAGATGAGAGGACCTGGGACCCTAGGGCTGTGATGAGGGGTTGGGTTCCATTGTGAGCAATGTGGGGGGTGTGGGAGAGCTTTAAGCAGGAGGGTGAACTGATGTGTCTCACTTTTATTGGATGGATGATGGATGGATGGATGGATGATGGATGGATGATGGATGGATGGATGGTGGGTGGATGGATGGATGATGGATGGATGGATGGATGGATGGATGGTGGATGGTGGATGGTGGATGGATGGATGATGGATGGATGGATGGTGGATGGATGGATGGATGGATGGATGGTGGATGGTGGATGGATGGATGGTGGATGGATGGATGGATGATGGATGATGGATGGATGGATGGATGGATGGATGGTGGATGGATGGATGGATGGATGGATGGATGGATGGTGGATGGAGGGATGGTGGATGGATGGATGGTGGATGGATGGTGGATGGTGGATGGATGGATGATGGATGATGGATGGATGGATGGTGGATGGATGGATGATAGATGGATGATGGATGGATGGATGGTGGATGGTGGATGGATGGATGGATGGATGGATGGATGGTGGATGGTGGCTGGTGGATGGTGGATGGTGGATGGTGGATGGTGGATGGAGGGATGGTGGATGGATGGTGGATGGTGGATGGATGGATGATGGATGATGGATGGATGGATGGTGGATGGATGGATGATAGATGGATGATGGATGGATGGATGGTGGATGATGGATGGATGGATGGATGGATGGATGGATGGTGGATGGTGGCTGGTGGATGGTGGATGATGGATGGTGGATGGTGGATGGTGGATGGTGGATGGTGGATGGTGGATGGATGGATGGTGGATGGATGGATGGATGATGGATGGATGGATGGATGGATGGATGGATGGATGGATGAAATGATGGATGGATGGATGGATCATGGATGGATGGATGGATGGATGGATGATGGATGGATGGATGGATGATGGATGGATGGATGGTGGATGGATGATGGATGGATGGATGGTGGATGGTGGATGGTGGATGGTGGATGGATGGATGATGGATGGATGGATGGTGGATGGATGGATGGATGGATGGATGATGGATGGATGGATGGTGGATGGTGGATGGTGGGTGGATGGATGATGGATGGATGATGGATGGATGGATGGTGGATGGTGGATGGATGATGGATGGATGGTGGATGGATGGTGGATGGATGGTGGATGGTGGATGGTGGATGGTGGATGATGGATGGATGGATGGATGGTGGATGGATGGATGGATGGATGATGGATGGATGGATGGATGGATGGATGGATGGATGGATGGTGGATGGTGGATGATGGATGGATGGATGATGGATGGATGGACGGATAGTGGATGAAGGGTGATGGATGGACAGGTGGACGGAGGGATGGATAGACAGACAGATCCACATGGACTATGTGACAGGCATGTGTTAGACAAGTGGAACCTCGAAGGGAATTAGCTGTGGCCCCTGCCCGCAGATTCTCTCACACTGAGTGGACAGCTTTGGTAGGGCACTGGCTGCTCAACAGGTACCCTCCCTCTAGAGAAGCTTGTGTCTGTGGGGTGTGTCAGTGCTGCAGGGCCCCAGGGTGAGGGGTCTAATTCACCGTAACTAGTGTACAGCCCACTCTGGTTGTGTGGCCGAAATCCTCCCGGTGCCCCCAGCCCCTCCCTGGATGAAGTGGGGGCACAACTCAACTGCAGAGGAGAGGAGATGCGACAGGGGTCCCCATCCTGGAGGGCAGAGAACAGATTAAAAAGGCAGGGCAGGTAAGCAGGAGGCTGAGGTGAGCACCAGGCAGTGATGACACTGAGAAGTCCCTTGTCACGTGCCAGGCCCTGTTCCAAATGACCTTTCAACCCACTCCACCCAAACCCCCACTACACTACGGCGGCAACATTACCCCTTGGGAAACAGAGTCCGGAGGATGTCAAGGAACCTGCTGGTGGTCACAGCTCACAGGCAGCAGAAATAGGACCTGCGCCCACAGCCTGGGCTCCAGCCCTGCAGGGAGCGGTGAGAACTGCAGGGAACCACACGCCCAGGGGCCAGAGCAGCCCCGTGATGCCGGACCACCCGCCATCCAGGCCGTCTGCCTGCAACGCCCCAATTTGTAAATGATGACATTTTTACTTTTAAATGGAAGACAGAAAAAAAAGGCAGAGGTCAAATTCAGCATCAGGCCTGCCAGGAGCACGACCTCTGACCTAGGATCGCAGACTCTCCGAAGGCCAGCTGTGGTGTGTGGACGGCGCCCCAAGAGGGTTTGTCCACACACCACGCCCAGAACCTGTGAGCGGGAATCTCTGCAGATCCAACCAGGTTAAGGATGTCAGGATGAGACGGTCCTGGATTGAGAATGGGCCCCGAATCCAACAACACACATCCTCACAGGAGAAAGGCAGCGGGACCCAGAGACACACGGACGCAGGAAGACAGCGTGTGGAGCTGCAGGCGGGAACTGGGGCTGTGGCCCCCAGAAGCTGGGAGACAGATTCTCCCTCAGAGCCTCAGAAGCAACCAGCCTGCCGACACCTTGATTCTGGACTTCTGGCCTCCAGAACGGGGAGAGAATACATTTCTGCAGCTTTAACCGCCCCGTTTGTGGTCATTTGTTACAGCCGCCCCAGAAGACGGACAGAGCAGGCCAGGAGGGGACCCCAAACGATGGATTTGCAACCCACCTTCACCTTTGCAAATGCAGAAATAGAGGCAACCCAGAGCCCACCCTAGTATGTAAGAGAAGGAACTGGGTTACTAGTGGGGAAACCGGGGCCCAGAGAAGGACAGGGACCCAGCCAAGCTCACACAGCGCAGCAGGGCAGACACAGGACAAGCACCCTGCTCGCCACGCTCCCCACAAGACCCTCCACCCTTCACGGTGTCACAGGCTCCGTCCCATCACCACCTGGTGTTTTCATTTCAAATAAACTCCATTTATAAACATACCTAGTTTACTTCTAAAGGAAACTGTAGGAAACAACCCAAAAGTCCATAAACTGGTGAATGGATAAACAAAATGCCATCCATCCACACCCGGGAGCATCCCTCAGCCACGAAAAGGAGAGAAGCCCTGATACGCGCTACTGCGTGGAGGGACCCTGAGGACACGAGGCTCAGGGAGAGACGCAGACACAGGAGGACACACAGGGGGTGACTCCACGGATGGGAAACGTCCAGAACAGGCAGCTCCCCAGACACAGAGAGGGGGCTCCTGGTTGTCAGGGGCTGGGGAGGGGGTGGGGTGACTGCGGATGGGGACGGGGCTTCCTTTGGGGGTGGGTGATGGAATGTTCTGGAACTAGATCACGATGAGGGTTTCACAAATCTGTGAGTATAGTAAGAACCACTGAATTGTACCGCTTTAAATAAGTTTTATGATACTGAATTTACATCTCAGTTTTTTAAAATGTTCATGAGGGAACAAAAATAAACAGAAGAAAGAAAAACAGAAAAAAAATGTCATGAGGAAAAGAAACCGCGTATTGCTACCATAAACCTCGCGTCCTAATCACCGTCAAAATACACACATAAGTAGCAACACGAAAAGTGCGTATCCAGGCAGACTTGTCCGGTTTTGCAAAGCAAGGCAGACACCAGGCCGCGTGCAGAGCCTCAGAGTCTCCCTCCCGAGACGGAGCCGAGGACCAGACAAACGGGACTCTGGCAGGAGGGGCCGGGATGGGGGGTGCCGGCCAGGGGGCCCCGGGCAGCCTGGGGGCCGGTACGTGCACAGGGCTGCCCTGCACACCCGAACACACCTATGTTATTCTTCCATTTGAGAAGTCTGTCCAAAAAAACGTACATCCCCAGAGATACATATTAATTATAAAGGAAACAAATGGGGCCTTTACCAGGGAGAAACGTCACCTTAACCGAGCGTGTTGGTCTCCCGGGGAAGCCGGAGCAAAGCACCGCACCCCGGGCCGCTCACAACAACTGAGATTTAGCATCTCCCAGTCCTGGGGGTCTGCCGTCCACCATCCAGGTGAGGCAGGCCCGCGCTCCAGCCGGAGGCCCAGGGGAGGGTCCTTCCTGCCTCCTCCAGCTCCTGAGGGTGGCCGGCAGGCCTGGGCTTGCAGACACATGCCTCCAGTCCTGTCCACTGCGGTCACGTGGCCTCTCCCTGTGCATCTGGGTCCAGATTTCCCTCTTCTTACAAGGACATCGGTCACATTAGATCTAGGTCCCATCCTGACCTAGGACGAACTCATCTTAACCTGATTACATCTGCAAAGACCTATTTCCAAATGAAGTCACGCTCTGAGGCCCAGCGGACGTGAATTTGGGGGGGACGCCATTCTCCCCTGTACACCAGGCGATCAGAGTTTCCAGCAGCCGTGTCAGGACGCACGGGCACACCTGCCTCCTGACCAGACACACCAAGGGAGGCAGAGCTGGCCTCCACGCTCCCTGCCCAAGATGCACAAGCTGAGCCCATCGTGAGCCCAGCTGAGGGCCACACAAACAGTGGCAGCCTGCGAAAGCCGGGGCACCCTTGGCCTTGAGCACTGGGACACACTGCACGGACGCCTGCCCTGGGTCACCGAGGGCTTCCGAGCACCCTCCTGGGCGCTCCCGCACGCGAAAAGCCCTTTATAATCCCCATGATGCCAACCTAATTCCACTTCACACAGAACGCGAAGCATTTAGGGCAAAAGAGACGTAACGTTAAATTTACCATCTTAACCATTTCTAAGTGCACAGCTCGGTGGCGTGAAGCACATTCACGCTGCTATGTAACCAGCCCCATCCTCCACCTCCAGGACTTTCTCATCTCCCCAAACGGAAACTCTGTCCCCATGAGACACGGACTCCCCACCCCCTCCCCCAGCCCCGGCCCCACCGTCTACTCCCTGTCTCTGTGGATCTGACTCCTCTAGGGACCTCCTGGGAGTGGAGTCAGACAGTGATTGTCCTCCTGTATTTGCTTCTCTCACTGAGCATCACGTCCTCAATGTCCATCCACGTTGTAGCAGGTGTCAGGACCTCCTTCCTTTTTAAGGCTGAATAATATCCTATGTGTGGAGGGACCATGTTTCATCCATTCATCCAGCAATGGACACCGGGCTGTTTCCACCTTTTGGCTGCTGTGAATCGTGTTGTTACGAACACGGGTGTGCAAATATCTACTTGAGTTCCTGCTCAATTCCCAGAAGAGAAAAATACTTGTTTTCTACCCTAGAAGTACACACACATGCGCACACACACACACCACACACACACACTCAAGCTCGCCCATATATCCAGTCAGAGATTCATAACCCCCCTGCTCTTTTGGGGTGTATACCAAGAAGTAGGATTTCTGAGTCATATAATAATTCTATGCGCAACTTTTTGGTATGGGTTTTTGTGAGTTTTTCGTTTTTGTTTTGTCAGCTGTGCTGCTCGGCCTGTGGGATCTTCGTTCCCTGACCAGGGATTGAATCCAGGCCCCTGGCAGAGAAAGCGCAGAGTCCTAACCACTGGATTGCCCGGGGATTCCCTTGGTATGGTTTTAATACACATGGAATTTTATGAAACTATCCTCTATATTATTGACAGAAGGCTTCATTTTGCGTCATGCAGGCTTTCCCAGGAGTTGCCCGCTATTTGGGGAAATCACCTCGACTACAGAAGCTCTAACGGTGGCACCGGAGCCGCCAGAGTAACCCCCGGATCAGTCTGCAGCTGCTGCGTGAACGGCGGCCCCTGCCTGTGTCGCCGAGCAGCTAGGAGAGTGAAGCCCACACCTTCACACACGGAAACATATTCCAAGTCGTGGTGGACGGCTGTCTCCGCGTTTCTCCTTTCCGTTGCTGTTTCATTACATCCTATTGATTTTCGGGGGAAATCAACGCGCAAGTAGGTGATGTTCACTTCAGGGTGGAGGGTCACAAAACACAGGTTACAAATGAGCAGTGGTTAAGCCAACAGGACTGCAGGCGATTGGCTTCCACTGGCGGTGCTCAAACATGAGCGGGTGTCGGGATCCACGGGCCGGATTGTAACACACGGATCACCAGGCCCACCCCAGAGTTTCTGACGCATCAGGGCTGGGGTTGAGCGCGAGCATGTGCATTTATAACAAGTTCCCGGTGTCTGGGCACCACACTCGGCTCAGCATTGGTTCAAGCCAATTTCGCGGCCCGCCTCCCTGCCATGAATGGAGGTGTGGGGAGAAGAACGGAAGAGACGGTCTTTTCTTCGGGTGGACGTGGTTGGATGTGCACATGATACCTGGTGCTGTGGCCGCTCTTTTGTGACCATGAGGACAGCGAAGCTGCTATGCTAAAGACAACAGTGCAAAAAGATGGAAAGACCTGCGGCTTCGGGGATGTGGTCAAGTCACTGAATTAATCCACCCTTCAGCCATCCTACCCTTAGCCTTCAAGAAACCAGCTGCATTTGCAGCTGAAAACACCCGAGCCCAGTTAACCTCCTATGGTTCCCCACACACCAACACCTACGAGACCTGCCTTCAGGAGAGACTGGGCAGCCCAGAGGCAGCCAGGCCTGGGCCCCTGGGGCAGCTCTCGGTCTCTCTGTACCCCATTCAAAACCTTCCTCGTGAGGAACTTGGGAGAGGACACCGTGAGGGCACCTCGAAAAGCAGAAAGGGTTTGTTAGTGGAATTTTTGTGAAAGTGTAATAGGGAAGAAACTTTGTTTTCCAAGCTAATTACTGCAGGGATGTGGCCTAGAAGCTTAAACTAAACATAACAGCCCATCTCTGGGATCCCTGCGTCCTAGGTGGTGAGCATTAAGCTAAAATACCTTTGTTCAGCTCCTGGGAAACCTCCTGACCAGGCCCACCCGCGAATGGCTGCAGGAGGAAGACATTCACACATCCCCTCCGGAGGCTGACGGGAACCAGCAAACGCTTGGCTTTACTGCCACCTCTTTTAGCATAAAAGAAGCCTCAGTTCTAACCCGGGGAAGATGGTTCTTTGGGACATGAGTCCACTCTCTTCTCCAGATTCGTTGCCCCAACAACTCGGCTCTCGATTTACTGGCCTGTCGTGGAGCCTGGACTCGGTAGCCAGAGAAGTGCCAGGGGTGGAAACACCCGGCGGAAGGAAACAGGGTGGAGCCGCAGGCTGGCGCAGGTCCCCTGCCTGCTGCCAGCCCGGCTTCACTGGGCCGCCTGCCCCTTCACCCAGGGTTGGAAGACAGGGCAAGCGTCCATCTAGACCCCACAGGGGCCGAGTGCCGGGCGACCACTGGAGCTCAGCTTCAAATGGAGCAAAACTGAAGTTGAGCTCTCCACCCGCACCAGACCCATTCGCGTGCTCGTGGCCGCACGCGGGTCCCAATGTGACAACACAGATTTGGAAGATGCCACGTTGCAGAGAGACCCTCTGTGCAGTGCTGGCCTGGGCTAGTCCCACAGGCAGTGTAGGGAGCGTCACAGGACGCAGGCTGGGGCTTTCTGGAAAAGCGTCCTTATTCACCTGGCAGGCAGAGGGCTCTTTTCTGCAGGGGGAGGGGACACAGGAACTGATCTGAGACAGAAGAGGCGCGGTGAGGATGCTGTTTTCATTTCTGGGGACGGGGCTGTGACAAAGCCCAACAAACTGGGCGGCTCAAAACAATGGAGGTTTCTTGTCTCCCAGTTCTGGAGGCCAGACGCCTCTCACCCAGGTGTGGCAGAGCCAGGTCCTCCTGGAGGCTCCAGGGGAGGGTCCTTCCTGACTCTTCCAGCCTCAGGTGTAGCCGCCTCCGGCCTTCCTTGCCTTGAACCGCAAGGCCGGCCTCTACCTCCCTCTCCTCCGCGCGCCTTCGTGTGGCTTTCTCTCAGGGCCACCCTAATCCAGATGACCTCATCCTCCCTAATGGCATCTGCAAAGAGCCTATTTCCCAGTCGGGGACAGGACTCACCCCAACACAGATGAAAAGAAGGCGGAGCCCTGACAAGGTCCCTGAGCTGGGAAAGCCGCCAGCGCCGGAGCCGCCAGCCACCTGAGGCTGCTGCTCGCCCTCCTGGACCGAAGCCGCTCGGGGTCAGGGCTGCACGGGTTCCGCTGAAGGCATCACAGCTGCCACGACCCTCGCCGGGCGCCTTGGCATGGCTGTGCCTTCGGTTCCTCACCCAGACTCTGGGTGGGCAACCTCAGGACTGGAGGCTCCACACCAGCGTCTAGAAACCCAGGGGCCCTGGCGTCACTGCTCACCAAGTCTCTGTTTTCTTGTCTCAACACAGGGACCATTACAGGGTTTTGTGAGGGTTCTGTGACATCAGGTAGGTGAATCAGCTACTGTATTAGTTTCCTCTTGCTGCTGTAACAAGTTACCACAAATTTAACATAAACGTATTCCCTTAGGGTTCTAGAGGTCAGGAGTCCACAGGAGGCTCACAGGGCTAAGGCCAGGCGTGGGCAGGGCTGGTCCCTCCGGAGGCCCCAGGGGAGCATCGGCCTGCCTTTTCCAGCATCTCGAGGCCCCGCATCCCTGGCTCACGGCCCCTTCCTCCCTCCTCACAGCCAGCAGCGCAGCCTCTCCTATCTCTCTCTGCCTCTGACCTCCCATCTCCCTCTTATAAGGACCCTGTGATGACACAGGGCCCCCCGGGAAATCCAGGGTCGTCCCCCGTCTCAGGGGCCTCAACTTCATCCCTCCTGCAAAGTTCCCTCTGCCTAGTGAAGTGACACGTCCACAGGTCCTGGGACCAGGGCGGGGACGTCTCTGGCGCTGTTCATCTGCCAACCACCCTGGTAGTTGCCAGGTTATGGCGAGATCAGGCTCTGAAAGGAGGCTCAACGCCGAGCCTGGTCCTGGATTCTCACCGTGTAACCGCCCTGCCTCCCTGTGCCTCCGTTTCCCCACCTTACATAAGCGGGGACAGCACGTCCTCTCCTGGGGACCCAGGGTCGGACCTGCCACTGTCTGCGTGATCTGGGGTACAGCCGCTCCCGCCCTGACGTCACACTCCTCTGTGAGCCAGGAGGGAACGCGTGGCTCTCAGGACACCTGGTGGGTGTGGGGGCAGGGCGACGGAGGCTCTCAGGGGAACACAGCTGGGCGCTGCGGCCGGCTCAGGCCCCGCGGGGCTGGCCTCTCCGTGCAGCCAGAGTCAGGGCGCCACGCCCACCAGCCAGCGGCTCCTGCGGGCTTGCCTCCCACGCGGACGCTGTGGCCCCCTTCTCCCCACCCCAGCGCTGCCCAGGTCCAGGGCATCTCTGCTGGCCCGACCACGCCCCAGCCGCCTCCCAGGTCTCTCTGCTGCCATTCCAGCCCCACCCCAGCCCATTCCCACAGGAAAGATCCCTTCGGCTCCAGTGCTGCCCTGCGACCCTGCCTGGGACCACCCAAGGCCAAGCTTCTCCCCACGGCCCCCAGGCTTCACGCCTGCCCTTAGCTCCCGCCACCAGCCCCACCACGTGGGTCTCCGGCTGCTCCCTGAACGTGCCAGCTGAGCCCCTTTCACGTCTGAGGCTGCCATAGCTTCAGGTCTCATCTTAATGTCATCTCCTGAAAGGCGCCTGGCCCACCGGCCCAGCTAAAAGCAGCCACCAGACTAGTCAAGCAGTCCCTTGCTCTGACATCACTTGATTTTAATTTCTGCACAGCACTTACCAGTGCCTGCCATTTCTCTGTTTATCTCTTGTTTATTTTCTATTAGTCTCTCCCTCTAGAAATCTGAGCCCCGTAAGAGCAGGGATCAGACCTTCCCCATCTCCTACCGTCAGCGCCTGGCCGGGGGAGGCGTGCATTAAGTTCCTGCTGCATCGATAAAAAACGTCAAGATCATTGGAATAATCCAGCAGCCTGCACCCAACAACGAGCATCTGAATTCTGAACACTCCTAATGCCCGCGGGCATGGCCTGCGGGCAGACACAGCTTGCCCTGAGGGAATGTGGTGTGAAGCCCAAGGCATCACCCACAAAACACCTTGCTACAAAATCAGTCTTGAATCCAGTGAAGCTGAGATTCAGCAAAAGAAGGGACCACAGCCAAGCCAGAAGACTCCAGGAGAGAAGAGACATCCAGAACGTGGGGCAGCCTGAGGCCCACCAGCAGGCCTGAGGCTCTGCACTTCTAACAGGCCCCCCCACCCCACGCAGTGGGCCCTGCCCGGACCACACACAGACCTGCAGAAAGTCCAGGCCACTGGGGGCCACCCTAAGAAAGCCCCGCAAACCGCAAACCGGGGCTTAAAACAACAGACATCTAACCCTGGAGATGAGGAGTTCTGGAGGCTTGCAGCTGGGGGTCAAGGTGCGGCAGTGCCCTGCTCCTTGCGGGGAGGGGCGCAGGGGAGGGCCCTTCCCCCACTTCCAGCGCCTCTCCCGGCGCCTGGTGGCGGTGAGCAGCTGCCCTCGGGGTCCCTTGGCTTGTGGACGCGTCGCTCCTTCCCTCCCCCTACGGGCTCGTGGCCGCTCCCTGTGCATTTGTGTCCACGTCCCCCTCTTCTGAGGACACCAGAAACCCCATTAGGGCCACCCTAATCCAGTGCAACCCGCATCTTGACTTGGTTATGTCCACAAAGACTCCATTTCCAAAGTAAAGCGTGTTCACAGGTTCCAAAGGTGGTGAATCTGGGGAGTTACTACTCAAGCCAGTGTCAGGGGAGGGGCAGGGAAGAGGCTGTAAAAGAAGCAAAGACGAAACAACCAGAGACACAGACCTCCAGGATTCTGGTCCCAAGAACCAGACTGAGGCGCTGCGAATGCTGCCGGACCCTGGATGTGACAGTGAACTGCAGGTGGGCAGGGGGACGGGTGCCGCGCGGAGCATTTCAGGGGGCGTCCTCCCAAGGGCCGCCTGCCTCCTCGCGGTGCATCAGAAACTACACACAACGTAGCACCGAGCAGGATCTAAGGTCCCTCGCTCTGGGCTACATACTGGTGACGGATACTGCACAGGCTTCCTTGGAACCACAGCAGGAGATCACAGCTCTGAGAAGAGGTCACGGTTCCTTACGAGAATGTCGGTACTCCGTAGATTAGATTACTTACGAGGTAAAAACTGGAAGCTTGGTAGACCTGTCTTAGACTGGAGCAAGAAAATAAAATGCTTCCTCTTTGAATGGGAAAAAAACAAAACAAAAACTACACACAGGGGCAGACCGGCTGAGCAGGGAGCGCGCAACGTGCACAGCCGTGCGCGCAAGTACGCGCCGTACTCGTGCCACGTTTCTGTACGTCCAAAAGGTTCACGATAAAACCAGGACAAATAAAGACCTGTTTCCTTACAGCATCTTCCAAGTCCCCCAAGTCTCAGATCTCGCATCCTGGGGCCTAGCGGGGCCCGGCCCTTCCGCGCCTGCACATCAGGCCAAGGCCTCCGATGCTGCTGTCTGGGAAGGAGCTTTCAGCGGGGGTCTGGGTAGCAGGACGCCCCCACCCGCGTCCTCGCCCCCTAGACTCTGGCCAACGGAATGGGGGCCACGCTTAACCTGCGCATGCGTGCCCCCCTCTCTCCGCCCCTCCCCACGTGACGCCGTGGGAACCTGGACCCCAGCACCTCCCGGGTGGGGCGGCCAGCTGAGAGCCGGCGGGCGACCGGGGTCCAGGGTGATGCGGACGGAAGGAGAGACGGAGAGAGACTGGCTCTCGGGGTCCGGAGTGTCCACGAGAAGTGGGGGATGGGAGCCCCTGTGCCCCCCACCCCCAGGCTGGGGCTTTGGGGAGGAAGGGATCTCAGGGTCCCCTCGGCGCACTCACCCGCACGATGTACGAGACCCCGGGCCCCAGAACCCTGGCGTCCGGGTGTAGCCAGCCGTGCGCCGGCTTGTGGATGAAGCTGCCTTTGCGGATCCACTCGTCGGCGGCGGCGGCGTCCGGGGGCCCGGCCGCCCCCCGCGCGCCCCGCGGACCCCGCGCCCCGGCGGCCCGGCAGCGGCTGAGCGCAGGCAGCGGGCAGGGCGCGACGCAGCGCGGCTCGCAGGCGCCCAGCACCGCGGCCGCCAGCGCCGGGACGCCGGCCGGCTCGGGCTCGGGCTCGGGCTCGGGCTCGGGCTCGGCGGCCCCCGCGCCCCGCGCCGCCCCCGGGCCGCGGCCCAGGAAGCCGGCGGGGGCCGCGAACTTCCACTGCGGCATGCGGGGCAGCAGCGCGCAGAAGGTGGTGGGCGCCTCGGGCTCCGGGGGCGCGGGGGGCGCGGGGGGCGCGCGCCCGCCCGGACCCTGCGTCATGGCCGCGGCCGCTCGAGCCAGCCCGCCCGGGCGCTGCGCCGGGCGCGGAGGAGGCCCTCCGGCTCGCTGCGGCTCGCTCCCCGCCCCCGGCCCGGTGATGTCATCCGTCCGGCCCAGCGCGCAGCCGCGGGGGGCTGCGCCCCTGGGACCCCCGGCCCTCGGCGCCCCGGCGCCCGGCGGGGAGGCTGGGGGAACGGAGGCCCGCGGGGGGCACGGGCGCTGACTGGGTTCCGGCAGCTGGGGAGGGAGCGCCGTTTCGAACCCAGGGCCGGGGCAGCAACCCCTTGCTTCGCCCCCCCACCCGTCGCCAAAGTTACTAGAAGCACGGAGCTGGGAGAGGCTTATAAAGCACCTCCTTCCTCCCCTTTCCGACACGGGGAAACAGGGGCGGAGGCGCGGTCAGGGAGGGAGAGCGCCCTGGACCCTCAGCTCGGTCCCTTCCCTCCCACCGTCCCTGCCCTGCTTCACTGCCTAACAGGGAAGGCGTGTGCCCGAGGGCACACGGCGCAGACTCGGACCCTACGCCGCCTTGCCCTGGGCCTCAGTTTCCCCGGCTGCTGGCCAGGGGCGCGGGCCGGAGGGTCACGGACTCCTTTTCTGGGGAGCTCTGGCCGCATCAACCCAACTGAACTGGGCCTGCGCGTCCGCCAAGGCCTCAAGGGTCGCCGCCTCTGCCCCGGGGCGCGGACTGCCTCGGTCACCCCAGGCCCCAGCCTCCCGGCGCGTGGCCGGCCGATCCCGCATCCCCCTCCACCCCCGCCCCAGGCGGGGCCGGCTGCCGGGAAACAAAGGGAGGGGCCGGGGCCGCGGCAGGTGGGGATGGAAGGGAAGGAGCGCTGAGGCCGCCCGGGGCCGGATCGATCCATCAGAGCGGTGAGATCACCGCGCGGCCGCCGCCCGCGGGCCGGGGGGAGGCGACGACGGGGGCGGGCGGGCGGGGCGCGCGCGGCCGTGACTGGTCGGCAGGCGGGGCGGGGGGCAGTGATGCTGCCCGAGGCCGGAGCCTCCCGCAGAGGGGGCCGTTTTGCGTCTGCGGTCCGCGCGGAGGGCGTGGCCTTGGGTCGGTGTGTGGGAGCGACATTTGTCGGGGTCTGGAGCCCCCACCCGGACTTTGTGTGTTCTGTATGCGGATGTGACTCTGTGTGTGTGTGTGTGTGTGTGTGTGTGTGTGTGTGTGTGTGTGTGTGTGAGAGAGACAGAGAGAGACAGAGAGAGAGAGACGGGGGGTGGGGGGTTGCGGGGGAGAGAGAGGATGGAGGCCGGGTCCCCGCCCAGGTGTGTGTGTAGGGGTCCCGCTGTGGATCCACCTAGTTGTGTGAAGGGTGTGGGAGGGCCTGGGGAGAGGGACAGAGTGGGAGAGAGCTGACCCTCACCCAGGAGCCCTCTGGATCCTGCCTGCTGTGCCGCCGCTCCCCCATCTCGTGCAGGGAGTCGAGGTGCTGTCTGTCCCTCCCAAGTTCCTGGGTTAGTGTGTTTCTGGGCTGGGGTTTATACAGTGCTGTCCCACCGGGGCTCGGCTACACGACTCCTTCCACGTGTTTCCGTCCTGTCCGTGGGAAAGAGCGGCAGCAACAGAGCCTGAAGGGCAGAGTTTACATCCTGGCATCAGAAGGACACATGCTCTTAGTGCCCTCGGACCAGTGTCCGATCTCCCCTGAAGCTCTGTTTCCCCTCTGTAAGCATGACCTGCCCCCTGAGGCACTGTGAGATGATCTTATCGATATCTGGAACACCGCAGGAACCTGCTGGCAAGTGTTAGACTACATCCAATTCCTGTCCATCATTCAAAGCCCAGCTTCAGGGTCCCTTCTTCCAAGAAGCCTACCTGGCTGGCTCCCCCCACTCAAAGCCTGGCCCCACCTCTCGCCTCCTCCAGCCCTGGATCCCTTCTCCGGTCCCATCCAGATTCCCAGTGGCTGCAGAGCTGGGGGTCTGGGTCTTGAGAGCCGTGTTCAGGTTACCTTCCTGTGACGTGAACAGACAGTGCATGTGTGACTCGCACAGCTCCCAGTGCCACGGAGATTTATTGGCAAGCAGCTAGAGGGTGGGGAGGGCAGCAGGGCTGCTTCCAGCCTGATTCTGGGCCAGGATCAGTGCTTCCATGAGGAGCAGGGATGAGCCCAAGTTTGGCAGAAACCCAAGCTGTGCTGGGGACCCAGGCCCTAGCAGGTGGACGCTGAGTTCTAGGACACAGGAAGCCGTGTCTCTGGCCAGCGGCTGGGGAGGGCCAGAGTGTCCCTTTCTCCACCTGGCCTGGCCTGGCCTGGCCTGGTGTGACCCAGAGAGGAGAAACTGGGACGCCGGAAGGAGGCTCGCCCTGTCAGGACCACGGGGTCACAGCCCCCGGGACTGGAGAAAGCAGGTGGCCGAGACGGTTCAGAAGACAGGAAGAAAGCGGGCGCCTTCCCCCCACCCCGGCGTCTCCTAGGCACCCCCCGCCGGCATGCCCACGCCCCAGTTCACAGCACGGGAAACTGAGGCTCAGCCCAGGAGGGGGCCAGGTGTCCCGTCCCCGAGGGCATCAGGGGGCGGCGCCCGCGGCCATGGTGGTGGCCCGTTTGGAGTGGCGGATGCCCATGGTGAAAGCCGGGGCCCTCGCCTTGGTCACGGTGACCTGCTCAGGGCTGTGGGCGCCGGGGCCGGGCGTCTCCTCTGGGGGGCGCGGGGCTCGGGGCCGCCCCAGCATGGTGAAGGCTGGCCGGCGCGGACGGTAGGCACTGGGGTCTGGGCTGTCATACTGGCCTGGGCCCGGTATCTCAGCGGGGTCCTGCGGGGGGCGGGCAGGGGGCGTGCGGCCTGCCGCCGTATAGCTGGGGCTGCTGGGCTTCGTGAAGATCTGGGAGCCCCACAGGGAAGGCAGGGTGTAGGTGTTGGGGGCGGGGGCTGAGGTGTCCAGGGGCTGTGGGCGGAGCCGGGAGCCCAGGGTGAAAGCCGGGGGGGTCCGCTGGCGCATGGGGGCCCCCTTCTCTGGGCTGTAGGCCCCAGGGCCGGGCGTCACCTCCAGACCTGTAGGAACGGGGCAGGAGGGTTGGCAACGGACAGAGTCCTCCCCTCCTCAAAGACCTGGCGGGGCTCCCCATCGCCACATGCGTCATGGGGCTCACAGAGCCCGGCCTCCCTCTGTTCTCTTTCAAGGCTCTGACCTTTGCCCAAGCTCAGCCTTCTGCCAGGCACGCCTCCCGGTCCCCACTCCCACCTCCCAGGAGCTGCTTCTCTTCCTTCAAGACAGCCCCAAAGTCCCCTTCTCCCTGCTGCCTTCCCCACACCCTCTTAAGCAGAGCCCTCACAGCCCTTCCCGGGACCCCCTGGGGGCGGGTCTCTTCCCCTCTCCAGACGCGGCCACACTGGGGTGAAATGGTCCCCACCTTGATCTAACCACACCAGGCTGGGATCTCACAGAAAGCAAGGACGTCAAATCTACTTCACCTCTCAGCAGTTGGCTTAGTATGTGTTTGAGTGGATATGTGAGTACAAGGATGGGTGGTGAGTAGGTGGGTGAGGAGTAAATGAGTAGATGATGGGTTCAGGGAGCTGTAGATGGATGGATAGATGGCTCGTGGATGGATTGGTGGGTGGGTGGATGGCTGGATGGGTGGATGGGTAGGTGGATGGATGGATGGATGGGTGGGTGGATGGGTGAGTGCATGGGTCGGTGGGTGGGTGGGTGGATGGAAGGGTGGATGGGTGGATGGGTAGATGGGTGGGTGGATGAGTGAGTGGATGGATGGGTGGGTGGATGGATGGGTGGGTGGATGGATGGGTGAGTGGATGGGTCGGTGGGTGGGTGGATGGAAGGGTGGATGGATGGATGGATGGGTGGGTGCATGGGTGAGTGCATGGGTCGGTGGGTGGGTGGGTGGATGGAAGGGTGGATGGGTGGATGGGTAGATGGGTGGGTGGATGAGTGAGTGGATGGATGGGTGGGTGGATGGATGGGTGGGTGGATGGATGGGTGGATCGATGGATGGATGGGTAGATGGATGGATGGATGGGTGGGTGGATGGGTGAGTGGATGGGTCAGTGGGTGGGTGGGTGGATGGGTGGGTGGATGGATGGATGGGTGAGTGGATGGGTCGGTGGGTGGGTGGATGGAAGGGTGGATGGATGGATGGATGGGTGGGTGCATGGGTGAGTGCATGGGTCGGTGGGTGGGTGGATGGGTGGGTGGATGGATGGGTGGGTGGATGGATGGGTGGATGGATGGATGGATGGATGGATGGGGGGATGGTGGATGGTGGATGATGGATGGATGAGTGGGTGGATGGATGTGTGGACCAGATGATGAATAGGTGGATGGGTGGGTAGATTGGTGAGTAGATACATGGGCGAAGGGATGAATGATTGAATTGATGGATCAGGGGGCGGACAGGTAGGTGGGTGATAGGTCAGAAGAGGAAAGGGTGGGCGGATGGGAGACATGCTCTGGCGAGAGGGAGCTGTCTGGAGTCCGCGAAGGGGACTGCCACGTTCGCAGCGTCGCCGCACTGCCCACGGCGCCACACTGTCTCCCGATGCAGAGGATGAGCCCCAGCTGCCTTGGAGGCGCCATGTGTGCACAAGATCACGTCGCCCTGGCCCATGTCACCCATTGGGGCTCTCTCAGGGCCCCTGGCCCCTCTTCTGAGTCCGCTGGATTTTGTCATTCCAAAGACACTGAAGATCTAAGAGCTCGGGGATGGGAGGGGAGAAGAGGATGGAGGCGCAAGATGTGCTGAGACCCCGAAGGGGCAGGGTCCCGGTGGGGCCATACAGGTCAGATACTCACCCCGAGACTTGCCCCGGCCCTGCATGGAGTAGGCAGGGGTGCAGCTGCGGCCAAAGCGGGTGACTTTCGGGTCCAGGAAGTAGACTGGCCCGGGGCTGGTCTCCTGTGGAGACGCTGGGGAGAGGAGCCCAGGGTCCTGAGGGGGCTTGCAAGGGTCCCACCGCCCACTTAACCCCGAGGCACTCCCACCCCCAGAGGCCCCCAGGCCCCTCTTGGAGAGCAGGGACCTCAGCCCACGAAGGTATGGTTGCGCTGACCTGGGAGCCCTGGGTCTTGCAATCAAAGCTGTTCCGTGGGCTGTGTCCCACCCCCAACCTCTGCCCACCAGGGGTGAGGGGACCGGCTCCTGGACCGTTCGAATCGTGCGTACGGTTAGAGGTAACCAGGCCCCAAGTAAGGGTCCAAGGAGAGCCCTTCCAGAGCTTGGGCGTGCCGTCAGGTGACCAGCCTGAGAGAGGTGCTTGAGTCGGGCTCTGAGAGCCGGGTCCTGGGGAAGCTCTCAGCCCAGGTCAGCCTCCTCTTCACACTAGCAGGATGCAAAGAGGGACGTGAGACAACCCACCAAGGGGGTGGTCCGGCGTCTGGCGCTTCATAACTGGGACCAGTTACTGTGGTTGCCGTTGCTACTGTCTATAAGCCCACTGCGGGATCGAGGTACGTGCACCTAAGCGTAGTGGGTCTGACAAGGATTAACTGGTTTATGTACCACGTGTACGTGTGCACGTGTACATGACACGGTACACACTCATGACAAACGCACACAGCCCACCTCAAGACCTTCGCCTCTGCTGCAAGCTCGGCTTACCGTCCCCTTCTTCTCCAGGGGAGTCCACCAAACTCCTACTCATCCTACAAAGCCCAGATCCCATACCTCCACCTCCAAGAAATCTTCCCTGCGCACTCAGCAGAGTCTACAGGAACCCCCGCTACCCCCAGACCCCCGGCCCTGTCTGTCCCTCTGTCCCAGGGTGAGCTGCTCTGGGCCACCGGCTCAGCTCCCGCCCCTTCCGGGTGACAGACGTGGTGCTGAGTCCCTCCTCTGCCTTCCAGGGCCTCTCCCAGCTTCCTGCGTTTTCTCTCACTTTGGTTTGGGATTGTTGCTGGTTCTGAAGGCTGAGACGAGGCTGCTGGCCCTGCACCCCCCACCAAGCCTCGGTCCACACAAATCAAGGCCCCGCAAAGCAAGGACCCTTCCAGCCCCCAGCCCGGCCCACTCGGGACGCCGGGCGCTCTAGAAAGTGGGGTGAAGGAGCGTGGGGGCATCACAGGCCTGCAGGAGTGAAGCAGTGACTCCACCCGCACGGTGGGCGGCTGGCTGCGGCCGGGGCCCCGGGGCCGCCCCGCCACGGCATCCAATGCTCACTCACACCCTGTCGCTCTCCTTCCGGCCGGGAGGAAAGCGGACGTCACAGAGGCGCGTGGCTCACGGACCAGGCCAGCCCCACGGCCTGCTGTCTCACCGCCTTTCCACTCCGAACGTGACGGATTCTCCTGCCACCCTCCTCGCACCCTGTGGGACATCACGGCCTGGGAGCCCCCACCGTGCTGACCGAGGACCTGGGGCGACACTCAGTCTCAGGGCCCTTCCTTATCAAGCTCTGGCTGGAGACCAGGCACCGCTGTAGCCACTTTGAAGGCATCCAGTCCTCACTTAGTGAACGTCTCCAGGCCTCCAAGGTGTATTCAATCCTGGCCGCAACTTGGTAAGGACTGTGCCCTCATTGTTCACAGAGGGGTAAACAGACACAGCCTGGAGCTTCCCCAGTGGTGAAGCGGTTAAGAATCCGCCTGCCAGTGCAGGGGACACGGGTTCGAGCCCTGATCTGGGAAGATCCCACTTGCTGTGGAGCAACTAAGCCCGTGGGCCACAACTACTGAGCCTGTGCTCTAGAGCCCATGCTCCGCAACAAGAGAAGCCACCGCCCTGAGAAGCCCACACACCACAACAAAGAGTAGCCCCTGCTCACCGCAGCTAGAGAAAGCCCGCGCACAGCAACAAAGATCCAATGCACCTTAGAGGAAAATAAAATAAAATAATAATAAAAAAAAAAAAAAAAAAAAAAGATCCAATGCAGCTAAAAATAAATAAATTAAAAAGAAACAGACACCGCTTGCCCAAGTCAAGCAGCAAGGAATCTGCAAATGCCCTGCAAAACCACACACTACTCCCCTTCCATGAGGAAACAAGGGACCAGAGAGGCACAGCAGCTTCTCCGAGGTCACACAGCAGGGGTTACGTTGCACACCCTCCCGGCTTCCTGCCTGACTCAATGAGAGCTTGGATCTAAGGGGATGAAGAGACGCTCGGGGTGGGAGATTGGAGGCCCACCGCTCCCACACCTCCCCCCCTCTCACCGGCCTTACCCTCACTGGGCCTCCGGAAGAGTGAGTAGGCAGGACCAGCCACCCTGGTGCAGTCGTGGTTGAGGTAGCCCACGGTGGACGGCAAGACATACAAGCCCGGCCCAGAGCCTGCAACCAAAGCCCGCAGATCACAGCCTGGGGCCGTGCACCTTGAGAGATGGGGGAGAACCCGGGGACCAGCCCCTGAGCCCCCACCAGGCCTCCCCGCCAGCCTCCATGGGAGAGATGGGGGAGCAGGAGCTGCCTCCTCAGGGGAGGAAAGGGAGTGACCGGGGCTTTGTGAGTCACAGGAGGGAGGGGCTGCAGGGCCGGGCACCTTAGAACCACTGAGGCCCAGACACGGAGATGTACTGTCACGGGGGGGGGAACGGACCCCAGACACAGAGATGCACTGTCACAGTTGCAGTGTTTGGTGGCCTCTGCAAGAATGTCAGTGCCACATAGACCACGGAATCTGACTGCAGGTGCTTTGTTACAGATGGAGAAACCGTGGCAGGGCCAGGACCAAACTGAGCCCCCAGGGTCAGGCTCGGTGTCAGCTCCCCGTGGTCGCCTGCTCACCACCCACGCAGCCTCCCCGTCTCCGCGGCTCTGCCTCTGAGACGCTGTCACCAGTGAAGACCCTGCAGAGGCTTCTGGTCTTCTCCTCGTGTCCACCCCCCACAGACCTTTGCTGTAGTGTTGACCGCTGTGCCCTCGGCGCCGGGAAAGGTGCCCAGCCTTTAAGTACCCAACCCGGGGGCCCACAGGAATGCCACATTCACATCCATGCTGCAGGAAGGAAAACTGAGGTTTGGGGAAGCGCAAGGGCTTGCTTCCAGCCGGCCTCTGGCACCACCGCCGTGGCCCCCTCGCCCACCTACCGGTCTTCAGGGTGGCCGCCCCACAGGACCTCCTCAGGCCGGTCTCCGGGATCTGGCACTCGGTGGCCTGCCGGCCCAGGGGCGCCAGGGTAAGCCGCGGAGCGGGGTCGCAGGTGAGGGTCCCCATGGCGGGCAGGTGCGGGGCCTGGGGCTCCTGGGGTGGCTCCTCGGCCGCGCGGCTCTGGCTGCGGGTGCAGCACCAGCCCCAATGTTGGCGGCTCCCGCAGGGCTGGCAGAGCCCCGGGGCAGCACACCCTCCAGACGGCACAGACAGCCCCTTGTCCGATGGCAGGGAGTCTGGGGCCCTGGCCCGAGCCGGCTGGCCGGCGGTCGCTGGCCTGGAAGTGGGGCCAGGATCGAGTGTCGGCCAGGCGGCTGGACGGCCCGGGAAAGAGTCCAGTGTCAGCAGAGCTGGTCCCCTGGGAGCCGGCCGAGCTGGGCGGCCCAGTCCAGAGTGGCCCCGGGGAGCTGGAGCTGCAAAAACAACACCCACGGCCTGGTGGCAGTAGGGACAGGTGAGGTCACGGGCGGCGTGGCCCCATTTCTACAGGTGGAGAAACCAAGGCACGGTCCAAGGTCCCCACTCTGGGAGCTGCCAGTGTGGGGCAAGGAGCATTCCTTCCTCCCCTCCTTCCTTCATCCAGGAAGGACTTATTGAGCACCTACTGTGTGCTAGTTTCTGTTTGGTTGGTGGGACATGATGGGAACAGGCGGATGAGGAGTTGATGTTCTCGGGAGGGGAGAGAGGAAACAAGCAATAAACGTATCCGCGAGCACGTGGTGTTAGCAGGTCAAATGTTCTGCAAACACAGAGCAGGGCGGGGAGTTGGGGACAGCCGTGCGGGGGCAGGATGAGAGGTCACCGAGTGAGAAGGTGAGGGAACAGCATTTCAGGATAGGGCAGGGCCGGACAAAGGCCCCAGGCGGCAGCTAGGATGGCGAGGAGGCGGCAGCCTTCCGGAAGCCAACAAAGATTTACTCCATCCCAGTACAGAGTTTATTTCCTTGACTGCACCGAAGGCTGCCACTGCGTCAGGCTCTGGGACGGGACTCAGGGACACCTGGCTGCACGAAAGTCACGCTCCTGTCTCTCCCAGCAGCTCTGCCTGCTGCTCTGTTGTCAGGACCTGTGGCAGACCAATGTGTTACCAGTTGTATGGAGTTACAATTCACATACCATACAATTCACTCCACAATGTAATCTTCATGCAACTGTGTCATTTTGTAACTTTTTAATCTGTGTCAAAGGTCATAAAACTTACATTAGAAAAGAAGATCTTGGGGCTTCCCTGATGGTGCAGTGGTTAAGAGTCTGCCTGCCAGTGCAGGGGACACGGGTCGATGCCTGGTGCGCCACAACGACTGAGCCTGCTCTCTAGAGTCCGTGCACTGCAACAAGAGAGTGCACTGCAACAAGAGAGCCCGCCGCACGCAGAAGCCCATGCACTGCAATGAAGAGTAGCCCCCGCTCTCCCCAACTAGCAAAAGCCCCCGTGCAGACAAAAAAAAAAGTGGGTGAAAAAGTGGGTGCTGAGGAGGGAAATGGGGGATAAATACCCCACCCCACCCCCGCCTGTCAGCACCTCCCATTGAGCCACAACAGCCAGACTCGCAGGAGACCAGGGACACCCCGCTGAGGTTGGCAGAGGAAGAATCCCAGCCCTCCCCATGCCTGGGCCCCCCAGTTCCAGTCAGGACTCGGCCCCCACCGCCTCCATTTCCCCTGTGTCACAGCCCACAACACAGATGAGACCCTACATTCAGATTTCGTGTCCCCTCTGTGCCCTAGGAAGGGGCCAAGTGCTAACACAGGGTGGGGGTGGGGGTGACAGACTGGACCAGCAGCCTGAGCCTGGAAAGGGTGCTCTGGGGACCTCCAGGCCCAGCCCCTCCCCGCCTGAACTCACCACCCCCGGCCTGTCGGCCCCCCACTGCTGGCTGGCCTCTCCCTGGGACTCACGTCAGCCCAGGCCTCTCAAAGCACCTGCGAATGAGCCACGTTTTAATCCAAACTGATACAGGGGCAGCAAACGGCAAATCAGAGAACTAGAAAAAGGAAGCCCAGCTGGGCGTCAGCGGGGCTGGGAACCTGCCGCAAGGCCCAGGTGGGGGCAGCGTCTGGGGAGGCTACAGAGCTGAGCTGTCTTTGGATACAGCCGGTGCTGCTCAAATTACAGCCCTTATTACAGTTACTAGTTCAAAGTTACTAGTGCAACCAGGGTTCAGCTGTGAAGTCCGGCAGTTCCAGGTACTGGGGAAACTGGGGTGAACAAAACCCATAAACTCCCTTCCTCCCCTTTTTGCGGGGACAGGCAGGCAAGCACATCTGCAGTATTAAAGGCAAGTAGTGCGTGGAGAAGGGGGGGCGGGGCAAGGAGGGGCCGGAGGTGTGGGGAGTGCAGCTGCGGAGGCCTCACTGAGGAGGTGTCACTGGAGAAGAGACCACAGGGAGATGTGCAGAGAGCAGGGGCAACCTGGGGAGAGGGCGCACCTGGCGGGGGCACAGCCAGTGCAAAGGCCCTGGGACAGCCCAGCGCCCGGCTGGTGGGAGGGATCGCGGGGAGGCCCCTGCTGGCTGGAGCGTAATGAGGGAGGTGGAGGGCGAGGAGGGGACGGGCGGGTCAGGCCGTTTGGAGCCCGGGGCGCGGAGGGCTCGGCTCTCACCCCGGGGACGCGGGACCCCCGGGGCGGTGGGCGGCGCAGGAACGCGCCCCGCTCGCTGCTCACACGCGCCCTCTGGCGGCGTCGGGGAGGACAGGCCGTGGGCGGCACCGGGACACGGGTCTGAGCGGACTGCGGGGGTCCGGGAGGGCTGGGGATGCGGGGGAGGGCTGGGGGGGGTGTCAGGGAGGATACGGGGAACTGCAGGCCAGCTTAGCAGGGATGGAGGAGGGAGTGAGAAGCAGGTGGGCTCTGGGTCTACTTTAAAACTAGAACCAGGGACTTCCCTGGTGGCACAGTGGTTAAGAATCCACCTGCCAATGCAGGGGACACGGGTTCCATCCCTGGCTGGGGAAGATCCCACATGCCACGAAGCAGCTAAGCCCTTGAGCCACAACTACTGAGCCCGCATGCTGCAACTACTGAAGCCCGTGCACCTAGAGCCCGTGCTCCGCAACAAGAGAAGCCACTGCACTGAGAAGCCTGTGCACCACAATGAAGAGTAGCCCCCACTCGCCGCAACTACAGAAAGCCCCTGTGCCGCAACAAAGACCCAACGCAGCCAAAAATAAATAAAAATAAAATAAAAATTATTAAAAAAAAAAAAACAACTAGAACCAACAGGGTTTGCTGGCAGATCTGATGTAGGGAGGGACGGCGCTACAAGCCTCCAGGATTTTGTCGGCTCACCTCAAACAACGGAGCGGCAGGTACCTGGGCAGAGGCGGGAGGAGCAGCCTTTCAAAGATGATGAGTTCAGTCTCGGGACTGCGGGCTTGGGGCTCCGTGGGAGATGCCCGTGGACAGCTGGTCAGCCAGCTGTACAGGGTGGGTCATTGGTTATCTGCGGGCCCCATGGGGACACCTTGGCTTTTACCCTGAGGAAGGTGGGAGCCCTGGAGGGTTTGGAGCAGAGGAGGCCAACTGTCAGCATGAAGAGAAAGGGAGGCGTCAAGAATGGCTTTGAGGCGAGTCTCCTGGAGGAGCTGACCTCAACTGAGAAGAGGGGCCCAGCCACTTTCCTTAGTTGTTTTACTGTTTCTCGCCTGCTCCGTCCCGGCACACACGCAGAGGAAGCGGCGGAGGCTGTGCATGTCCTGTCCTGGGGTCCAGCACATCACCAGCCAGAGCAGGCTCACAGATACCCTCGGAAGACAGGGGCGAGGGGCTGTCCACACTGCTGCATTGAGCCGGGGCCCCCCACCTGCCTCTAAGGGCTGCAAGTGAGTCTGCACCCCCGGAAGCTGGGTTACTGGATCGCCTGCTGTGCTGTCCCTAGCGCAGGGGGCTGCAGGCCAGGTGTCCGCAGGGACGCCACCCCATGCGGTGCCAGCTCTCCCTCTGCCCTCCCGGCCTGCAATCTGTCATTTCCCACCTCCCGGCGCCCTCGGAACTGTCCCTTATCCGGGCCTGACTCAGACTCACGCGCCTTGGTGGCCACCTGGCCCCCTTCGTTCCAGGGGCGGGGATGATAACAAGGAAGCCTTGTTCCTCCCAGGACCAGGGCGCAGCGAACCTGCCAGCTCCCCTCCCACCTCCATCCCGGGAAGAGCCAGCTCTCCACGTGGGAACAAGCCAAGCAGAGAGGGAGCAGCTCTCTTGTTCTGCAGGGTACCGGCCACGTGCCTGCCCAGTCCCTGTTATGAGATGAGCACACAAGGTCCAGAGGAAGGAAGGGCTCAAATTGGGGGGGAGGGGGGGCTGAAAGGGTCTCAGCAGGATTTCCTGGAGCCCACAAAATCCTACCCGACCACGACCATGTCCTTTCTCCCCTCTCTGGCTTTATCCATCCCCTCTGGCCTCCCAGCCCCAAGGCTTTGCACTCACTGTACCTTCTACCTGGTACACCCCTTCCCAAATAGATGCTTCCTTATCGTCTTCGCTTCCCCCAAGACTTTGCTCAAACCTCCCCACCTGGCCACCCAACTTCACCCCACACCTCGCCCCATGTCCACACTGCCAATCCCCCTTCCGTCTTTTTCTTTTTCCCGCAGCACGTATCACCCCCTACTGCAGTAGAGCATTTCCCCCCGGCGCAGCGATGGGCCAGAGCTCATGAGAGCTGGCTTCAGTTTGCAGGAGTTTTGTGAGCACTTTGATGTCACGCGGGCGGCTCGCACCAGCCGTGGTGGGAGGATTCACCCCAGGAATCAGCACGCGCTACGGAGAAGGGCTTTCCGCCCTAAGGGCCAGCTGTTCTACATTCACAGGCACACAATGCCCGTGTACTATACTTAAGGTTCACGCCTCCCGGTGCCCGCCCCGCCCGCACGCGCAGGGGAGGCCCTCGGGGCGGCGTCAGCGCACTTGGCTCTCCACCGTCACGCGGGCGCCTGGAACGGTATCTGGCAGCCGGTGGGCGCCGGACCCCATCCCCGCCGAGGGCCTTCGTCACGGCCCCGCGCTCCCCGGGCCGGCCCTTCCGGTCCGGGACGCAGGGCCCCGGCCTCGCCGCTTCCGCGCACCGGCCCCGCGCCGCCTCAGGGGCTCCCGCGCCCGGCCTCCCCGGCCGGCTCCCAGGCGGAGAGGCTCAGCGCCGCCGTCGCTCTCGCCCCGAGAGACGCGCGGAGCTACCCCCGGCGCCGACCCCCTCGCCCGCCCGGCGGGGCTAGAGAGGCCGCGCGCGGCCTTGTGGGACACGCGCCTCGGCGGCCACCCCGGCGCCCGCGGCATGCCGGGAGTTGTAGTCCGGCAGCACGAGGCGGCCGCGGGGGTCGCCGGTCGTCGTGGACGGCGGCAGCGGCAGCCCGGGCGTCCCGGCCTTCGTGGATCGGTCTCGGCCTTGGACGTTGGACCTTGGCCCCATCCCCTACCCAGCACCCCCAGAGCCCTGCCCCAGACACGGGCACAGCTCCGCAGCCCCAGTTTCCCACCCTTCCTGCAGAACCAGCCCCAACCCCAGCTTGACTGGGCTCTGAACTTGCACACACACCCCGCCCCCACCCCCCAGCACCCCTTGCTGCCAGGCTCGGACCTTCCTGGTCCCACGTGTGTCCCAGGTGCAGACCCTGTGCTTGAAACAGGCCCGTTGGGCAGAGAACTTTCCTGGGGGGTCTGCTCTGAGCGCTGAGAGTGACCCCAGCCCAGCCCCTCCCCCTCCGCAGGCAGGATGACGCCCCAAGGCTCCCAGGTCGTCCACCGGCACCCTCCCACCCAGGGTTTCCCAGCCTCTGACTTTCGCAGCCCCGGGCACTGGGGCCCAATTGCTCTCCGGGCCCTATGGGGGGTGGAGCAGCTCCCCAGCCACACCCCCTCAATGCCAGGAGCCCCCAGTGTGACAACCACGTGTCCCGGGAAGTCACCCAGTGTCCCTGCCAGGTGAGAACCGCTCTCCTAACCTCATAGCACAGCGGGGATCCCAGGGGTCATCCTGGGGTGTCCGGTGGAGGACCCCAACATTTCCATTCTGTGCTCAGGGACACAAAACCAGTGCAAGCCCCCCCCCCCCAAAGGAGAGTCCCAATGGCCAAACAGAAAAAACGGAAAGAGAAACGGGTGCCAGGAGTAACAAAACATGAGTTTTTAAAAGGTGCTTTGGGGACGTCCCTGGTGGCGCAGTGGTTAAGAATCCGCCTGCCAGTGCAGGGGACATGGGTTCCATCTCTGGTCTGGGAAGATCCCACATGCTGCAGAGCAACTAAGCCCGTGCGCCACAACTGCTGAGCCCGTGCTCTACAGCCCGTGAGCCTAGAGCCCGCGCTCCGCAGCAAGAGAAGCCCACGCTCCGAAAGGAAGAGTAGCGCCCACTCGCCACAAATAGAGAAAGCCGGCGCGCAGCAGTGAAGACCCAACGCAGCCAAAAAATAATACATTACAGATAAATAAAAGGTGCGTTATTTAACCAGGTACATCCAAAATACTATCCTTTCAACACGTAATACTTAATAAATACTGAGATTTTTACATTCTTCATTCACACTAAATGCTGAAAGTCCATGGTGTATTTTAACCTTACCTATATCTTCCTCTTAATTTTCACTGGAAGTACTTCATCTCTATATGATTTCCCAAAATTGGAGATGAGGGAATTCCCTGGCTCCAGAGGTTAGGATTCTGTGCTTACACTGCAGGGGGCACGAGTTTGATCCCTGGTCAGGGAACTAAGATCCCGCAAGCCACACAGCACAGCCAGAAAAGTAAAAAATAAAATTGTAGATGAAAAAGTAGATTCATAAACCCAGACTGTTCCAAACATACTTAAAAGTTTCCCAATAAGAGAATCAAACGTCTGTTTTTAGGTTGATAATTAAATTAAAAATTACATTTCAGGTAGTGAGTAGCCACACCTGGCTGGCAGCTCTACCCAGGCCTGTGCCCCAAGCTTGTCACCTCCCCTGCTGGGCCCTCCTGGGAGGGATCAGCTGGGCTACAGCCGGCTGGCCTAAAGGTTGGCATTTCACATGGCTTGCTCTGGGACCCACAGCAACTCCTTGTCACCTGTGTGAACTGACCACAGCACTTCTGTCCTGGGGATGGCCCTCCCACTCCCCAGTGAACTCCCAGCCTCCGTCACAGCACGGGGTCTGCCTCCCTGGTCAGGCAGAGCAGTGCTTCCCTCCTCAGACACAGCTGGTCCCCACACCAGGGCTGCCAACGTGGACACGTGGGGTGGTCGACGGGGGTGGATGGGTGCGTGGCTGGGTGGACGGCTGGGTGGACAGCTGGATGACCACTGGGCAGATGGACAGGCAGGTGAGTGCTGGGCAGGCAGACTTCTGATCTGAGCTCCACCCCGGTCTGCCCATGTCTGCTAAGGTCAGCCCTCCTTGCCCCTCAGCCCAGCTCCGCCAGGGGACTTCAGGGACCAGCAGGGATGGCGGAGGCCCGACGGAGCAGCTCCCATCCGGCTCTAGAGCCTTTCGTGCAGCTGTGTGACAGGCGATCCCACACAGCCTCTGTCTCCCCCAGCCTCCCTGAGACCACGGAGGCAGGGAGCCACCCAGGGAGGGGGCTCAGGCTGACATCTGGGGTCCTCCAGCAGCAGAGCTGGGCGGGGCACCCGAAAGGGGCCCCACACCACCCAGCCCTGCTCTCGTGGCTCCAGCTCACCCCAAAGAACATCCCTGAGGCCCCAAGTGCTACTGAGGGGAGCCGGCCAGCTGGGGTGCAGCAGTCCCGGGGGAAGGGGCACGGTCCGAGGCTGGGGCGCTGGCCTCTCCGGACACCCTCCTTGGCCCCGAGTGCCCTGCAGAGCCGCGCTGCCGTCCTGGGTAGGCGGGAAGGAGGCCAGGATGCTGGGATTGGGTGGGGGCCAGCACCTTCATGGGAAGGAGGCTTCCTGTAGAGGCCACTGAGGACTTCCTCTGGGTCGGGGGCAATGCTGGGAAGAGGGGACCGGGAGCAGGAAGCCAAGCTGGGGGATACAGCCGGGACCTCAGCCCCCACCCAGGCAGCTCCTGTGGGCTCAGGCTCCCAGGGGCAAAAGCAGGCGTCCCTGGGGCAGGTGGGACGTGCAGTTCAGTCCCCCCACCACTGGTGCTGGCCCGGCCCCTCCTGGGGCCATCCGGAGCCCTCTCGTCACCTGCCACCTACCTCGCTTCTCCCCACCCCACGCTCCCCACCCCGCTTTGCTTCTCTCCCGCAGCTCTGCCCAGAACCTTCTTCCTCTGTTGAGCCCAGCCGTCCCTTTCTCAGGGTGGCCTCCACTGAGTCCGTGGCCATCACGTGCCCCTTCGTGCTGCCCTCTTACGCCGTGGGTGTCATTCACCCGCCTCGTCCATGCAGGCAGAGGCTTGGAGCTGGAGGGACCGGCGGTGGGGGGGGGGGGGGGGGGGAGGCGGGCCCACGCCCTGCGAGGGCCTCAGCTGCCCGGGCTGCAGGAAGCCGGGTCAGAGGCTGGGAAGAGACCCATTCACCAGGCCTGCTGCCCCCCACCCAGGTTAAGGGCCCAGCTTCCCGAGAAGGGCCCACACCTCCGGCCTGGGGAGGGCCGCAACCTTGGAGTCGCCTTCCTGTGCGGCCTTTCCCGGCACTGGGGACCGAGGGGGATGGGACCAAGGAAGCCAGACTCTGGGTCCGCACACCTGGGCGCCCCTGAGTCTCGGCTCCCCTCCCCTGCCCCCAGCCCCCAGCCTCAGCTCCCCTCCCCTGCTCCTGGCCCCTGCTCTTGGGCCCCAGTTTCTGCCTCTGACAATTAAGACGTTGGGAACACAGGCAGAGGTAGTGGTGCTTAGAAACAGCATGGCAGGTGGGCTCCTCTCTTACACTGAAGTCAGGGAAACTGAGGCAGAAGTCACACCCTGAAGTCAGGCGGCGGTGGGGGGACAACCAGGACTCCCCATCCTTTTCCTCCTGCATGCCTGTTGTGCACAGGGTCTGGGGTCACAGCAGACAAGATTCCCCCCACTCCCAGTACACGGGGCATGTGACAGCAGCCACTTGACCTCGCTAAGGGCTGCGAGGAAGCGAGGTGGGAGAGGGCAGCTGGCTGGGGAGCTTCCCACTCAGAAGGGGCATCTGGGCACAGAGTGGGCAGGGGAGGCACGTGCTAAGGTCCTGAGGCTGCCCAGCCCCACAGGCTCGGGCCACAGCCAAGAGCTGGCATTTCTCCTGTCGGGGGAAGCTGCGGGGTGTCCTCGTGCTCAGAGGGTGCTTCCACATCCACGCTGGGTGCCCGGTGGTGACGGCCTTGGAAGAAGGGGATGAGGCCAGTCTGAGGCGCCCAGAGAAAAGAGCGGATGGATTCCGGCGCTGGGAAGATGAGGTTCTCAGGCCTCGGGTCCCCTCGCAGGCGTCTCCCGGGGACCCCAGACCCAAGGCGCGGTGGGAAACAGAGCACTGAGGCAGCCCCACGCCCAGGGAGCCAGGCCTCCATCACTCCTGCCCGGAGGTGGGTGGGGAGGCGTCCCAGGCACCGTGGGCCTCACCACCCCCACGACACCTTCATCGCCGACAGGAACCCCCTTCCAAGCGGGTCCCCCCACCCAGGAGGGCCAACTCAGACCCCCCCCCCCCCCCCGGCCGGCCGCCCAAGCCTGGGGGAGGCCACTCCGCCCCGGCCCCGCGCGGCCGCTCCGGGCAGCGAGCGCCGAGATTCCCGCGACGGGGCGAACCTGGCGCCGGCCCCGGGCCTGGCTTCGAGTTCCACGCAATTGACCTCGACAGACTGACCTCGACGGTCAGCCCTCTCCCGCCTCCATCTTCCGATCGTCCGTCTGGAAGAGTGAGGCCTGGAATCGGCCCAGACCCCCCGCCCCCGTCTCCGGCCCCCAGCCCCGGCCTGTCTGTCGCCTCCGGGGTCGGGGGTCAGGGTGGGAAAGCCCCTCGGGAAGCCCCCGGGGAGCAGCCGGAGGAGGGGGCGGGGCAGCGGGGTCGGGGGGCGGGCGGGGCGGGGCGGGGGGGGGAGCAGCCCGGGGCGCCGCTACTTAAGCCCGCTGCGCCCGCGGGCCGGGGACAGAGCCTGGGCGCGAGCATGGAGCGCGGCCTCGCCCTCCTGCTTCCCCTCCTCCTGGGGCTGCTCCGGCCGGGCCGCGGTGAGCGCGGGGGGGGCTCCGCGCGGGGAGGGGGCTCGCGGGGGGGGGGGAGGCGCCGGGGGAGGGGGAGGGGGAGGCGGCGGGGCCGGGGCTGAGAGCGCTGTCGCCCGCAGCGGGGCCGCTGCAGGTGGAGCCCGCCGAGCCCGAGGTGGCGGTGGCCGTGGGCGAGTCGCGGCGGTTCGCCTGCAGCCTGGCCTGCGCGGACGGCAGCGCGGCGGCGGTGCGCTGGCGCGGCCTGGACACCAGCCTGGGCGCCGTGCAGTCCGGCGCGGGCAGCAGCGTCCTCTCCGTGCGCAACGCCTCGCTGGCGGCCGCGGGGACGCGCGTGTGCGTGGGCTCCTGCGGGAACGTCACCTTCCAGCACGTCGTGCGGCTCCTGGTGTTCGGTGAGCGCCCGCCGCGGCCCTGCCGTCCCTCGTCCCTGGGCCGCCGCTGCCGGGGAGGCCTCCCGGACGGCCCCGCCCCAGCCCGAAGCCCGCCTCGCCGGCTCTGCTGAGCAGCTCCGCGGCCCGTTCCTCCTCCCCGCATCCCCTCTGCCCCAGTCCACCCCCAGACCTGCACCTGACCCCCTGCCCGTCCTGCGGGTGCGGCACTGGGTCTTCCCTGTCCCCGCGCCCCCTCCTCAGGGCCCGGCTCTGACCCTGGGGGTTCAGCCCACCCCCTTCCTTCCTTCCCTCCGCAGCCTTCCCGGACCAGCTGACTGTGTCCCCGGAGACCCTGGTAGCCGGGCCAGACCTGGAGGTGAGCTGCACGGCCCACAACGTCGCGCCTGCTGGCCCAGGCATCCTCTCCATGTCCCTGCTCCTGGGGGACCAGGAACTGGAGGGCGATGAGGACCTCCGGGAGGTGACGGAGGAGCCCCAGGAGGGCGAGGAGCTCCAGGAGGACGAGGACCCGCTGTTCCGGGTGACCCAGCGCTGGCTGCTGCCCGCCTTGGGGACCCCTGCCCCACCCACGCTCCACTGCCAGGCGACCATGAGGCTGCCGGGCTTGGAGCTGAGCCACCGCCGGCCCATTGCAGGTGAGCCTGGGCCTCAGTGTCACCCCGGGACGTGGGGGAGGTCACGCCCCCCAGCGCCTGTGAGCCTTGATGAGTGGTCCCCGGGGGCTCCTGTGGAATCCTGGTTCTGCCCCTCCCCTCCGGTGTGCCCCCCGGGTGGGTCACAGTGCCACGGCCGAGAGAAAACTGCGCTCCATTTCCAGCCTGTCCGCTGGTAGGAGCTAGGGGCTGCTTCTCGCTCGTTCATTCATTTAGCACATTTGCGGAGCACCTGCCCTGAGCCAGGGCCCACGACAGCCTGCCCTTCCTCTACCCACAGTCCCCCAGGGCTCCCACCTTCCTCCAGGTGAGAGCCCAAGCTCCCCGCACCCCCGGGGCCTGCGCAGCCAGCTCTGCTGGCCCCGTTCACCACCCCCCAGCTACCCCACCCCGCATTCACTCTGCTGTTCCTTCAACACCCCTCGTGCAGTCCTGCCCAGGGCCTTCGCTCTGCTGTGCTCCCCACCGGGAATGCTCTTCCCCACTCTCCCTCCCCCACCTCCCTCAGCTCTCCTTCCCAGTGAGGCCTGCCCGGCCCTCCCTGTCTAAGCGGTCAAAGCCCACCCACCCCCACCACAAACACATGCCCTCTCTCTTCTCCTGTTGAATGATTGTTAACACCTCTTATCAGCATCCGACTCTCCTGTGTTCTCTATTTTTTTCCCGTTATCTTGTCTCCCCTGCTGTTCATTTCATCGAAATAAGAAAGTGTCACTCTTGTTCATGGCTGTGTCTCCAGTGGCTAAAACACTGCGCAGCGCACAGTAGGTGTTCAGTAGATACAGCCTGAGTGAATTAATCAGTCGCTGTTGTCACGGAGCCTGGTGCATAGTAGGTGCACAATGAATGCTTGCGGAATGAACAAATGACATTTAACACGGGGCCTGGCACACCGTAGGTGCTCAGTTCACGGCAGATGTTATTATCAGATGTCTCATCTGGGACGGGCCCTGCCTGCATCACCAAGCCTCTGGCAGCCTCTCACTAAGGAAGCACAGATTTGTTCTCTGAGAGGGCACCCCGAAATTCACGTTAATGGCTGGGTCCTGGGGCCGGGAAGGGCTTGGCTCAAGGGGAAGCCCGGGTCGGGGGAGGCAGGGGTACGGTGGGAGGGCGTCTCACAGCAGCACGGACAGACTCCCTCTCGGGGCCTCAGTCTCTCATCTGCACCACAAGGAACGAGCAGAAAACTCAGGTGTGTCCTGGTTCTGTGCAAGGGCGGGGGGTGGGGCCCTTCCCTGTCCCCACTGCTCACCCCCATTATAATAAAATCCAATACCCTCATCACTCTCCGCACCAGCCCCTGGGGGGGGGCTATCACCCCCTTTACAGTTGAGCAAAGGGAGACACGGAGATTTAGGTGCGCGCGCTGGAGGAAGGGGCATGGCATCCCGACTGCACTTCTACCCACTGCAGTACCCTGCGATTCACCCACGTGAATGGATGGGGCTTGGAGCGGTTCTGGTCTAACCATGGGGTCCAGGTGGAGAGATGGAAGCAGGAGAGGCAGCTGGGCAGCAGTGAGAACAAATGGCTGCTGTGTTTTCCAGTCCTGCAGCGCCTGACCTCCCCGGAGACCCCCGTCACTACCTCCTCGGAGCCCCCCATGACAGCCTCTTCGGAGCCCAGCATCACAACGTCCCCAGAGCCCACGGATACAACGTCCCCAGAGCCCCCTGTCACGACATCCCCAAACCCCCCCATCACTACCCCCCCAAAGCCCCCCATCACTACCCCCCCAAAGCCCCCCATCACCACCTCCCCTCCTACCCCCGAGGTCACCCCAGAGCAGGCCTCCACCCGCAGCCCCAGGAGTCCCAGCCCCGCTACCAGGAACAGCTCCACCAGGCCCTGCCACCCAGAGATACGCCAGTTGTCAGCACCGGGCGGGCTGGAACTGCTGTGTGAGGCGGCGTGCGGCCCAGGCACGGTCGTGCGCTGGACCCAGGCCCCTGGCGGGCTGGCGGCCTACGAGATGCAGGAAGCAGGGGTCCAGGCTTGGCTGAGCAGCCGGAGCGTGCTGTGGGCCAGCTGCCACCCCGAGGGCTGGTTCCAGTGTCGCCTGGACCCCGGGGGCCAGACGGCCAACCTATACGTGGCCCCAGAAATATGTGAGTTCAAGGGCTGGGGCGGGCACGGGGGGAGCCTGGGAGGGAACGGGCCTTGCGCCCAGGCCTTAGATAAGGGGTGCTCTGTCAGACCGTGTCCCTCGCTGTCCAGTGGGCTTCCCAGACCCTGTAAGATCACAGCTGCCTTCGTAACGATAACTAAGTTTCAGGGATTGTGTACGTGTCACAGCACTTTGTAAACTCTAAACTCTGTGGACTGAGACAGCCTGTGGAATAGAAATAAAAGGGACTTCCCGGTGGTCCAGCAGTTAAGACTCCGTGCTTCCACGGCAGAGGGCGCAAGTTCCATCCCTGGTCTGGGAATTATGATCTGTGTGGAGAGGCCAAAAAAAAAGGAATACAGCCACTTCAGTAATTTCAGTTTTTCTGGTAGCCACATTCAGGAAAAAACAAAACAAAAATAAGCTTGACAATATGTTTCATCGAACCCAGTATATCTCAAACAGTATCACTTCAACATGTAATCTGTCAAGAAGCATGAATGAGATTTTTTTTTTTTTCAAACTAAGTCTTCAGAATGTGATGTGTGTTTTACCCAGACAGTGCTGTCCTCTCTGACTGGTCATGCCTCAGATGCAGCTGTAGCAAGTTGCCCCTCACTGGACAGCCCACTTCTAACTACAAGGTCCTATGTACCTTTCAGAAGACTCACTCTAAAGGTCTTTGGGTAGTCCAGGGATTTTCGTACATTTCAGAAGGCGTTTTAAACCCTGAAGTCCTTTGTAAAATTTCAGGGAACAAGGTCAATCTGGGAGCCCTTAGCAAGCTCTGCTGGGCTGCTCCCCAAACCTGCAGAGAGGTGCAAGACTCCGGATGCCTCTCTCTCCAGGCTCCCCGCTGAGGTCCACAGCCCTGTGGATGGGAAGCTTGGTGTTGGGGCTGCTTCTCCTGGTGTTCCTGACCTACCGCCTGTGGAAACGCTGCCGGCCGACCAGATGACCTGGGCCCCCTGCCCTGCCTGGACCACACCGAGGGGCACTTCCCTTCCACTCAGTTGCGGCTGGAGGACGTTTGCAGCATTCTGGACAGCAGGGAGGCTGACCATAGGCCCCTTACCCTGATGGCCAGCACGTCCAGCTCCCCAGTTGGCTGGGCTTCCCCTCAGTGGGGTCCCTGGGGAGCCAACCCCCTCACCCCCACCCAACGATGCGAAGCTGGAGAATAAAGAGCATCTGGTCTGACCTCGATGGTTCCTGTCGTGGTCCGAGGGCACCGGAATCCTCTGCACAGCTCCAACCATCCTCTGCTCTAGGTGACTCCCCAGAGAGACAAGGAAGGACAAGACACCCCAGCCCCATGCGGCCAGGGCTGGGGGGGAAGAGGCGTGTGGTCTGCCTGGTGCCTTTCCCCTGCATGTGGGGACACTGGCACTTATAGAGTAACTAGAAGTCCTCAAAAGAATCGGAGAAAAGTATTTGTTGGCAAACAGCACGGGCAAAGACACAGAAAAGAGGTGGCTTCATAAGGGAAATTGCATCTCTTTTGGGGTGGCTGGGGGCTAAGGCGGGGGGAGAGGCGAGAGAGTGATTTCGGCAGATGCAGGGCTGCAGATGGCAGGGGCGTCAGACTTCTGGATCCGGGGAGCTGTGGGACAGTTTAGAGCTACAGAGGATGCGGTGTGAGAAAGATCCCTCTGGTGGTAAGGAAAGGTAACAGCCCGGGATCAGGAACTCGGGACCGTGTGTGGTCCACTCGTTCTGCGAACGCGAACAGAGAACTAGGGGCGGCGGAAGCGCAGACCAGGCCCCTAACCCAGCCTGGTGGAGAGAGGGGGCCTTTCCCCACGAGGTGAGCTACAAACGCGCACCGAGATTGGGTTGGGCTGAAGGCCAGGCAGAGCACAAAGGCTCCGGGTTGAAAATCAGAAAAAGGGGCGGGGAGAAAAAGAAAAGAAAAGAAAAGGGGGCGGGGGCGGCGCTTAGTCCAGGAGTTAGGGTGGAACCATCCCCTCCATCCTCGGCAGGGCTTCCCTGGTAACCAAGGAGACCGGTTGCTCGGGGACCCATCTAACAACTCCGCCCACCACCAAGATGGCAAGCAATCTGGCTTCGTACCAGAAAGCGAGCCCTTCCTAGGGATCCATTTTGGAGTCTGGCAAAATCTAAGTTTGGGGCCTAAGCCAGGAACGCCAACCGACACACCTAAAGAGGAGACCGGAGAGAGCGCGCCACTGAGAACCGCGGGAAAGCGCGGCCCGCGCGGCTCGCTTCCCAGAGTCCCAGCGGCATCCGAGCGCCCTCTGCCCTCAACCAAGATGGCCACCGCGCGGCGCCGGCGCGCTGTGAGCCGCGGCAGTGCTTCCGGCCCCGCTGCCCTCAGCGAAGATGGCGGCAGTGGAGAAGCGGCGGCCGGCGGCGGCCCAGGCGGCTCACTTCCCAGACGGCGGGCGGCCGGGAGTGTCCCGAGCAGCGGCGACGGCCGAGAGTGAGGAGGACTTCCTGCGGCAGGTCGGCGCGACGGAGATGCTGCGCGCGGCCCTGCTGAAGCTGCTGGAGGCCCGACCCGAGGAGCCCATCGCCTTCCTGGCTCACTACTTCGAGAACGTGGGCCTGCGGTCCCCCGCAAGCGGCGGCGCCGGGGAGCCCCCGGGCCAGCTCCTGCTGCAGCAGCAGCGCCTGGGCCGCGCGCTGTGGCACCTTCGCCTGGCTCACCACTCCCAGAGGTGCGGGGCGGGGCCGGGGCGGGGCCGGGGCGGGGCGGGGCGGGGGCGGGGCCGGGGCGGGGCGGGGCCGCGACCGGACTTCAGCTCCCAGTGGGCTCCGCGCGCCTCTCCGCCCCCGGCGCCGGCGCTCGAGTGCGGGGCGTGCTGGGAACTGTAGTCCTCTATGCCTGGCGCGGGAGGGGCGCGGATGGCGCGGGGCTGCGGGGCCCCTGCGGGGCCCCTGCGAGGCCACGCGAATGCTGGCGCCGGGAGCTCTGGTCGACTTGGGCTTTGGTGATGCCTCTTTGCAGGTGCTGAGGTCCCCCTTGCAGCGTACCCCACTTTTGAAAATCATGGAGCCCAGACAGGACTTGGCCCTAGGTCGCAGAGCAAGGCCTCAAAGCCAGGTCCCTCCTAGCTGCCTCGTTCCCAGCGTGGTAGCATCCCCTTACATTCAGCCAGAAAATGAATATTTACAGGGCCGGGCCGCGGAGGTAGAGAGCAATCCAGTCCCCCGAGGGCAGGAGAGACGTCCAGGCAGGGCACTGCATGACACACAAGGAAAGGTGTTGTGGGCACGAGGCCACCGAGTGCACTGGCCTGGAGGCTGTGGGGGCTGCAGTGTAGGACCCGCGGGGGAGGGGAAGGCCCCGAGTCTTCGCAGGGCTGAAGCAGGGAGGGGTGGACGGGATGGCGCCTACCCCCCACCCCCACCCCACAGCTCTGAGCCCGTGGAAGACGGTGAGGGAATGGCCTACATCCGGTGGGTGGGGAGAAGCTGTTTGACTCGCAGCATCAACCGGACCAGGTGGCCGCTGGATGTGGGTGGGCTGGGTCGTGGATGGGGATTGGTCCCCAGAGAACCCAGGAAGGGAGGCGGAAGCCAAGCAAAGGAGCATTGCGGCCTGACCCCGGCACCCGCCTGCCTGGGGGCAGCCCTCCCGAGACAGTTTAGAGAGAGTTAAGGTGCGGTCCCCAAGCAGGGGAACACAGAGAAGCTGGGAGGGAGCCGGGTGTGGGAAGGGGTGTGGCGCGCGGGCATCCACGCGGACCACCCCGTCTCTGCCACAGGGGAAGGGGGAGCCGGGTGTCCGAGTGGCAGCCAGAAAAGGCAGCAGCCGGGGCCACTTCTGAGATGGGGACCTGGGGGTTGGGGGTTCTGCTGGGTCTGCAGGGGCTGGTGCAGAAACAGCCCCAGGTGGTCCGTGAAATGGGAGGTCACTGGCTTGCGGGAAGCTTCCACACTGGCTTGGACCGTTAAGTTGGGGGCTGGGAAAACCTCACAGCAGGAAGATGAACAGTCGGGTGTGCAGCGGAGATGTGCATCCGGGCCAGGAGGTTGTCAGGTGGCGTGGGGGGTTGTGAGGGCCTCCGGGGGGCTGAGAAGAGCCCAGGACCTGCCTCTGAGGAGCCCAGCCTCAGCGAACCCACAGGAAAGCGAGAGAAGCACAACAGACGTGAAGGAGGGAACCAGAAGACACTGGCACCTAGGACATCTTCCAAGGAGAAGAGTCAGCGGCAGGCTCACCACGTCCAGTTGTTCAGGTTAAGCACTGCACAAGCTGCTCACTCCACAGATGTCACAGATGAGGACGTTTACATGAAGGCTTTTTGCAGAGCTTTATCTAATTCACACTAAGGCACCTTGTGGGCTGGCAGTGGCCCTGCGTCCAATGGCCCTAGAGATGAGGGCTGAGAAATGTTTGTTGGATTTAGAACCAAGGGGGCCATTTGAGTGTCCTGGGGCTGCTGTAACCAATTACCACAAACTTGGTGACTTAAAACAACAGAAATTTATTCTCCCACCGTTCTGGAGGCCAAAGTCGGAAATCCAGGGATGGCAGGGCTGTGCTCTCTCCGGAAGCTGTAGGGGAAGGTCCTTCCTGCCTCTTCCAGCTTCTGGAAGCTCCAAGCATCCTTGACTTGTGGCCACGTCCCCACAGCCTCTGTCTTGTCTTCCTGTGGCATCTCCTCTGTGTCTCTCTCTTAAAAGGACACTTGGCATTGGATTTAAAGCTACTTCACGCCATCTCCAGGTTCAGAACTACTTACATCTGCAAAGACCGTATTTCCAAATAAGGTCACACTCAAAAGTTCTAGGTGGACGTGCACTTGGGGGGACACTGTTCACTGCACTGCAGGGATGCCGGAGCCATCTGCAAGGGGCACAGAGGGAGAGGAGCGAGCGTGGCTGGTGCTGGTGGCACACCTGGTCTCCCAGCGGTGGGGCTGGTGCTGAGCTCAGAGATGGCTTCCCAGTTAGGAGCTCCGTAACCTTGGCTACCAGGTCAAAAGCAGAAGCCAGGCCAGGTGGGTCCTGGGTGTGAGAGACAGGTGGTCCCCCCGAGGCCAGGTAGCTTCACCCCAACTCTGAGGGGTGGGCTGGGGCATCTGAGGCTGCTCTTCAGAAAGTCCTCAGCATGAAAGATTTGGCGAGAATTCAACCAAAATCCCCTCTGCCGGTGTCTCAAGAAATCACACGTGCTGGCTGCTAGGACTGGTGATGGCAGCGCTGACATCCCAGCGGCCCTCAGAGCCTGGGGCGTCCTTCTAAGCTGCCGCGTGCTAATAGGAACAGCAGGAGTGCTGACCCCTGCAGGTCCCCGCAGCCCCAGAAACCATGCAAAAGCACCAAAGGGTCTGAGCCAGTCTCCTCGGCTCAGAGCATCCTCTGTGGGGGTGGAGCAGCCTCCCTGCCCCCACCCACTCGATGCCAGGAGCCCCCCACATCGTGACAAGCACAGACATCCCCAGACATCACCCAGTGTCCCCTGGGGGCAGAATCTCCCCGGACAAGACCCCCCAGGTTATGGGATTCCACAGACCCCCCCCCCAGAAGACTACATTCCATGACCATGTGGCCTCTGAGGTCCTGGGACGCTGAACACATTTAAATACACACCTGAGGGTGAGGCAGGGGGCTGACCCACAGGTGCGGGGGCCCCCCCCTGGTTTACACCATGTGACTCAGTGGGAATGTATGCAGGCATCTGGTTTGAGCAGGGAGAGGACCCAGTCTCTTTCCAGACAATTAACCAGAGTCCCTCCCTCTCGGCACTGCTGACCCTGGGGAGGTGAGGTCACTCTGTGGGGGGGGCCATCGCGGGCCCTGCAGGTGTTGAGCAGCCTCCCGGGCTTCCACCCACCCAGTGGTGGCAACCAAAACTGTGCCCAGACGTCACCAGTGTCCCCTGGGGGCAAAGTCGCCCTGTTGAGAGCTCCCGGTCTGCAGCGGAAAGTCTCTGTGTCTCTGTGACATGACCCAAAAATAGGTTCTTTTTAACAAACGCCCACATGCCTGGCACACTGGTCCACGTGGCAGCTGACACAGGTGGAACGGATGGCAGACAGCGAGCGTGCCCTCACGGCTGGGAGCCCCCGGGAGAGCGCCTCAAGGTGGGGTGTGGGCCGTACCTGCCCCGCTGTGCAACTTCCTGCCCACAAGGCCCACGGTAAACAGCACCTGGACAGCGCTGAGTGGCAGCCAGTGACAGCTAATGACAGACGCACGTGGGGCCCCTGCCACACGCCGGGCACAAAATCTACCCTCTGCCCTCCGGAGAATCCTGCGATGCAGGGGCTAGGACCCTTATTCTCCAGATGAGGGAAGCAGAGTGCAGTGGCTAGAACTGGTGCAGGTCTGTGCTGACCAGAAACAGCGCTGAGCATACAGGGTGCGCCGTGGACCCCTGCCGCCTCCAGGGAACGTGAATCAGCTCAAGACGACTGGTGGGTCCACCAGGTTCCCGGGGGAGACATCAGGCCGCAGGGACAGACACCCGAAACCTCAGGGGCCTCACACAACTGCTGCTGGGTCTGCAGGGGCTGGCTCACGCAGGCTTGCGGGGAGGGGACCCTCCACGGGAGGTGGACCACGCTCTCATGGGGGTGGGGAGGGCTGCCTTCAAGAATCCGCCCCCCCCACATATTCACACCCTCCGGCAGCTGCCTGCCACGTCAAACTGGGCCAGCCTGTGTTGTCGCCCTGCTGGTCACCTGCTCCGGGAGCCAGCGCCATGTCCTCAGTGCACTCACGCTGCCCCATGGGGAGAGGCCTCCACAGGGACCTTTCAGGGGACGGCGGCTCCGCTAGGGTCCTGGCTGCAGACTGAGCCGGGACCACCCAGCCAAGCTGCTCCCAGTTCCTGACTCAGGCTACAACGTGATGTCGGTGTGGGGGTAACTGCTACGTGGCCGCAGAGCTGACACAGGCATCGTCCCTACCAGGCTTGCTCCCACCACAGCCCCCGCATCCTGGGGAAAGGAGCTGGTGACAGAAGCTCCTACGAGGGGTTACTGTGAGGCAGCAGCTAACACGGTGCCAGTCCTGGAAACGGGGGCAGGAGAGGTGAGAAGTGAATCCCAGCGGGGCGAGACTCTAGGTCCTGCCTCCTCCCTTCTGGGCCTCTGTTCCTCCTCTGTAAGGGGCCTTGCCCCACGGAGCTCACTGGGCGGCACGTCCAGCCCTGGGCACCTGCTGTGCTCTGGACCAGGCTGGCACCCACACTGGCCCGTACGGCAGGTGGCATGCCAGGTCCCGCAGATAAGAGTGGGCCTGGTCTCCCAGAAGAGGCGACTGTCAGCCCTGCGGGAACCCCTTTCTCTGTGGGACCCTTGGCCTGACCATCAGCCCGCCCCGAGCCTCACTTCCGCTTTGCTTTAGGGGAAGTGGAACTGGGCCGTGGCCAGGTGCCGGCGGTTGGGGTGAAGATGGGAGTGAGAGCCAGGTACCTAGATGCCCAGGCTCACCCCAGCCCACGCCCTCAGCCACCTGTGAGGCCCTGGCGTGGCCAGGGTGCGTGGTGGGGCCTCGGGGTCCTCACGGGGCAGGCGGTAAGTAGCGTCAGCGCCACGGCCGGCCTCTGATGTGACTGTCAGGTCTGCTGTTGCGGCAGGAGGCAGCGTGGCTGCCTGCGGACAGAGCTTTACCCACAAAGACCGGCGGCAGCAGGTTCGAGCCACAGCTGTGGGCCTGCAGGAGTGACATGGGTTCACCCAGGTTAAAAGGTGGGGAGTGTCCTGCTGCAATGACACCCCGTGGGTGCGTGTCACCTGCGGGATGGAGAGTCTGGGCAGACGCTGGCTGGCGGAGTCAGCCGGCGTTTCTCGGGCTCCTGGGCAGTGCTCTGGGCGCCGGGGCTGTAACTAGGGACGGACAGGTAAAGCCCCGAGGTGGGCTCCTGGGCTGATGTGGTGGGGAACTCATGAGGACACCACGAAGAGAAGTACAGGAAGGGGCTGGGGGTCAGGGAGGGGAGGGGAGGGGAGGGGAGGGGAGGGGAGGGGAGGGGAGGGGAGGGGAGGGGAGGGCCCCCCCCCAAAGGTGACACCGAGCAAAGGCTTCGCGGAGCTGTGGGTCGGTCTCGGGGAGAGGCTGGGGGCAGGGGCGGGGCAGGCTCCTGCGCGGCCCGACGCCCGCTCCGCCCGCAGGACCGCCTTCAACAACAACGTGGGTGTGGCCTACGAGTGCCTGAGCGCCAGCGGGCGCAGGAAGAAGCCGGGGCTGGACGGGCGCACGTACAGCGAGCTGCTGAAGCGCATCTGCCGGGACGGGGAGGCCCCCGAGGAGGCGGTGGCGCCGCTGCTGCGCAAGATCCAGTGCCGGGACCACGAGGCCGTGCCGCTGGCCGTGTTCCGCGCGGGGATGCTCACCTGCTTCGTGCTGCTGGAGTTCGTGGCGCGCGCCGGCGCCCTCTACCGGCTGCTGGAGGGCCCGGGCTTGGCCGCGGCCGACCGCCGCGTGGGCCAGGCCGTGCTGGACACGCTGGAGGGGGCCCTGCAGGCCAGCGACGACACCGCGCCCGCGAGCTACCTGGAGGCCGGCTCGCGCCTGGGGCCCGACAGCCTGGCGCTGGCCATGGACCGCGCGCTGGTGGCCCGGCGGCCCAGCGCCCCCATGACCCGGGAGGAGTTCCTGGAGAAGGCTGCCGCCCTCTTCATCGCCAAGGTCAAGCCCGTGGGCTGAGCCCCTCCCTTGGCTTGGCCGCCGCCTCCCGCGCCCGGATGCCTGGTGCCCTCAGGGCCTGGCTCACCGGGGCCAGGACTGGGGTGTCCCTGCATGCCGGGGCTGCAGGGAGCCCCCCACCCCCAGCTTCCCACCTGGAATGATGCCCAAGCCCCCTTCAGGCCAGGGGGAGGCCGAGAATCCCTCCTAGCAAGCCTGCCAAGGCCCCTCCCCTCAGCAGAAATAAAGGCTGTTCCCCAGGCTGACCTGGTGTGTGTGTGCCCGCCCGTGTCCCCGGAAACGCTCTCCACTGTGGCGGAGCCCGGCCAGCCCCAGAGGGTCCCACCACCGCCCAGAAGCCCCAGGGTGCCCTGGACTCGGCTTTATGGGAGCAGAGGGCACTGGGGCACCCAGCGAGGTGCCCTGGACCCACAGCCCCAAGACCTGGGGGGCACGGCTGGCTCCGACCTGCCCTCCACGGGTGCCCCACCCCAGCAGCTCCTCCCTGGACCTCAGTTTCGCCAGCCACCGAAGGAAGAGGTCAGCTGGGCAGGCAGTCACAACGCTGACGACAGAAATGGCTAACACGTTCGATGCCTGCAATGTCTTGACTCACCACCACCCTGTGCAGATGTTAAACCACTGGCCACATCTGGCAGGTGGGGAAACCGAAGCCCAGAGGAGTGAAGGTCACACCACCAGTAAGGGGCCAGCAGGGATCTGAACCCAGGCCCGTGCTCTCTAACCCACACCCACAGCACCTCCGCCACCACTGTGGGGCCCATCCAGGATCCAGGTGCACCACAAGTCACCAAGCACCCTGGGTGTCCCCCTCCCACCCGCAGGATCACATCCTGGACACAGGTTTCCCCAGGGAGCAGATTCCCAGCCCAGAACAGTTGCGGGCGGGTGACTGCGCTCTCCTGGCCTCGGTTTCCTCCTCTGTTAAATGGGACCCAGGGCGCCCCTATTTTGATTGAGGGAGGTCACACGGGGACAGAGTCCAAAGCCATTTTCAAGCTACCGATGGCAGGGACCACCTTGCCTCCCACTTCCCAGCACCTGCCCTTGGCCAGTAATCAACAAACCAGGGAACTGCCCCGTGTTTTCCAAAAGCAGCCACAGCTTCCTTTCTGCTCCCGCGCCTCTTCCTGAATCTCCCACCCCCCTCCAGGGGCAGGTAGGAGGTGGAATCTGCGTCCCCCAACCTTGAACTTGATGGCTTTTGTGACAGTACTTGGCGTCCACGTCTGGGTCACAGAAGGCGACAGGTGCCCGCGTGGGTGCCAGCATGGGACACGGCAGCCACGTGGTGAGGAAGTGCAGGCCGCGTGCAGGTCCCTGACGGGCGGCTCCTGCTTTGCAGGGAAATGAATGAGTGTTACTTTTTCAAGGCATGAAGTTTTGGGGTCATTGGTTATGTAATCAGAAGCTTCACAAAGGTGCCCCACTCAGCATTAGCTGTTACCAGTGCCCTGGCACACAGGAAGTGGGCCAGCGGTGTCAGTGGGCTGAGGCCCTTAGTGGGCTGGACGGCCTCGGGGAGCAAGCTGTGCGGAGGCCCCTTCGGGCACGGAGCTTACAGCCGGGTAAGGGCATCCCCGTGAAGCACCAAACCGTCCTGGAGGCCAGGACCAGGGCGCAGTGCCCGAGGGACTCACCGGCCCCAGCAGCCTCCAGTCAGCTCTGTGGTCCCTGGACTGGACAGTGTGTAGCAGGTGTCACTGGTGCCCCCAGATCCCCTTCCCAGCCGCCGAGGCTCACAGCTGCCCCACCACAGAGACGGAGCCATGCGGCCCCCGAGGCCGCATCGCCTGCTCTGGGGCAGGAGGGGCCAATGACCGCCGGGGGCGTGGCCAACGAGCGACCACCGGGGGATCCAAGAGCCCGCCGCTTGCCTCAGGGGAAGCTCACTCTGGGGGCCACTCACGCTCCAGGGCCCCCCTGGATCAGGCTCAGGCCCACTCCAGCCGGGGTCACCTCCTCTGCCCCGTCCACCTTCCCTCGCTGCCACCCCCGAGTCGGCATCACGCCTGGTCTTGGGTCCAGAAGTCCCGGTTTAACCTTTACAGGCACAGGCTGGGGAAGCGGAGCTGTGCTGCTTACCCGGCCTCAAAGCAGTGCGGACACGCAGCCTCCCTGCCTTCCAAACCCCACCCCAATAGGGGTCCCGCCACAGCCCCCAAGGGCTCCTCCTCTTCCCCAGCTTCCCTGGGGGAAGGTGTCCTCCCGCCCTGTCAGGGGCCTCTCCTCTCCTCACACTTCCCGCTCACTTGGCATCTCACCGGGGCTGTGGCTTCCATGACTGCCTGGTCACCAAGGAGTCTCATAGTCACGTCTCGGGCCCAGCCCTGGAGGGCAAAGCGCCTGCTGGGCGTCTCCTCAGGGACATCCCAAGGACGTCCCAGGCCTGCCACATCCAAGACAGAGCCTCCGGTCAGCCTCCCTGACCCTGGGGCTCCTCTGGAGTCTGTGGTCTCCGAGGAAGGCCCCAGTCCACCCTGGACCAGGGCTCGGCCTGCATGCCTCCGCTGTCCCCTCAGCTGGCCCTTTTCTGCATCCTGTTGTTTGAACGTCATAGCTTCATCCTGCCTGCTCCTCCCCACACTGGTCCAGCCCACATCCTCGTCCCCCTGGGCGACCCCACCAGCCCCACCAGCCAGTAGGAGTGCTCCACGCACCCTGGCCTCAGTGATTGGTTCAGGAACAGCATGTGACTCCCAGCTGGCCAATGAGATGCAGCCCTGGGACTTTTTCTGGGGCAGCTGAGCTGGGAGGACCTGGGCCTGGATCCTGGAGCCATCTGGTCACCACAAAGCCTGGGAACAAAGTGAGAACTCAGGAAAGCTGAGCAGAGACTCCCCAGCTTCTTTCCTTGACTCTATCCCCTCACTCTGCCCCAGGCACACTGGTCTCTAGCTGGTCCAGCTTATCCCTACCTCAGGCCTTTGCAGTCACTGTTCCCTTTCCCGGTAACACTGTTCCTCCAGACCCACGGGGCTCACTCCATTGTGGTCTCCGCTCAAAGGCCACCTCCTGAAAGGTGCCTTCCCTGACCCCATGTCCACAATAACTCTCCTGCCCCACCCCCATTGCTGATGCGACACTATTCTTTATTTTTGTTTTTTAAGATTTATTTATTTATGGCTGTGTTGTGTCTTCACTGCTGCGCTCTAGCTTTCTCTAGTTGTGGAGAGCGGGGTTACTCTTGGTTGCAGTGCGCAGGCTTCTCATTGTGGTGGCTGCTCTTGTTGTGGATCACGGGCTCTAGGTGCGCAGGCTTCAGTAGCTGCAGCACACGGGCTTAGTTGCTTCGCGACATATGGGATCTTCCCGGCCCAGGGATCGAACCCGTGTCCCCTGCATTGGCAGGTGGATTCTTGACCACTCTGCCACCATGGAAGCCCACTATTCTTTTTCTTCACAGCAATTGCTGCTACCAGAAGTTGCTTACTTATGTAACAGCTTGCTCACGTCCTTTCTCCCTGTCTCCCCTAGGACTGGGATTTTTACATATTTTACTCACTACTGTACCCCCAGCACCTAGATTTGTCCATGGAAGGCCATGAATTACTTAATTTTCCAGAGGAATTATCTGATGCTCACAGAACTGAGGATATTCAGTTCCTGTGCCTGTGGTAACAAACCACTGCAAAAACAAAACAAGACAAAACAAACCCAAAACCCCAGAAAACCCCACAACAACACAAGTTTGTTATCTTACAGTCGTGGAGGTTTAGCATTTGAGGACCATTTCCAAGTTCATGCAGACCTAGATCTGAATTCAGGGTCCTGTGGCATGTGATGTAAGGCTCAACTCAAACTGGCTTAGTAAGCAAAGAAGTAACTTATTGACTTGCACTATTGCCAAGGGAGGTCAGCCATGGCTGGATCCAGGAGCACGAAACTGTCTTCAGCACTTTCTCACCGGTTGGCTCAGCTTTCCTGAGTGCCAACTCTGTTCACAAGCCTCGTGGTGACCACAGGCTCCTACAGCTCCAGGTCCAGGTTCTCCCAGCTCAGGTATCCCAGCACCGTGTCCCCAGAAAAAGGCTGAGTCACATGCTGTTCCTGAACCAACCACTGCAGCCAAGGGGCCTGGGGCACCATGACTGGGTGACCTATCCCTTCAGGCAGGGCTTGGGGATCAGCCCAGTTTGAACCTTGCAGACTAAGAGCGGGAGCCCCCAGGGGAAAACGGAGGTGCTGTGGGCAGAAAACGGGCAGGTGGAAACCCCGGATGTCCACCACCCCAGGATGTTTTCAGAGCCGAAGTGCAGGCTTTTGGTGGGGAGAAGCCCTCATGTGGGACCAGCTGGAGGGGCCACAACCCTGGTAACCTGTCTTTACATTCCAGGGCTGCCTCCAGTCACCCAATAACTCCTGTGGCGTGGTGCGCACACGGGGAGACATCTTGGGGAACTTCTCTGGGAGAATTACAATCAATTCTAATTACTATTTATCAACAAGTGGCCGCATGCGGACTCTACGACACGGGTGCTATGGGCAGAGAGTGAGGGACAGAGAACACTTGGGACAGTGGACGGAGGGGGTGTGCAGCCCACTTTATAGATGAGGGGCCCCTCCGGGTCCCTCGGGGTGCTGGGCAGAGCCCCCTGTCCTGGTGAAGCTGCGGCTCCGCCCAGGGCTTTCTCAGATTCCTCCGTTCCTCTCCACAGAGGACACTTTGTCTTCCTTCCCCAGAGGGCTTTACCTGCCTGTCCTCAGCGGGGACCAGCCCAGGGCCAGGTGTCAGGGCACCCGGGAGAGGCAATAAGCCCGGCTCCGCCCGAGGTGTCGGTGCAACTGTGGGCTGCCAGGGTCACCGGGCACCAAGGCCGCTGCAGGCCACGGGCGCCACGCCCCCGCTCGTGGGGAGCCGCCACCTGCGCACGAGCAGGGGCGGAGGCCACGCTCCATCCCAAGTCTCCGCCCCAGAGCTGTGTGGGGCTGCGGGCCAGGGGCGCAGTCGGGCCAGAGCCCGGTGGGCCCAAGGTCGGCCTGGGACGCGGGGACAGCCAGGGTCAGGGCTCCGGCCGGGACGGGTGCCCAGTCCGCGCTGCGGGAGGCGCGCTGAGCGGCGGGGGGCTGCGAGCGGCGGCCGGGCCGGGGCACCTGCGGGGACACTGAGGCTCGGGCCGGCCCCCGCCCCGCGCCGCGCCGCGCCCCGCCCCGCCCCGCGCCGCGCCCGGACGTCACACAAAGGCCCCCGGAGCGCAGCGGGCCGGCCCGGGCAGCGTAGCGCGGCCGCGCCCGCCGCCCCGCGCACAGGCGTCCGGGGAGCTCGTCCGAGCGGCGGCGGCGGCGGCCTCCCAGCGCATCGGAAGCGCCAAGGCGCCTGCGCGCGCGGCCCCCGGCTCCCGGCGGCGCGCTCGGCGGCCGGAGGAGGGATCGTTTCCCGGCGTGCCCCGCGGGCGGGCGGCGCGCAGGCGCAGGCGGGGCGGGCGGCGCGCAGGCGCAGTCGGCGGGGGCGGGGCGCGGCGGCCGAGCGGAGCGCCGGGCGGCGGCGCAGAGCGAGTGGAGCGCCCGGGGGCTCCGGGCGGCGGCGGCGGCGGCGGCGCAGAGGAGGAAGGCGGCCCCGGCCCGTCCCGCGGCCCCGCGGCCCCGCGGCCCCACTCGCCCCCGGCCCCGGGGCCGTCCGCCGCCGCCATGGCCCGGCCGCTGGTGCCCAGCTCGCAGAAGGCGCTGCTGCTGGAGCTCAAGGGGCTGCAGGAGGAGCCGGTGGAGGGCTTCCGGGTGACCCTGGTGGACGAGGGCGACCTGTACAACTGGGAGGTGGCCATCTTCGGGCCCCCCAACACCTACTACGAGGGCGGCTACTTCAAGGCGAGCGGCGGGCAGGGGGGCGGCCCCCTTCTCCGGCTCCTCGGGCCCCTCCCTCAGCTCTGCCGCGGGGCCCTGCCCGCTCCCTTCCTCCTCTTCCTCGGGGGACCCCCTGCCCGCTCCCCTCCTCCTCCTCGGGGGGTCCCCATCCCTCTCCGCCTCCTCCTCCGGGGGCCCCGTTCTCTCGGTCCTTCCTGCTCCCGGGACCCCCTCCCCGTTCCTCCTCCTCGGGAGGCCCCCATCCCTCTGTCCTTCCTGCTCCCGGGACCCCCTGCCTCTGCCCCGCGGCCTGGTGGCCTCTGGGAGCCGGGAGCCCTCTGGCCCCAGGAGTCCCCGAGAAGCTTCCGTTCCCTCTAAAGCCAATTCAGGGCTGCGGAGGGGCCGTCCGGGAGCCTCCCTGTTTCTCTGGGCGCGGGGCCCTTGCTGCCCCCAGCCCCTGGTGCCCGTCCCCCTCCTCCTGGCCCTGCCCGCTGCCCGGAGCAGACGAAGAGGCCTCCCCGGAACCAGCCAGCCCTGTTGTGGGGGGAGCGGCGGCCTTGGGAGGGGGGAGGGAGGCCCGCCGCCGGGGGGCTGGCTCAGCCACTGGCTGGGGTTCCAGCAGAGGCCCGGATGGGGTTGGCAGCCAGGACCTGCTTGGAAAGCGGCCACCCTGGCCGATAGCAGTGGGCCAGGCGCTGTGGGCTTCGTCCTGAGCTTTACATAACCTGTTCCCTCGGGCCGTGGCTCCCACCCTCTGCCCTGTCCCCCGAAGCCACACCGCAGAGCCCACCCCGGCCCGGCCTCAGAAGCTCGGGCTCCTCTGCGGCCCGGCTGGCCTTCCCCAGGTTCCAGGGAGCAGGTCGCTTCTTCGTCCGGGAATCGCATGCTCTGGGTCGCGTCTGGGCCCTCTGTGGTGGCTTCATTTTGAGCAGTTCTCTGAGTGGGGAGGCAAGGGCTGTCCGCGGGACTGGCTGTGTTTCTGTCCAGCGTGACTAGGACTTAGGCCAAAACCTGGACAGGCTGTGCGTCTAGATATAGCCTTGGAAGGTCCCCTCTCAGATCAAGGGACTTGGCTCACTGAGCCAGAGGGCAAGGCAGGGGGTCTCCTTGCAGGAGAGGTGGGGCCTGGGCCCTCAGCGGGAGCTCCCCCCTCGTCGCCTGCCAAGAGCCCAGTGGCCAGGCTGGGAGGGCTGCGTGGGGGCGGGGCGGGGCTGGCATTGCCCGGGCAGATGTCAGTGTTTGCACGTTTGGCTGACGTTTTAGCCACGCCTGCTCAGGGGCCTTGAGGGAGCAGGCTGGCCTGCTGGGTGCTTCCTGAGTTGAAGTTCCCTCGCTGCCTGGGTGGACCGCCCTGGCTGAGTTCTCATCTGGAATCTGTCTTCCTCACGCAGGGCACAGATTTGGGGCTGACCACCAAGTGGTTTAACCAGCCCCTCCCTCAGCCTCTCTTGTCTGCTGCTGGGAGCAGCTGGCTGTGAGGACCAGGGCCCCGCTCAGAGCTGGAATAGCGCGCGCCCCGCCCCGAGGCCAGGCTAGGACCCTGGGCAAGGCCATTGGTCTGGAAGGAAAGGAGAGGATGTGGGTTTCTGGTTGTTGCCCACGGTCGTGAGGGGTTGTGGGTACAGCCTTCCAGGCTGGCTTTGGGGGGATAACCCTGTTTTTCTAGAGAAGCGTGGGCTGGGGAGGGGCGGCCGCACATCTGCTGCGGAGGCTGCCGTCAGGGAAGGGAGCACGGGCCCCCCCGTGGCCGTGCTGCCCTTGGATCCTCCTGTCGCCCTGCGGCTGGGTGGGGAGTGGGGCAAGGATGTGGACATGCAGGGGGCTGGACGTGCCCGGGGCCACCAGCGCTCCCAGGTGCCCTCCTCTCAGCCCGCCCAGCTCACCCGCGCCTCCCGAGCCAGCGGGGCCCCGGGCAGCGGGTGCCGAGGCTGCTGCAGAGACCCGGGTCGGGGAGCCCCGCGCAGCTGTGTGCTGCGTGCCCGCGGGCAAGGCGCCGGCCTCCTCTGCGCGTGCGTTCGCACAGGCGTAAAGGCATCTCTGGGACGTCGTGAGTGCTTGCTGAGGGGAGGCCTGGCCCTGGCTCTGCTAAGGAGGCTTCAGCTGGTCTCAGGCCGTCACTCAGAAACCCAGCCCTGGGCTTGGGGGGACCACAGGGCAGGGTCTGAGGTCCGACTTCCAGGCTGGCTCTGGGCCTTAGCACATTCACTGCAGAGCAGAGGGCCTTCCCCTGAGTGCCCCCAGCGCCCCCTGCCCAGGAGGGCAATTCTCCCAAGATGGGGGGCCTGCAGCAGAAGTGTCCCATCAGGCCCCGAGAGCCTGAAGCACCACCAGGAACCCGAGGCCGGGGCACAGCCCTCCCCCATCTGCCCATGGCCTTCCTGTCTGCCTCCTGAACCCCCAGGACAGACACCTGCAGGCAGGGAGCCCGTGTGCCCTGTGCTGACTCATCTCCGCCCCTGGCGCTTGCCCAGTGGACACCGTCTATTTTAATCCTCCCCACAGGGCGGAGGTGGGAGGCCGGGAGCCCAACGCGGTGCTCCCTGGGGCCCGGGCTCTGGTCCCCTCACAGGCCTGGGACGGGCCTGGTGCTGCTCCCGACGGGCGCCCACACCGCCAACAGCGGGGCAGGGACAGAGTCGGCTCAGTGACTCCAAAAAAGCCCCAGGCCCGTGAGGGCTCCAGAGGCAGGCGGGTCCCAGGTTGACCACTGTGTGTGGTCTTGGGCGGCCTGACCCAGCCCTGGCTGAGCTCCCTGCTCTCTCCCAACCAGGCACGCCTTAAGTTCCCCATCGACTACCCTTACTCGCCGCCGGCCTTTCGGTTCCTGACCAAGATGTGGCACCCCAACATCTACGAGGTGAGCCTGCCCTTGGAGTCCTCTGCATGGGGTGGGGGCGGGGGGGGGGTGTGGACCGGAGCCCGCGGACACTCACCCCCCTCCCCCAATGCCACACAGACTGGGGACGTGTGCATCTCCATCCTCCACCCCCCGGTCGATGACCCCCAGAGCGGGGAGCTGCCCTCGGAGCGGTGGAACCCTACGCAGAACGTCAGGTGAGGCTGTTGGCGCTGGGCAGGCCAGCCCTGGGGACGTGGACGCGGCTCCCTGCACGGTGGCGGCATCTGTGGGAACCACGTCCCGCCAGAGTGCCCCATCCCTGCAGGCCTCTCCCCTCATTTCCTGCCACCCCTGTCCCACCCACCTTCGGGAACGGCCTCTGGGAATCCTGTGCCCTTGTCTGCCTGCCCCGGGGTCCCCCCTTCCTCAAGCCCAGGGAGCTCAGCACCTCTGTCCCCAGAGGCTGTGCTCCCCCCCGAGCGGCCCAGGCACTCTGCTCCTGCCCGCACATCCTTTGTCCAGGCCGGGCGGGATGCCCCTGGAGGGGACGGGCCTGCTCCCGCAGAGGGAAGGTGGTCCTGGCCTTGGCTGTCCACCCATGTTCTGCCGCAGGAGTCCAGCGCACAGCAGAGGGCGGGTGGAGGGTGGTGGGCTGGGGCGGGGCGCAAGGCTCCCGGGTGGGCAGCCCTGGGCCTCGGATGCCCCCCCACGCCGACTCCTGCCCCCCCAGAACCATCCTCCTGAGCGTCATCTCCCTCCTCAACGAACCCAACACTTTCTCACCGGCCAACGTGGACGCCTCCGTGATGTACAGGAAGTGGAAGGAGAGCAAAGGCAGGGACCGCGAGTATACGGATATCATCCGGTGAGTCGGCGCGGCCCGCCGGGGCTCTCCTCCTGTTGCCGGAAAAGCTGGGCTTCGTCTCACGAAGTGTGCGGTCCTCGCGTGTACCGTTGTGTGCGGACGTGCCGTGCGTGTTGTGGGACGTGTGCGTCTGTCTCGTGCGTAGCGTGTGGGTGCCTGAACTTCACACACAGGTAAACACCCTGGCGTCCGCCAAGAGGCGGCAGGGTCTTGCCACGTTCCCCTGCTCTGACACTGAAAGGGCAGAGGTCCCGCCCCCCCACCCCCATCCCCATCCCCATCCCCCAGCCCCGCGTGCGTGGACCCTGCGCACTGGGGTGTGAGCGTGTGCGCGTGGCCCTCGGCGTCTCCCCGCTCGGTCTCCTCGGGGAGTGAGTTCTCCACGCGTGACCAGGACGTGCTGTGCGGGGTGTTGGATCTTTTCACCTGATGGGTGTGAAAGTCGCTTCCACTGCAGTTTTGAAACTTGGAATTATTTTTTAAAGGCAGCAAAGCCGGGTGTCATGAGCGTGTTTAGAAAGTGCCTTTTTTTATGAGAAGTCACTGTTTCCTGGCTGTAAGAGCAGCGCATCGCTTAGGCCTTTGCCAGGGTAGCCTTTCCTCAGCCCCATGGTCTCCTGCTCTCCCCGGGAGCAGGCGGGCGCCCGACCGCCCGGGGGTCTGCACGCCCCATTGCCCCCGGGGTGCGTGTTGTGTCCTGTGAGCCGCTCTGGGGTCACTTGTCCCCCTCGGACTCAGAACTTCTTTCACGACAAGCTTAATCCTTCACTTAGTCTCCTCCAGGAAGGTTTTCAGTTTGTCATTTGCCTCTTAGAAAAGCGAGGAGGTCAGACACGTCTCCATGACAACCCGGCCCCCCCCAGGCCCAGCGTTTACCCCGAGAAAGGGGGCTGCGTCCTCACCTGCGTCCACGCAGCTGTGGGGACCCGAGCCCGCGGCGGGGCCTCTGGATGGGCCGCCGGCAGCGTCGGGCGCCGGGCCCCTAGGGCGGCAGGTGCGTCGGAGCTCCGGCCCGTGGCCGTCGGTTGGATAAAGCTCCAGGCGCGACGTGCGCGCAGAGGACGCGGTGCTGGCGACGGGGGTGCTCCCGCCCGGGGAGGGGAGGAGCGGGGCCGGGCTGCTGGGGATGCCTCGCGGTGGCCGCCTTCCGCCGCGCCCCTCGCCCGCGGCGACCGACCCCGGCCGCCGCTGGACCTGTTCTCCGCCCCGCGCGGCCCTCGTCCTGGCCCGGAGCCCGCGCCGCCCGCCCTCCACGTGTGCGCTCGCGGGTGTGCGCGCGCGAGCAGAGGCCCGTGTGCACGCGGGGCCTCACGGGCACGCGTGTCCCCGCAGGAAGCAGGTGCTGGGGACCCAGGTGGACGCGGAGCGGGACGGCGTGAAGGTGCCCACCACGCTGGCCGAGTACTGCGTGAAGACCAGGGCGCCGGCGCCGGACGAGGGCGCCGACCTCTTCTACGACGACTACTACGAGGACGCCGAGGCCGAGGCCGAGGCCGACAGCTGCTTCGGGGACGACGGGGACGACTCGGGCACCGAGGGCTCCTGAGCCCGCGTGTCCGCCAATAAACGTACAGCTCTTAGCTCGGCGCCCGCCTGTCCGCCGCCGCCACTACCTCCGGGCGCCGCGCGGCCCGGCCCCGCCCCGCCGTCCGCCCGCTCCGCCGCCGCAGGGGCGCCCCGCGGGGGCCGCTCGCTGCCGGGCCCGGGGCCGCCCGCCGGCCGGAGCCGGGGGCGCGGGGTCCCGGCGCGGGGCGGCCCGCTCTCCGCCTCGGGTGGTTTGGAGTCTCAATAAAGCGACTGTGCGAGAAGCCCGAGGACCCGGCTCTCTTTGGCCCCGGGGCCCGTGCGTGCATGGGAGCCCCCGCGGGCGGCCGGCCGATGTGGGGGAGGAGCAGCTGGGCCCGGCCGGAGGGGCCGGGGCGGCACCGGGGTCACCCGCGGAGCGGCCTCGCGGGCGGCTGGGCCTGGGGCGCCCGGGGCGCTAGGGCCGCCAGCCTGGGCCGCGACCCCAGAGCCCGCAGCGGCCAGGGCCCCCGGCCGGACCCCGGCCCGGCCCAGCTCAGAAGTAAAGTCTTGTCGGAACAGAGCCACCCACTTCTTCACCTGCCTTTGGCTGCCTTTGAGCCGCAGCCTGAGAACTGAGTGAGAGCAACACACGGTCTGGGCCAGGAGCCAGGGACGCTCACCGTCTGAGCGTTGACAGGGCGGTCCGCCCCCCGCTGCCACCCTTGGGCCCGTTGGTCCAGCCCCTCGGTCCAGCCCCTCTGCTCCTCCAGCACCCCTTCTCACCCCCGGCTCCCGCCACCGCGTGACAGAGGGCTGCAGACTCGGTGTCCACCCTTCATCGCGCTGGGCGCGGCGGGGCGGGGGACGGGGTGGGGCGCTGCCTGTCCCTGCCCCACCACCCAGGGGCCTGCAGGGTGAGGGCCCAGAGCCTGCACAGGACAGGTGGGAAGCGGCCCCAGGCCCGAAGGGAGGGGTCGCGGACCTGCCTTCATGGTGGCCGGGGTGTAAACCCCCAGCTCTCGTCCCCACGCGCAGAGAAGCTTGTGCACCAGCGGACTCACAGCGAGGCCTCGTGGTGGGGTTTTCTCCCAGCCAGGGGCCTCAGTGCTGGGTTTCCCAGTGGATTTCAGGTAAACAAATAGTTTCTACCATAAGTTTATTCCGTGTGGCGTTTGGGACGTAAACATACAGAAAAGTTATTTGCTGTGTATCTGAAACTCAAATATAAGCTGGTTCCCTGATGTTTTAGCTCCTGAAATATGACGCCTGCCCCCACCAATACTAACAAAACGTGCTTCCTGGGGCCGTCAGGAGGGTTAAACAAGGCAGGACACGGAAACACACTATAAATACTCGTTTTTCTCACACTGAGCCCTGGCCTTACATGCCCTCCCAGGTGGAGACGGCTCCAGAGCCTCGCCCACCGGATGCCGTCAGAGGAGACGTGGACAGGAGGCTTCAGAGCCCCAGCATCAGGAAAGCTTGCCTGCCTCTGTGACCCAGTTTTCAGCCAAGACTCCTTTATTTATCACGACTCTTTAAATATCAGATGAAAAAAACGCCTGACTCACACTGACTCAAGACTCACACTGACTCAAGTGCAGGGGAATTTCACTGGCTTCCGTGACTGATGTGACTGATGGAGGCGGGGGTTTCAGGCACAGCTGGAGCCAGGCGCTGGCTCTGCCCTGACTCTGTCTCCCCCCACCTGTGGTCAGCAGAATGGCAGCTCCACAAACGCCCATGCCCTAATCCTAGCATCTCCATCTCTAGATGCTGGAAAAGGCAGGAAATGATTCTCCCCTGGAGCCCCAGAGGGACCAGCCCGGCCCACACCTGGATTTTTGCCCCATGAAGCCCATTTCCTACTTGCAGCCTCCAGAACTGTGAGAGAGTCTGTTTGGTGTCAGGCACTGAGCACGTGGTCAGCTTCCTCTGTGTGGGCCTTGTTCTCAGGTGGACGCCTCTCACCTTGGGCCCACCCCCAGGCTGACATCTTCCCAAGTCCAGCAGAGAGTGAGGGCTGTTTCTGAAAAGGTCCAGAAGAAATGCAGGCCACAGTCTTCACTGAGGGGCTTTAGGGCTCAGGGTGGTTCTCTGTCCTGAACCAAACCCCGTGGCCAGGGGGTATAGGGAGCGCTCTGATTGGCTTGTCAGGGAGCAGCCAGGAGAGGGGTGGGCTGAAGGAGGGAGGCCTGGCCGAGCCTGGCTAGGACCCTGGGATTTGCAGGAGTCCCCCAGGTGCTCACAACACACGAGTGTTCACACCATCCTTGTTCATAATGGCCCCAGATACCCATGGACAGATGACGGATAAACACAATGTGGTCTGGGGAGTTCCCCGGCGGTCCAGTGGTTAGGACGCCGCACTTTCACTGATGAGGGCCTGAGTTCAATCTCTGGTCAGGAAACTAAGATCCAGCAAGCTGTGCGGGGGTGAGCAAAAGAAAAAACAAACACAAAAAAACTGAACACTACGTGGTCCAGCCGCACAGTGGAATATGATTCAGCCTTAAGAAGGAAGGAGACTCTGACACCTGATACACCAGGGATGACTCTTGGGGACGTGATGCTCAGTGAGAGAAGCCAGACACAGAAGGACAGACACTGTCTGGTTCCACTCCCAGGACGTCCCTAGAGGAGTCAGACCCACAGAGACAGGGAGTAGATGGTGGGGCCAGGGGCTGGGGGAGGGGATGGGGAGTCCGTGTTTCAAGGGGACAGAGTTTCCGTTTGGGAAGGTGAAAACGTTCTGGAGACGGATGTTTGCACGGCAGGGTGAAGGCGCTTAGTGCCACTGAGCTGTGCGCTTAAAAATGGTTAAAATGGCAAATTTAATGTTACGTGTATTTTGCCACGGTAAGACAACGGGGCCAGGAAATAACCCCACTGAAAGCACGGAACACCACGTGTGAGATGGGAGGTTGAACGTGGCGGGAGAGGAGATGCTCGTGAGGGATTCTTGTAAATTTTTCAGGTGCGATCGTGGTGACAGAGTTTTGTCTTTCGAGAGTCTGTATCAGAAACGCCTCGGGGTGACGTGGAACCAGGCAGAGCTCTGAGTGTCACCTCCCCGACAGGAAGGGTGCGTGTGGGCGGCGCCGGGGTCCCGGGGCCAGCATCATGGAGGTCCCCTGCCGCGCCATGCTGCTGCTGCTGCTGGTCCCGGGAGCCCTGTGGGCAGGTGAGCGCGGCGGGGACACCGAGGCCTGGAGCGGCGGCGCCTGGGGTGCAGGGTGGGCGGCAGGGCGCGAGGCGTCGGAACAGCCTGGAAACGACGCCCCCCTGCTCAGAAGGGGACCCACCAAAGACACGTAGGCTGCCCCAGAAGCACGCCGCGTCTTTCCACGAACAGCCTGGAAAAGAGATGGTGGGGAAGGCAGAGAGCAAAAGGCCGAGGACGCCCGCCGTCCTGGGGGCTTCCTTTCTGACAGCATGTGAGGCTCCGTTCCATTCGCTGGAATATTTCTGGAAGGAGGTTCCAGAGCGGGGCGGGGGTGGGGGGTGGAGGTGGGGGGGAGTTTCATTTTCCCCCAACAATGTTGTGCGAGTGGGTGGATCACCTAGCGGGAAAATATTGTTAAAAATTTTTTAATGGGGGGGGAGGCGGTGCTTGGCTGGCAGCCCACTGGTTAGGATTCCGGGCTTCCGCTGCAGGGGGCACGGTCCCTAGCTGGGGAAATAAAATCCCGCAAGCCATGCGGCGTGGCCAAAAATGTAAAACTTTAAAAAAAAATGGGGGGCGGGGGATAAATTAGGAGGTTGGGATTAACAGATACACACTACTATATATAAAATAGGTAAACAACAAGGAGCTAGTGTTTAGCTCAGGGGACTATATCCAATATCTTGTAATAAGCTAAAATTGGAAAAGAATCTGAAAAAGAATATATATTTCTATAATCGAAAGACTTGGTTGTACACCTGAAACTAACGCAACATTGTAAATCAACCATAGCTTGATTTTGTAAAAAGTGAAAAAAAGCCTTAAAGAAAAGTGTGAAAAAGGTTGCTGATGGTGCGTTGCTCCTTCCTGGGGTGACAGGACTTGGTGGCGGTGATGGTTTCACAGCTCTTGGGGGAGGCGCTGAACGCTTTCGGCAGGCGGATTGAGGGCCTGTGAGTTTCATCTCCAAATAGCTGTTATGACATCTTCAAAGTGAAGCTGGGGGGGAGGAAGGCCTTGGGGTAGAGGTGAGGTCCCAGCAGGACGGATAGTTTGCTTTCTTCTGCTTCTGACTTAACTCTGCTCTTACAGAGAAGTCAGGGGAGTCACGCAGGTCACGTCCACCGTCTCTTCCCTAAATTCCTCGGTTCTAAACACTTTGCCTCCGTGGCTCTATCATCCCCCCACCCCACCCCACCACGGGGGGTGTGTATAAGGTGGAAATATGTATGTGTATCATTTTTCTGAACCATGAGCGTGAGCTGCAGACGCGCCGCCCCTCACCCCTACACGCGCGTGTGCTCTGGGAACAGGACGTCCTTTTCTATGACCAGGGGATTCTCAGCACGCTTGCCACCCGCTCACCTGCAGACCCTATTCCAGTTGTCCCCATGGCGTCCTCTGTGGGAGCGGAGGCCCAGCGCGGCTCACCTAGTCCTCCTGCTGTCCTTGGTGCCCTGCACTCCGGCAGTGTCTGCATCTCCCCCAGGTTCTCTTAACACTGCGGGCCTGTCGGCTGCATCCCCAGACTGGGCTCGGATGGTGCCTTTTCCGAAGGAACACGGAGGGGGCTGTGTGCGTCCTATCCTGGTGGATCCCCTTGGCCGCTTGGAGAAACTGAGGTTCACCAGGCTTCTCCAGAGTGAAATCAAGCATTTTTCCGCGTGTGGTTGTCTTGAGGGGAGACTTGGGACGCTGAGGAGAGAGGGTGCTCCTCACACCTCACCCTTGAGCTGGATTCACAGGATGTAGGCAGATACAGGCTGGCAGGGTGCCAGCAGCACCCAGGAAGCAGGGTGTGCTACATAGGATACAACTCCAACTTGCGGAGCGGGAAACCACAGCCCAGAGAATGAGGCAGCCTAGCCAGCATCGCCCAGCTGGGAGGGAGGGAGTTGCAATTTGAGCCCCAACTGGCTGCCTCCCCAAATCATGTATATGCTTGGCCAGAACTGGCACCTGGGGGCATGAGATGCAAGGAGGGGGTGGTGGGCATCCCACTCTTCTGGCCTGGCTGGTTGATAACGGTTCTGTGACCAACTGGTGACCCAGCAGGATAGGGATCCAACCACTCACCCGTCATCCTTTCTCCTTCCCTTCTTTCCTGCCTTCTTTCCATCTTCCATCATCCATCCATCGTCTTCAATCATCCATCCGTCCTCCATCCATCTTCCATTTATCCATCCGTCATCCATCCATCATCCCATCATCCATCCATCCATCTTCCATCATCCGTCCATCATCTTCAATCATCCATCTGTCCTCCATCCATCATCCCATCATCCATCCATCATCCCATCATCCATCCATCCATCTTCCATCATCCATCCATCATCTTCAATCACCCATCCGTCATCCATGCATCTTCCATTTATCCATCCGTCATCCATCCATCATCCCATCATCCATCCATCCATCTTCCATCCACCTTCGATTTATCCATCCATCATCCCATCATCCCATCATCCCATCATCCATCCATCCATCCATCTTCCATCATCCGTCCATCATCCATCCACCTGCCATTTATCCATCCATCATCCATCCATCATCCCATCATCCATCCATCCATCCATCCATCTTCCATCATCCGTCCATCATCTTCAATCATCCATCTGTCCTCCATCCATCATCCCATCATCATCCATCATCCCATCATCCATCCATCATCCCATCATCCATCCATCCATCATCCATCATCCATCCACTCATGCTTCCCTCCTCATTTGCTGAGCATACATTGTTTTAAGCCTGTTGTAGACACAACTCGCACAGAGCCTGCCCTTGCATCACTTGCAGGCTAGTGCAGACAGAAGGCAATGAGCAGGAGTGTGGGATACAGCGCCAGGGTGGGGTAAGTGCTCGGAAGAGAACAGAGCTGGGTAAGGGGAGGAGGTCTCTGAGAAGAAGACTTTGGAGCTGATACCAGTGAGAGAGCCAGACTTGGGAATGTCTGGGTGAAAGGCACTCCAGCCTGCCAGAACAGGACATGCAAAGGCCCTGAGGAGGGAACGAGGGCAGCGCCCTGGAGGGACAGCAGGGTGGCCTGAGCGCTGGAGCAGGTGAGGGCGAGCGTGAAGGAGGCAGGGTCAGCTGCTGTGTGTCTCGTGGGTCGTGAGGAGTTTGGATGTTTCAAGCATGAGGGGGAATCACGGGAAGATTTTGAGCTTATTCACATTCAAACACTTTTTATCAATCATTTTAATTTGTGATTGGTTTTAGAACAATTTATATAGCAGCTTTATTGAGATGTCATTCACATACTGTACAACTGACCCACTTAAAGGATACAGTTCAGAGAATTTTAGCACATTCAGAGTTGTGCAACCAGCTCCATAGCCTAATTCTAGAACATTCCATCCAGGGCTGCAGAGCTGGAGTCAGAGGGTCGTGGCAGGGGTGGGGCGCCCGGCCCTAACCTGGCTTTCTCTGTCCCCCTCCCCAGGAGGCAGCGCGTTTGAGACTCACATCATTGGCGGTCGAGAGGCTGCCCCCAGCTCACGCCCGTACATGGTCTCGCTGCAGAAATCCGGCTCCCACCTGTGTGGGGGGGTCCTCGTGCACCGGAATTGGGTGCTGACAGCTGCCCACTGCGTGACCCGTCCGTGAGTGGCCCTGCCCCACCCCCAGCACCCCAGGTGTCCCCAGATCTATCCTGTGGTCCCCGTTCTCACCGGGAGGTGGGTCCTGAGAGACTGACGCCAATTGCCGCGTTGTAGAGGGGTCCCCTTCCCCTCCGCAGTGACCGCTAAGGTGTGCGTGTGTGACACCCACCTTGGGCGTGTGTACGCGACACTAGGCTGCGCGGATCCCTGGCGATGTTTATCTGCAACAGCAAAGCACCTTCCGAGTGGACAGAGTCAGGCCTCTCGTGACACCCAGGACCGTATCTCATACCTGCGGCCATGTGAACAGAGCTGGCCTATGAGGGTGGCAGGGCCAACACAGAGAGGAACCTGGGTTCCTGAGGCCATTGGGAAGCCACCGAATAAACCCATCCCGGAGCTGCCCTACCTCTGGACTGGCCAGTAACAAAGACCATAGATCAAACTGGGTGAAGTAACCAAAGGGGATCTGTTGGTTCATGTAACTGAAAACAGTAAGAGGAGGCAGCCTTCAGGCATGGTTTGACCCAGGTGCTCACACGAGGGGCTCGAAAGCTTGCCTGCCTCTCCACTCTGCTGCCTTGCCCCTTGGCCACATCATCAGACAGGCTCTCTCCCATGGCGGCAAAGATGGGTCCCCATAAGTCCTGTAAGAAGATCTTCTTTCTCTCTAGTTTGGGCAAGTTTATGAGTACAGGTACTGATGAGTCCTGCTAGGTCACGTGCCAGCCTCTGAACACATCGCTGATGCCAAGGCCTAACAGAAGCACTGCCTGGAGCCCCAGGCTGGTGGTGGGGCGGGGAGGGTCAGCATTTCTAAGGCACACACAGAACACGCCCCTGGCCAGTTCAGGCGGGAGTCTGGGGAGGGCTGGGAGCAGGGAAGGCTTCCTGGAGGAAGCAGGGAGAAGGCCGGCCTGAGCAGGAGCAGGGGAAGGACTGCAGAGGGAGCCCGGGTGAGGGGCTGTGGGACAGCGCATACCCCCTGAGGTGTGTGGAGGGACCGCCAGGCTGCAGGGCTGCCGCCCACACCCTGCTCCTGCTGCCCCCAGGACGCAGCTGCTGAGGCTGGTGCTGGGGCTGCACGTGCTCGGAGACCCTGGCCTCACCTGCCGCGTCAGGGAGGTGGTCCTGCACCCTGGATACAAGCCAGCCCCCTATCTGGAGAACGACCTTGCGCTGCTCAAGGTGCTGCCGGTGGGGGAAAGGGTGGTTTTCCAGGTCTTCCTCCCCGGGTGTGGGGTCCACTCCCCCCAGGGTCCCCTCCCCCCAGGGTCCCCTGCCCCGCTCACCTGCCCCTTTCTGTCCCTGCAGCTGGACGGGAAGGTGAAGCCCAGCAAGACCATCCGGCCCCTGGCCTTGCCCCGAGGGCGCCAGGCGGTGGCCACCGGAGCGCGGTGCAGCGTGGCCGGCTGGGGCCTGACCCGCCAGGGTGGGAGGCTGGCCAGGGCGCTGCAGGAGTTGGACGTGCGTGTGCTGGACGCCAAGATGTGCAACAACAGTCGGTTCTGGGACGGTGGCATCAGCCCAGACATGATCTGCCTGGAGGCCGACTCCAAGAACCAGGCCCCCTGCGAGGTGAGGGCCCGGGGGTGGGGTGAGCCTCATGGGCCAGCAGCCAGGCACCCGGGCAAGCCGTGGCGCTCCCCGGGCCCGGCTCCCTCCATTCCCCGGGGTCCTGAGGGTTGGCCCGAGCGTGAGCCCATTTCTCAGGTGCGGAAACTGAGGCACAGAGAGGTTGCCCGTGGCCACATAGGCAGCGGAGAGCTGGGGTTTGAACTGCAGCTCCCGGGAAGGTCAGGGCATGGATAGAGCACGTGCAAAGGCTCTGTGGTAGAAGCAGGAGCGAAGCCAGTTACAGGGAAAGGAAGGGAGGGGGAATCAGCCTCCCACCCTCAGCTTGGCCCCGGGAGAATCAGGCCCCCGCAGCCGGCAGCGGGGTGACGGGTGCTCTGTCGTCACGGCAGGGAGACTCGGGTGGGCCTGTGGTGTGCAGCAGAGGCCAAGTGGCTGGAATCCTGTCCTTCAGCTCCGAGGTCTGCACCGACATCTTCAAACCCCCCGTGGCCGTGGCTGTGGCCCCCTATAAGGCCTGGATCAAGAAGATCACCCGCCACTAGCGGCCGCCTCCCTAACCCCCCCTCCAGAGGTGGCCCCGGCTCCCCTGCTCCTGCAGGACTGTGGGGAGGGGCGGCCAGGGGCCTGCATGTATCGGGGACCAATAAATTGTCCTGAGGAGACGGTGTGAGCCGTCGGGGATTCCGCCTCCTGCAGGCTGAGCGCCTGTGGCTCCCCACGTGCCCAGCTCTTGAGGCTGCGCAGGGCGCCCAGCCGCCGGCAGGGGGCAGCGGCGGCCACCGGGTTCCCTCTGCAAGGCGCGGGCGGGGTGCCGGGGCCGAGGGAGACGCTCTCTGAGTCTTCTTCCTCCTCTTTTTTATTTTGGTACCACCTCCACTCAGATATACGTCACATGCCGTACACGTCACCCTTGTAAAAAGTGCAATTCCGTGGTTTTCAGTACACCCCCAGGGTTGTGCAACCAGCACCTCTATCTAGTTCCAGAACATTCCATCACCCCCAAAGCAACCCCACCCCCTCCCCAGCCCCTGACAGCCACGAAACCACCCTCTCTGTCTGTGGACCTGCCTGTTCTGGACGTTTCCCGTCCGTGGAGTCACACCCTGTGCGTCCTCCTGTGTCTGCATCTCTCCCTGAGCCTCGTGTCCTCAGGGTCCCCCCATGTGGTAGCGCATCGGGGCTTCTGAGTGACATTCCGTGTGTGGAGGGACACGTGTGTGCATCTGCTCAGCTGTCCGTGGACACCTGGCTTGTTTCCGCCCGGCTGCTGTGGCCGCGGGTGCACAGGCGTGGGTGCGGACGTGTTTCCGCTTCTCCAGGTGTGCTGACTCTATGTTGAGCCGTCTGTGTGACTGCTGTTTTCCAGCAGAATCTTTTATTATGAAAACACTCAAATCACGGATCGCCTAGGTGCCCACTGTGCGGGTTCTGCCAGGAGCAGCGGAGGTGCCTGCTTCTTCGTCCACTGTCTGTCCGTCCATCCGGCTTCGCTGCTGGTGCGTCTCACCGCAGACAGACACTGCCGTGTGGGGCATGGCCGGGAGGCAGCGTTGATTTAGTGCCGTCTCTGCCTCCCACACAGCGAAATGCGGGACGCTCACTGGGGATCCGCTGCCCCTGCCCGACAGCAAGAACAGAGCATCCCCCACTCAGCCCCTCGCAGGCTGCTTTTCAACAGTTACTACTTTTGCACAGTTACTGCTGCACACGGGCCGAGACGTTAAAGGCACAAAAGCTGCCCAGGGGAGAAAAGTGCCCCCACGCCGTCTGTCAAAACATTTTCCCCAGAAGTAACTGCCTCGGCTGCCTTCCGTCTTCATCCAAGGGTGTTCTGAGCAGGAAAGGCCTCCGGTCAGGCAGCCAGCCAGGCCGGCACTGCCTCGGCCCAGGCCTGGCAGCAGCTCCCCGCCCCCACCTGCCGCCCGCACCCGCGTGTCTGGGCTACGGGCCCAGAAGCGGAGTTTGCCCATCAGAAGGCAAGGGCTTTTCCCCTTTGGTGATGCAGCAGAATTTCTTGTCTGCTGAGCACAGACCGAGTTCCAGGCCGCCTGCAAAGCGTTACGATGCTTTAGGAAACCCTTGCTGTCTCTATTCCAAGAGCCAGAGAGAAGGAAGGATGAAAAGGAAGAGGAGGGAGGGAGACCACCTGCCTTCTCTCTCTTTTTTTTTTCAAACTGCTAAAACTGCTTTATCTTTTTTTTTTTTTTAATAGACTTTATTTTCTGGAACAGTTTTAGGTTTACACAAAAGCAGTGAAGGCAGTACAGAGTCCCCGGGTGCCCCTTCCCCTGGGGTCGACACGAGTGTAATCCTGACACGTGTGTTACAATTCAGGAACACACCTGGACACATTACTATCAACCAAAGCCCACAGTTTGGTCACATCTCCTGGGGTTCCCCTGACATCCTCTCTGCCCCAGGACCCTCAGGGTCCCCTGTGATGTTTGGGCCTCTCTGGGACCCCTCTGGGACCCCTCTGGGCTGTGACGGTTTCTCAGACGCGCCTCGTTTGAGGCCCTGGGCGGTCGGGGATGCGGACACAGGTCAGGGGTTTCGGAGAGCATCCCACCGCAGAGATTTTTTTTCTCCGATGTTTTTCTCATGGTTGGATAACCCACGCCAAGATTGATGGGTCTGGGAGAGGCAAGGACCTCATTAACCTTTAACTGTGTATGGAGGTGTCACCTGTGTACAGAACACACCCAGGTCACAACAGCCCGATGACTTTCCACAAACCAAACTGCGATACCCACGTTCAGCTGCGTCCTGTGTGGTAGAGAGGTCTTAAATGAGCCCCTTCTCATGAGCCCCTTTCAACCACACCTGAGCTGACGTCGATGAGGGGGCAGGCTGGGGCTGGAAGCCTCTGGGAAGGGAGGCGCTGCGGCCCCAGGGAAACTCTGGGACTGAGCGATCTGCCGAGCCCTGCCGTGCACGTGCCGGGAGGGGCGCACCCCAACCCCTGGGCACGCTCTGGACCCACCCTCTGTGCCCCTTCACCTGCTCACGTGATTTCTATGAGCTGCTCTAGTGAACTCTTTCTTAATTTTTATTTTATAATGGAGTATAGTGTATTTACAATGTTGTGTTAGTTTCAGGTGTACAGCAAAGTGATTCAGCTATAAATATACACATATCCATTCTTTTTCAGATTCTTTTCGCACATAGGTTATTTTTTTTTAATAAGTTTATTTATTTTTGGCTGCATTGGGTCTCCCTTGCAGTGCACGGGCTTCTCAGTGCAGTGTCTTCTCTTATTGCGAAGCACAGCTATAGGCACACGGGCTTCAGTCGTTGTGGCATGTGGGCTCAGTCGTTGTGGCTCGCAGGCTCTAGAGCGCAGGCTCAGTCGTTGTGGCACGTGGGCTTAGCTGCTCTGTGGCATGTGGGATCTTCCCAGACCAGGGCTCGAACCCGTGTCCCCTGTATTAGCAGGCGGATTCTTAACCACTGCACCACCAGGGAGGTCCCCCCACATAGGTTATTACAGAATATGGAGCAGAATTCCCTGTGGTGTACAGCAGATCCTTGTTGACCATCTGTTATCTCATATGTAGTGGTGTGTATCTGTTAATCCCAAACTCCTAACTTCCCCCTCTCCCACCTTGCGCCTTTGGTGACCATACATTTGTTTCCTATGCCTGTGAGTCTGTTCTGTTTTGTAAGTTCATTTGTATCACTTTTTTTAGATCCCAGGTATGTGCTATCGTATGGTATTTGTTTGACTTCTTTCACTTAGTATGATCCTCTCTAGGTCCATCCATGTTGGTGCAAGTGGCATTATGTCATGCTTTTTTATGGCCGAGTAATGTTCCACTTTATATATATATGCCGCATCTTTATCCACTCCTCCGGGGCTCAAACCCGTGTCCCCTGCATTGGCAGGCGGACTCTTAAGCACTGCGCCACCAGGGAAGTCCTGCAGACTTTCTGATGATGGCCATTCTGACTGGCATGAGATGATATCTCACCGTAGTTTTGATTTGCGTTTCTCTAATAATCAGCAACGTTGAGCATCTTTTCACGTGCCTGTTGGCCATCCCAATGTCTTCTTTGGAGAAATGTCTATTTAGATCTTCTGCCCATTTTTTGATTGGGTTGTTTGTTTTTTTATATTGAGCTGCATGAGCTGCTTGTATATTTTAGAGCTTAATCCCTTGTGGGTCACTTCGTGTGCAATATTTTCTCCTGTTCTGTGGGCTGTCTTTTCGTCTTGTTTATGGTTTCCTTTGCTGTACAAAAGCTTTTACGTTTAATTAGGTCCCATTTATTTGCTCTAGCAAATTTAATCAAACCCAAGGAGGGGTGGCAGGAACTCCATCGGTCAGTCAGAAGCTCCGGGGACACGGTGGATTTGGGACTGGTGTGTGAGGAGGGGGCAGGCCTGCGGAGCTGAGCCTGGAACCTGGGGGTCTACCCCGACTCCGGGCAGAGGGGGTCAGAACTGAGGCAAATCTACAGGACGGCATCGTCTGGGCATTGGAGGATGGCCGGGTGCTTGACAAGCGCCCCAGGCAAACACCCCTGTGTACCCAGCGCCCAGGCGGACAGACAGAGCAGGAGCCCCCCAGGATGCCGCGGTGTGCCTGGGTCCTTCCCTCAACGCCCAGCGTGACCGTCCTCCCTCCTGGGCGGGGAGGGTGAGCCGTGGGCCATCCACGCCATTCCCACGGGGTGTTCCGTCGAGCACCCCGCTCACATCTCCGCTCTCCCGTAGACCAGGGGGTCTCACCTGGGGTGATTCTGCCCAAGGACCACGGGGCCACATCTGGGGACATGTGGTCCCCAGGACGTGGGGACTCCCGCATTGAGCAGGTGGGGCCAGGGAGCCCACTCCACATCCCGCGGTGAGCAGGGCGCCCCACAGAGGACGGTCCCCCATGGCAGCACGCAGGGTGGGGGAGCCCGGAGGAGGGACCTCCCCAGGCCAGCGCCACACTCGCCCCCCAGCAGAGGGAGAGGGCTGAGCCCAGCCCACGGGAGGCACCCAGGCTTTGCTGCAGAAAACCTGAAGACCCTGCAGAGGACAGCGGTATCCCCCACCTGCAGAGCCGGCACGGTTGGCACTCTGCACATTCCCTGCCTGTTCTGGACATTTCCCAACGATGCAGTCACACACCGTGTGTCCTCCTGTGTCTGCATCTCTCCCTGAGCATCCTGTCCTCAGGGTCCGTCCACGTGGCAGCGCGTGTCGGGGCTTCTCTCCTTTTCAGACTGAGTGACGTTCCCGTGTGCGGAGGGACCATGTGGCATCTGTCCATTTATCCGCTAAGGGACACGTGGGCTGTCCCTGAACCCTTGGCTGCCTGTCTGGCCGCCGCCTCCCTGCAGTTCAGCTGCGGAAGGATGTGGGTGTCGCACCCCCACCAGAACACCAGAAGCGGCACCATTCTCCCGTCAGGCGCTGATGGGGAGGCAGGGAGGCCGGCAGGAGGGACGGGGTGGCTGCAGCTGGGAGGAGATCCGTGGAGGCCTGGGGGTTTGGAGGCTGGGCTGCCTGCGGGAGGAGGCTCACCTGCCTCCACAGCTGACCCTTCCCGCCCAGCTGGGCCCCACCCCACCCCTGGGTGAGCGGGAGCCCAAGGGGCTTAAAGGGTTAAAGGGACAGCGCGAGGCCCAGGCAGCAGGCGATGCTGGGGGAGGGTACTGCCACAGGGGTCAAAGGGCAGGGCAGGGGTGGGGCTCTGTTCCCTGCGGGTTTCAGCTGGGACCGCTGCGGGCGGGGTGAGCAGGTGGGGAGAGGGACCCTGCGGGGAAGGCATTTCCCGAAACCAACCCCGCACCTGGTCGCTCAGAGCCACTGTGTTCTGTCCCGGAATGAGGGCCAGGACAGCAGCAGGACAGCTCCACGCAGCACGGGCCGGGCCGGCCCGGGGGCCTGAGAAACAATTTCCATAAAGGCTGCGGTTCAGGCCTTTGGGGAGACTGGACCACAGGGAAGATCCAACATGAACTGACCTCAGACGGGCCCTCGATCCCAGCCTTCCCGTCGTGCCTCAGGGTGAAGGCCTGTGCTCACTCCCACATGTGTCTGGAAAACGTGAGAGGGGGACACAGAGGCAGAGACGGAGAGACGGAGAGATAGAGGGAGAGACAGACAGAGACAGAGAGACGGAGAGCTGGACAGGGATGCGGAGGCAGAGATGGAGACGGGGAGAACGAGACGGGGGAGAGACAGAGACAGAGAGAGACAGAGACAGAGACAGAGAGAGAGACAGAGACGGAGAGACGGAGAGAGGGTGCGGGGGTGGGTGTGGGCAAACGTGGCCGAGGTCCCCCCCCCCCCGCCCCGGCTGAGAATCCAGGCGGAGGGGCTGCTGAGCCCAGGACGCCTCTGTAGGTCTGAGGATTTCTCAGAATAAACTGTTGAGAAACAAAGAACCCTCCCCTTATTCCACGACGACAAGGATATCAACAAACAGGGCGAGGAAAGCTTGGAACGCGAGGACACCTCACGCGGCCACGAGGTCCGGGGCGTTTGTGCAGTGACAGCAATCCCCCCGGGTGTTCAGGACATCAGCGCGGCCAGAATGTCTGAGTTATCCGGGTGATCCGCAGCCTCAGTGGGGGAGGCTGGACCATCTCTCACTTTCAGATGCTTTTGTTTTGTGTCGTCCTCTTTTTAGTTGCGCGCAAGGGCAGGTCACCAGCCCCCGGCCAGGTTCATCTGGGGGAACCGTCTGTCACTTTCCGAGGAGAACAGTAGTTAGTGAGGAGAAGCCAGAGGAGGTCAGAGGGCAGCTGCTTCTGCAAATCCCTGCCGGGCGTGTCTGCCTGTGAAGCTGCAGCGGGACGGGCGGGTGGTGGGCGGCCCGCCTGCAGGGCGCCTCCCTGGCTCCCAGCTGGGTGCCGCCCATCCCCGCACCAGGCGCCCCACCACCCACCTCCGTCAACCCCGCCCCCTGACCCTCTGTACCAGCTCCCGGGGCCACTGCAGCAAAGCACCAGGGACGGGGCTGCTTGCACAGCAGAAACTGTGTTGCAGGGCCGCGCTGCCTCCAGGGGCTCCAGGGGAGGGTCCTTCCTGCCTCTTCCAGCTCCTGGGGGCTCCAGGCATCCCTGGCTTGCGGTCCCATCACCCCAGCCTCTGCCTCCATCTTCATGTGGCTTCTCCTCTGTGTCTCTCCTCTTCTGTCTCATAAGGACACTGGTCATTGGATTCAGGGCCACCCTAACTCAGGATAACCTCATGTCAAGACCCTTCATTTAGCTACATCTGCAAAGACTTTTTTTTTTCCCAAATCAGGCCCCATCCTCGGGTCTGGGAGCAACCACTGAATCCTTGGCACCGTCCCATCCCCCCAGTTCCACTCCCAACACACCCTCTCCCCGCCCAGCCCCAGCCCCAGCGCCTCCACAACACACGAGAAGGTGACCCGCCCTCTCCTGGTCCCGCCCAGGGCCCGGGAGTGCCCTGAGGGTAAGATCCACACCCTCGCGCCCGCGCCCGGGGGAGAGGCTGGATTTCAAACTCCACCCTCTCGGAAAAATGCACGTAAAACCTTAGGCGGCTGCAAAGGAGAGATGGGTGTGACAGAGAGTAAAACCTCCATGTTTTCTCTCCCCTTCTCTGTGAGTCTGAATGGTCTGAAAGGAAAAAAGCGGAAAGCAAACAAACCGAAGCAGACAGCCCGGTGACGGGGCAGCCACCGGGGTCCTGAGATGAGGCCGGGAGACAGGACGGCTGGGGGCGGCCAGGGCCACGTGCGGAGGAGCCGGGCGGTGCCCCGGGGAGGCAGGCATGGCCCGGGCAAAGCCTGGGGCGGGGAACGGTGCCAGCGCGGCTGGAGCCAGGCCAACGGGGAGGTGAGGGCGCCGAGGCCCGAGAGCCAGCGCGGCCCGGCCCAGGCCCCAGGGAGGAGTCTGGCTCTGCCTTCTCTCCGTCCGCCTGGAGCCGGCCGAGGCCTGCCTGTGCGCGGCGCGGAGCTGGGAGCCGCTCTCCCTGCCCCTCTGTCTGCGGATCTCTGGACCGCTCCCAGGGCGCCCGCGGGCCTCAGAGGCAGGGGGCCACCCGGGAGGATCCCGACTCTCCCACGGCCAATCGGGGGCGTCCTCTGAGTGCAGATGGGCGCGTGGCCTCGAGCCCAGGCCAGGCCGCCTGCCGGCCCGCACGCACGGCCACGCGGGGCACAGGGCGCACGGGAGGACAGAGAGAGACGGGGTGGGCGGCGGGGAGGGGCAAGGGGAGTCCGCTGCAAAGGGTGACTGGACCTGGCTGCTTTCAACGGACGGGGTCCCGGGGCTTCAGGACAGCCAGCGAAATCTGATTTTCAGACAGACGACAGAGCATTTTAGTATACGTATGTACCAGATAGCGTATGGGATGCACTTATACTAAATGATGCGAGATGTTTTGTAAATCTGAAGTTCAGATGTAACTGGGTGTCCTGTGCTCTGGCCACCCTTGCCGGGGTCATCCTGAAAGGCCTCTTCCTGGAAGCAGAAAAGGACACAGACTCTCCCGAGCCAGGCGGGGCCGGGACCAGCGGGCCCGGAGGGGAGGGCCACGGAGGGCTCCAGACGCCAGGTCTGCGCAGAGGCTCCGCTGTGTTCTGTCAACACAGACAAAGGCAGCCTGGCAGCCCCGAGATGTCCCACGAGATCTGTCCTCAGCCCGGCTCTGAGCGGGCGGGGGGCGCGGAGTTCCTTCCAGGTCCGGAGGTGCTGTGAGGCCAGCTGGCTGCCTGCCCCCCTCAGCCCGCACGTGCCGCTCCACGCTGCGCCATGCAGCCTTGCGGAGACTGCCAGTGCGTCCCCAGGACACCGGGCCCCAGTCCTGGCCCCTCTGCCACGCCCTCCCAGCTCTCTCCTCCAGCGCTCCTGCCCACGGTGGGGCCTCTGCGGGCTCTGCCCAGCCCCCTCTGCCAGTCGCCTTCCCCCCGCCTCCCAGGCTGCTGCCCCCTCCTCATCACACACCTGTCGCCTCCAATGCCACCACCTCCAGGAGGCCACCTCATCGAAAGCAGCACCCCCGACACACATCACCTCATTTTTCAGTTGCGGTGACTCACCTACCGTACAATTCACCCATTAAAGTGTACAGGGTTTGGTACGTTCACTGAGTTGAGCACTCATCACCACAATCAGTTTCAGAACATCTCATCACCCTAAGAAGCAACCCCATCCCCTCCCCAGCCCCTGGCAACCAGGAACCCACTCTCCGTGTCTGTGGAGCTGCCTGTTCTGGACGTTTCCCATCCGTGGAGTCACCCCCTGTGTGTCCTCCTGTGTCTGCGCCTCTCCCTGAGCCTCGTGAGCTCAGGGTCCGTCCACGTCCCTTTTCCTGGTTGAGTGACGTTCCTGTGGGTGGAGGGACCACATCCTCTTAACTCATTCACCCATTGATGGGCATTTGGGCTGTTCCACTTTCTGGCTGCTGTGCCGCTGTGAACACTGCAGTGGAAGATTCTGTGTGGATGTGAGCTTTCAGTTCCCTTGGGCACACATCTAGGACTGGCATTGCTGGGTCAGGTGGCCACTCCGTTTAACCTTTTGAGAAGCGGCTGCACCGTTTCAGCAGCCCTGCCCGGGGCTCCACTTCCCTCATGTTGCTGTTTTCTGCCCTTCTGATGACGGCCATCAAGGTGGGTGTGAAGGGGTGTCTCACCCTGATTTCTGCCTGCCTTCCCCTGAGAGCATCTTCTCTTGTGCTAATGCTGTCTATTCGCGCGTGGTCTTTGGAGAAATGTGTTTTCAGATCCTTTGTCCATTTTTTAATTGGGTTATTTGTCTTTTTTTAAAAGCTGAGTCACGGGACTTCCCTGGTGGTCCAGCGGTTAAGACTCTGCACTCCCGGGTTCGATCTCTCATCAGGGAAGTAGATCCCGCATGCTGCAACGAAGAGCCCGCGGGCCGCAATTAACACCTGCTGCAGCCAAATTTTTTTTTTTAAGTTGAGTTAAAAAAAAAGGTTGAGTTGTAAGTATTCTTTATATATTCTAGATACAAGTCCCTTACCAGATACATGATTTACCAATATTTTCTCCCATTCTGTGCATTGTGTTTTCACTTTCTTCTTTGAAGCACAGAAGTTTTTAATTTGATGAAGTCCAATTTATCTGATTCTTTACTGTTGTTTGTGCTTTTGGTGACATATGTAAGAAACCACTGCCTAATCCAAGGTCACAAAGACTACATACGCTGTTTTTGTTTGAAATTATTTTGTCATTTTTAGACGTATTTGTTGTAAAACACGGGGACCTCAGTGTAGGTGTTCCAACCAAATACGGGACAGCCTGAATCAGATAAATGGTGACAGTTTCCTTGCAAAACTGTGTTCAAACACAGCACGGGACACTTACACTAAGAAATTACTCATTCTCTCTCTGAAACTCAGACTTCACTGCTGTCCAGCTACTGTTACTCGCTGAATCTGGCAGCCTCACCCCAGGGTTAGGGTTAGGGTTAGGACACATCGCGCCTGTTCACAGGGATCCCCATCGCCTCCCTCGATTCTTTTTAAATTTTTTCACTATGGTAAAGTACACAGACACTGAGCACTTTAACCGGTTGAAACGTAAACTTCGGATCTTCATTCAAGGTAGGCCGGAACCAAGCTTCCCACCAGGCCTCGCAGGCCCCGCCCCGTTTCCTAGCAACGTAGCCACGCCCCCGGGCCGCGGGGCGGGGCCCACCGGCGTGGTCACGTGGTGCCGCCCACTCCGCCTCCGTAGTGCGAGCCGGTCCGGGTCGGCGCGTGCGTCCCCGCGTCCGCGCGTGCGCAGGTGGTGGCCGACTCACCGTGCGCGCGCCCTGCCCCGCGTCGCCGCCTGCGTGCGCGCGCCCGGCGGCTGTCGGGTTCTTATAGCGGCGCCGGCGGCGGTCGCGCGGGGTTGGCGGCGCGGCGGACATGGCGGCCAAGCGGCTCGTGGTGCTGGGGCTCCTGCTGCTGGGCGCCCGCGGCGGCTTCGGAGCAGGTGGGGACCTGGGGGTGGGGCGCGAAGCTCGCCGGTGGTCTGGCCTGGCTGAGGCCGGCCGCCCTCCGCCGCAGGAGAGACCCCGGCCCGGGGAGGGAGACCGCGGCCCGGGCGAGAGGGAGGCCCCGGCCTGGGGAAGGGAGACGCCGGCCCGGGGAAGGGAGACCCCGGGGGAGGAGACCCCGGCCCGGGCGAGAGGGAGACCCCGGCCCCGGGAGGGGGACCCCGGCCCGGGCGAGAGGGAGATCGCGGCCCCGGGAGGGAGACCCCAGGGAGGGAGACCCCGGGGGAGGAGACCCCGGCCCGAGCGAGAGGGAGATCGCGGCCCCGGGAGGGAGACCCCGGGGGAGGAGACCCCGGCCCGAGCGAGAGGGAGACCCCGGCCGCGGGAGGGGGACCCCGGCCCGTGCGAGAGGGAGATCGCGGCCCAGGGAGGAGACCCAGGCCCGGGCGAGAGGGATACCCCGGGGGATGGAGACCCCGGCCCGGGGAGAGAAGATCCCGGTCCGGGCGAGAGGGAGACCCCGGGGAGGGAGACCCCGGCCCGAGCGAGAGGACGATCTCGGCCCGGGGAGGGAGACCTAGGCCCAGGGAGGAAGACTCCGGCCCGGGGAGGGAGACCCAGGCGCGGGCGAGAGGGAGACCACCCCGGCCTGGGGGAGGAGAACCCGGCTGGTGGGGGGACACCCCGACTCGGGGGGTGGGAAGGGAGGCTCCTGGCTGAAACCGACCTAGGCGAGACAGCTTAGGGGCCTTCCCGCTCGGAGCGCTGGGGCGGGGGGCGCAGGGGCGACCCCGGGCACCCAGACCCTGGCTGTCATCGTGGTGGTGGGTTGTCCCCAAGGGGACGCGGGCACCCAGGCACGTGACGGCCCCGAGGCGGGATTGTCATTCTTCCCGGGATTTAGGTCCCGTGTCTCGCTCTGGCTGTGCACTTGCTCCTGGGGTCGCCCAAACATTTATACCCTGTGCGGAGGCAAACGCTCTGCTTCTTTCGGTTTTGTCTGATGTCGGGGCCCAGAAGGAGGTGGCGGTTGTCTCACCATCCTGTTTTCCCCGGGGGTGGAAACGGAGGCCCCGGCCGGGAGAGGAGGTGTTCCAAGGTCACTGCTCAGAGCAGGACGTGCAGGGGCGATTCAAACAGAGTTCCTTACAGGAGGGGCAGCCTGTTGGGTGGGCAGACGTGGTTTAGAGCAGCTCATGGCAAAATGGATTAAGGCGTGCTTTTCTGGGAGGAAGCAGGACAGCGTCTTCTTGCCTGAGAGATTTTCTTCCTGTAGGGATCGAGACTTCCCGTTTGGGTCTGAGTTAACGATTTATAGTGACCAGCATGTAGAGAACAAAGTGCAGACCAGCAGGGTCTGGGGCAGGAGGCCCAAGGGCGGCAGGAGCGGGTGGGCTGTGAGCAGGGTGGCAGCTGCCCTGGGGCATGAGAGGGGCTGCCTCTTAGAGAAGTTTCACCTGGTTACTCCTGACCCACTTTTAGATCTTGTTCCATCTCCTTTCTCTTCCTGGTAATCGAAATGGCCATTTTTTGATCGCTCTCTGGGTGAGGCCCCTGGCAGGCAAGGTGAGTTCCTGGCAGCTTGAGCCCTTTAGACGCAGCCCTCGCTGGCCAGCGGGGAAGGAGAACCCTCCGTCTTTCTCTGCCTTGGGGCCCAGCTCCTCTGATCCTTCACCCTTGCCTGTGGGGCTGCTCTTACACACTCACACCACGGGGGGGTGTGTAGTGGGCAGTCCTGGGAGTCTTGGGGCTGTGTCTGTGCCTTGTCCTCCTTTTTCACTTTCCCCCTTTCCCAGGAACTCTGGGCGAGACCCGGAAGTCTGGGTCACACGTCCTTTTTCTGCCTGCGGTGAGTCTGTGGCAGCGTTTGCCACTCCCGGCCAGGTCAGCTCTCCAGGAACTTGCCTGAGGAGACTCTGCTGGAGCAGGTGTCTTTGATATCCTTGTCGCCTGAGGTCCCAGGACGGTCCCCATGCTGGGAGAGCCCTGCTCTCCAGGATGTTCAGGGCCCCGCGGTCATGGCGGGGCCGGTGGGCCGCCTCGCGTTTGCTAGCTGGGTCCCTCTCTGAGCCTCAGGTGAGGAGCCGGGAGCTGCCTCCGGCGGGATGGAGGGTGAGCCGCCCGGGGCTGGCCTCCCAGAGGCAGCCTCTTCTGTCCGCCGCCGTGGCTGGAGAGCTCCCTTCGGGATGTGTATCTGAGGCGCGCCTGGCCCTGTGCCCTGCCCAGCCTGGCTGCCGAGTGGGCACAGAGGAGGGGTGGCTGTTTTTAGATGAAGGTGACTTTACTTGAGAACGTGGGCTGCAGCCATGTGACGGGGGTGGAGGCGGGTCAGGCGCTCTCCTGCTGCCGGGGCTCTGCCTGGGGCTGGGACCCTGTGAGTTCTGGGGCCGCAGGAGGCGTGCTTTTCACCCTTTCCCCATCACCGCCCCCGAGTCGCATTGTGAGACAGCCCGTCTGGGGGCGTTGTGCCAGTGGCCTGTCCGTGTCTCAGAGGCTGCGTCCCCCGTGGCCGCAGTCTCTGTGGCGGGCCTGGGGTGGCCGCAGCCCTGTGTCCCCCTTGGAGGGACCCGGCCCTGTTGAGGACGGGTGCCCGGAATGTGGCAGCTCACTGGGGGCTGGGCTGGCAGTGGCTGGCGCCCCTGCTGCATGTGGCCCTCTGGCCAGGGCAGGGGTGTCAGTCAGCCTGCAGGGCTCAGACGGGGAGGGCTCTCCTGGGCGAAGCAGGCCACCCCGCTGGCCTCTGCAGCGCGCCTGGGAAGGGTGGGGTCGTCGCCCCTTCCTGTGTGTCCCGTCCCCCATCCCCCGCGCCCACCGGAGCTGAGGCCCTGCCCCGCTGCCACCTGGAGGAGGCCTCCAGGCACTTCTTTCTCCCCCAGGAGGCAGGGTGGGGCAGGGGTGAGACCTGGCTGGGCACCCCTGGGCCCCAGGCTCTAGGGTGGAGAGGCAGGCCCTGTCTGGGAGACGCATGGCCTCTGGCCTCACTTCCTGCCCTGGCTCACTTCCCAGCTCCATACGGAGCTGCTGGTGTGGCAATCTTGGGAAATCTTGACGGAGAGACGCGGGTTGCCGGAGGCTTTGGCCGAAGTGGCACGGAGGTGAGCGTCGAGGCTCACGCCCCTGTCTGCCTGTAACCGTCCGGCCTGAGGCCCGCGTGGCCCGTGGGCCGCCCCAGGTGGGCAGTCTCGAAGGTCGGCCAGTCCCCAGGGCCCTGTGGCTGGCCGGGGGGGTGCGCTCCTGCCCGGCCCGTGTGCCCACGTGCGCCCCGTGTGCCCCTGCCCCCGCGTGTCCGAGGGTGCGTGCAGGCGCTGCTGTGGGCGCGCCCAGGGCGGGGCACGGAGCTGCGGGGGCGCCTGCTGGCCCCGGCTTCCGAGGCATCCCGCCCCCTTTTACGGAGAGAGCCGGCGGGGACCCTGCGCGTGTGCTGCCCGCGGGCTGCCCGGGTCCCGCCGCCTCCAGCTGAGGGAGGCCGCCGTCGCCCGGGCCAGAACTGCCGCCGGGGCCTGCGTGTGGCCAGCCCGCCCGTGACCGCACAGGCCCAGGCGGGCTCTCCGGTGCCCGAGGAGACGTGCGCTCTGCCCGCGGCCCTTCAGAGGGGAGCCCGGCTGCGGAGCGTGTCCGGAATCCGAGCCTTCATTTTCTTAGCGGCTGAGGAGTCCGTGCGGGCGGGGCGCGCGAGCAGGCTGTGCCGCCCTTGGTGGCCGCACGTGCCCCTGTCGCGCCGTCCAGGACGTCGTGCCGCCGGGCTGGGCTCCTGGCGCCAAGGCCGGCCGGGGGCGCGACCTGCGGTGCGTGGCGCTTGCGCCGGTGCTGCCGGGAGTCACCCACGCGGGGCGGGGTCCGCACGCTGGCTGCCGTCCTGCTGGCTGGGCCGACCCCCTGCGGTCCTGCCTTCTGCTCGCACCTGACTTGACGCCAGGGCCCTCGGGGCTGGCGCACGCTGCCCACGTCCTGCGGGCGTGGCCTCCTCAAAGGGTCGCCCCGGGGGCGTGCGTGTGGGTGACCGCCTGGGAGACACGGGCGCTTCCTGGTGGACGCCGCTGCGCCCCCACCGTCCCGAGGGCGGCGTGGGCGGCCCTGTGCGGCCCCAGGGTCCGGGGGGGTTTGAAAGGAGTGTCCGCGGGACACCTGCTCCCCGCCCCGGGACAGGGCTCTGATGTGGGCACTTGCTGACGGTCAGCACCTGGCGGTGCCACCGGGCCCCTCCCCACACACCCCGAGGCCTGGGGGGCCCTGGCCCTGGTCCCTGGAGAGGAGCTCTCCCCCGCTCAAGCCCAGTATCCCGGCGCCAGAACGGTCGGCGTGCTTCCCGTTATCTGGTTCAAAGTGGTTTCACGTTTCGGTGCCTAAAGGGAAAGGGGTGAGGAACGGGGCTTTTGCCGGGTTAGAAGTGGAGTGGAAGGGCTGCTGGGAGTCCGTCCGGGGTCCTGGCCAGAGAACAGACTGTCACGTGTGTGAAGGTGTGGCGTGTGCCGCCTTCTGGGAAGCAGGCACCTGCAGGACAGGGTTTCTGCCGCCCCCTGTGCCCCATGCCCTGAGCACACCTGTCCCCGCCCGGGTGGCCCTGCCCTGGTCGAGGTGGGGTGGATCAGGCACGACGAGCCAGTGACCTGGGCGGTGATGGCCTTAAACTTTCTGGAAAGGCCTTTGGTGGCTGCGGGGCTGGGCCTGGCCGGCTCTGTCCTGGTCCTTGTTCTGGGACCGGGGTGCGCACTGCTGTTCCCACGCCGGAGGCCCAGCCAAGTAAAGACAGGTCCCGACAGAATTCTGCTCCCGACCCCTGGACTAGGGCCTTCCAGGAGCCCCGTGCAGTTCTGGGCTCTGGGCACCCGCCCTGGCGTCTCTCCCTCGCTGGGGTCGGGCGGTGGCGGCCTCCTTGGGTTCTTCCCCGACGCCGCTCTCGTCTCTGGCTGCCCAGGGAGCAGGATCTGGACGTCGGTAGAGGATGATGGCTCCAAAACCCGCCTCACCTGCGCCTTGAATCACAGCGCCACCGAGATCGCGGGCCACCGCTGGGTGAAGGGGGGCAAGGTGCTGAAGGAGGACGCGCTGCCGGACCTGAGGATGGAGTTGGAGTGAGCGGGGCTGCCCAGGAAGGGGGCGGGGCCTGCGTGCTCTCCTGGGGCCGACGGTCAGCAGGAGTGGAGGTTGTGGTCGGTGGGCAGCTCGGGACAGACGTCAGAGGCCAGCGCTCACAGCGGTCTGGAGAGGGCTGAGGCCCGGGGTGCAGGGAGGGTCCGGCGCCTGCCGGACGTCGGCGCCTCCGGGATTGTCCCTCCTTCCTGCGGGTTGGGCTGCCGGGTCCCTGGGCTCTGGGCACCCCGGGGCCAGTGCGGAGACCTGTCTGGGTGGGGGAGCAGCTCCAGAAACTCGGGGTGCAGCTGCGGGCTCGGATCGTGCCCGGGCCAGGGTTCCCGGAGGTGGGGCGAGCCGTGCCCCCCTCCCCCCGGCAGGCTTTGGACAGAACACGTCTCCGCTCACACCGCGCCCGCCGTGTCTGCTTGCAGGGTGGACTCGGACGACCGCTCGGGCCGGTACTCCTGCATCTTCCTCCCGGAGCACGCGGGCCGCACCGACCTGGAAGTGAAGGGTGGGCTCCTGGCCCCCCGCCCCCACCCCTGGGCTTGCGGGGGGCAGGGGCGCACGTGAGACCCCAGTGGGGGGCGGGGCAGAGGAGGGCGGGGCGGCTGCGCGGTCAGGCTCCAGCCCGCCCCGCTCCCCGCAGGGCCCCCCAGCATCAAGGCCGTGAAGAAGTCGGAGCACGCCACCGAGGGCGAGGCCGTGGTGCTGGCCTGCAAGTCGGACTCCTTCCCGCCCGTCACCGCCTGGCTGTGGTACAAGGCCAGCGAGTCCGGGGACCAGGTCATCGCCAACAGCTCGCAGAGCAAGTTCTTCGTGGTCTCCTCGGAGACCCGCACGGAGCTGCACATCCCGGACCTGGACCTGGGCACGGACCCCGGCAAGTACGTCTGCAACGGCACCAACTCCGCGGGCACCGGCCAGGCGGTCATCTCGCTGCGCGTGCGCAACCGCTTCGCCGCGCTCTGGCCCTTCCTGGGCATCGTGGCCGAGGTGCTCGTGCTGGTCACCGTCATCTTCATCTACGAGAAGCGGCGGAAGCCCGACGAGGTCCTGGATGGTGAGCCGCCCACGTGCTCGCCCCTGCCGCCTGGGCCCCCGGGCCGCGGCTGCTGTGGGGGGGGGGGGGGGTCCTCCGCCCGCAGGGCCTCCCCCCGCCCCTCTCCTCACGCGGCTGCCGGGGGGCGTCCTCCGCGGTGAGTGCCCCTCCGTGGGCACGGCCTCTGCTGGTGGCAGCCGCTTGGGGCGCAGGGCTGTGCCCCCACGCGAACCCCCGGCCTCGTGTGACGGGGCCGCTGGGCACCCGCCTGTGGTTGGGGTTGGGGGCCAGGCAGGGCTCCCAGGTGCCCCTCACGCCGAGACGCCAGGCAGCTCATGTGAGGGGGCCTGTCCCCAGGGCGGGCGGGCCCCCCATGTTGCAGTTGGGGAAACTGAGGGCAGAGCCCCGCGGGACAGGGCCGCCTGGGGAGGGGCTTGGCGTGGGGCCCCCCAGTGACAGCCTCCTCCTCTCTTGCACGTGGCCGCACTTCTGCACAGATGAGGACACCGGCTCTGCTCCACTGTAAGTCCCCGCCTTACGGGGGGTTGGGGGGTCGCCGGGCTGAGCTGGGAGTGGGGAGGGGCCGCCGTCCGGTCTTCCTGACACCAGAACGCCCCCTGCGTCTCCAGGAAGAGCAGTGGGCACCACGTGAACGACAAAGACAAGAGCATTCGCCAGAGGAACGCCAGCTGAGCGGTGAGGGCGGGGCGCTGCGGCTCCGGGCTGCTCTGAGCACCCCTTCCCGCGGGGCCAGGACGAGCCTGCAGGCGGAGCGCTTCCCGGCGTTGGCAGAACCCGCGCTCTTTCCTCTCCCGGGACCCCACCTGGTGAAAGCAAGCCACGTTGTGCATTCACATCTCATGTTTTCTCTCCTTTTTAAAGAAAAACTAAAGTAGGGTTTTCTGTGTGTAGAATTCTGCTCCTTAGGGGCTTTTCTTTTCTTTTGTAAACCTTTTGTGAGCCCCCGGGGGGGCCCTGAGGTTTGTGTGAGGCCCCTGCTGACCCCTGGCCCGTCCCCCTGCCACCCCCACCACCGCTCCCTCCCCTGTGTCCCCTGGGCTGTGGGTCTCCTGGTCTGTCACGTGGGCGGGTGTGGAGGAGAGATGAGCCTTTTCTGAGCCCCAGGTTCATCTCCTGGAGGCTGCTGGGCTGTGTGGGGCCAGAGCCAAGTCCCTGCCCTTTGCGGAAGGTCACAGGAAGGTCCCAGGCCGCGTGCGGTGCCAAGCATCCTGCCGTGAGAAGCCAGTGCTGTCACTGCAGGTCTGACCACGTGGCTGCCCTGAGGGCGTCCCCCTCACCGCTGCCCCGTCCGCTGCGGACCGTCTCAGAGCAGCAGCTGCTGTGCCAGGCCTCCCGCCCCGCCTTCCCGCTTTCCAATAAAGTCACCCGTCATCCTCTCTCGGCTCCTGTCTGTGCTGGGCCTGGGTCTTACCAGGGAAGCTCGTGGAGGGTTCCGCTGGTGAGCCCGACCCCTGGGAGGTGCTGAGGCTGAACAAGGTTGGGGTGCACGGGGGCCGGGTGGAGAGGCCCCTGCAGCGGGTGCCTGGAGAAAACCAGGGCGTCCTTCCCGCAGGGCCCCCAGGTCAGGGTGTGCAGCCCTCCCCCACGGCTGCCAGGCACCAGCCTGTCCTGGGCAGAATGCTGCCTGGGGCTCGGGTGGTCTGAGGGGCAGGTGAGCAGCTGGGGCCTCACCCTAGAGCTGGAGGTCTGTCCGGAGATGCAGCTGGCGGGGCAGGGGGCCGGGTTGAGGCCCAGAGAACCCCAGGAGCATCTCCTCCCAGGAGGAGAAGGGGGTTGCCTGCTTGTCCAGTGCGCCCCAGCGGCTGGGGCAGATGAAGACGCGTGTGTGGGGTTGAAGGACGGGAGCAGGAGGTCACAGGAGGTGGCGCCGAGCCTGGGACCCTGGTCGGTACCACCTAGGCCTCCCACTGGGCACACTTTGGGAAACTGAATCCCAGAGGAGAGGGCTTGTCCAGGGCAACCCTTTTCCCACACCCAGGGGCTGTGGTCACCCCATGTCCCTCTGGAGGCCTGCCAGACCTTCAGGTCTGCGTGAGGTCTCAGGGCTGGGCCAGAATCTGGGCTTACGGGTGACGTCTGCACTTTGTGTTGGCAGAAAAAAACCCAACATACCATAAGCCTCGAAAATCGACCGACTTGGCCAACTGGCCGCCAGTTTGAGGCCTAGGGGGTTCTGAGGTGGGACAGACGGGGCCTCTGCCCAGCAAATCCCACGGCCCCAGAGGGTGGACCAGGCTGCCCCTTGGTTTCCCTGAGCGCCGGTGGGGAGAGTGGGCGGTCCTTTACAGGGGCCTTGCATCCCACAGCCTGGAGGAGCTGCCCCCCAGGTCAGAGGAACTGAAGCCCTGGTCCCAGAACCCCAGGTCTCCGCGCTGGCGGCTGCTGCTGGCCCGCTGTTTCCCGTGGCCACCACCAGAGGGCACCGTGTGCACACCCCTGAGGGTTCGGGGCCCAGGGCGTGAGGGGAGCCCTGCCTGTCCGGGCGTCCCCCAGCTCCACTCACCGGCCCCGGGTCCCCGGCGCCCACCACTTAAACTCCTCTGGTCCAAAGGATGGCGCATCCCGGCTTGTTCACCGGGCAGCGTGGTTGGCACTGACGTGCACCCGGGGCTGGGGGCTCTGCCCGCAGAGGAGGTGACGACGAGGCCGGTCGCTGCCAAGGCAGGCGCTGGGCGTCGGAGGGCACTGTGGGCGTTGCCTGCGGGGGGGCTGTGTGGTCCCCACCCCAGCAGGGGCTCCACCCGCCTTCCTGCTGCACCCCTGGGGCTCGGCAGTGAAAGTGAGGGATTGTCTGGTGGCAGCGCCTTGGGGGACAGAAGGGGGTGGCATGTGGTGTGGAGAGGGGACCCGGCCCCCGGAGAGAGGCTGCTCACAGGCGCTTTTAGAAGAAGCCCGGCCCGCAGACACAGGGCCTCTGTGCCCACAGCTCTGCACGGTCCCCTCACAGCATTCCTGTGTGTCCCTCGAGCGGGCATGTGGTGTGGCCGGGCAGCCTGTGGCCCCCCATGCCACTGGGGGCTGTTCTTGGCTGCGGCTGCTGGAGCTGCCTCGGTTTCCCCAGGGGCAGGACGGGAAGTCACAGCCGCGTCACAAGACCCAGTGAGATCTTTGGCAAATGCCTGGAGGCTCCGGACCCAGGGCACCAGCCATTGAGGCAGAGGGGCGACGCGGGGCGTGCCTCTGGGTCGTAGACTGGGCTGGCCACCCCTTCCCTGGGCCCACTGCCCCCTGGACGGAGCCCTGTGAGGACGGAGCCTGCCCTGGAGGCCTCGGGGGACGCCTCCTCGAGCCCCAGCCTCGTGCCTCCCCCACTCTGGGGCCCTGACTCTAACCACCTCTGTTGTGCACCGGGGGCGCCCCGAGGTCCCACGGCAGCCGGCAGCAAGAGGGATTTAGGGGTCTCGCCTGGCAGCAGGGGGCAGAGCTAAGGAAATGGGCCAGAGGTGTGGGGGCCGTCAGACCCTGGTCCTCCCACGCCCTCCCTGCCCCCCCCCCCAGGGGGTCCCAGGTGAGTGAGCTCTGCAGGGAAAGGAAACTCCAGGTCCGCCGAGGACGGCACCCTCATCGTGCAGATGCCGGGAGACGCAGGCCTGGGCGAGGGGCGCTCCGCTTAAGGTCACTCCCCGGTCAGGGCTGGATGCCAGGGGGCTGCCTGGCACAGTGGCCCTCGTGCAGGCAGCCCAGGCCGGAAGACGTCGTCCTCCCTACGTCAGCGGCACCTGTGGGCACTCAGGCTCGCCACACGTGGCTGAGGAGACATTCAGTGTTCCTTGCGTGCAGTGGTGAGTTTTCCAGGCAGCCCTCGGAGCTTAAACTCTGAGGCCTCTTGCTGGTCCGGGGCCTGCCAAGACCCTGGCCTCATTTTGTCTCCCGGGTCTTAGACTGTTTTTCACTCACAGGGTCCCCAGACGGTGGGCTCCAGGACTTCAGACCTGGACCCGCCCCGACGGAGCAGGAAATGCGGGCCACGTGCTGAGATGCTGAGAGGCTGGGGAGGGGCTGGGGGCAGGGCAGCAGGGCAGAGGGCCCGCTGGAGGCCCCTGTGCCCAGAGCCTGGTGCTGGTGAGGAAGGGCTGGGGCAGACTGGGTGGGGAGGGCCTGGGGCTTCCTTCCACAGGAAGTGGGCCTCCAGCAGCTTGGGGCAACGGGCCACTGTGAACTGACGTAGGGTTTTATTCCTGTCTGCCCTGTCTGGTCCCCTGCAAGCCATCTCCGGGTCCTCGTCTACACCCCCCAGCCCCGGGTCCTCAGCACCCCTTCTCCTCACACCAGCCGGCACCATCCTGCCCGAGGACGTTGGCACAGGCCATGCCACCTGCCGGACGCTCCTCTCACAGATGTCCACAAGGCTCCGTCCCTCCTCTCAGGTCCTGGCTCAGACACCCCCCCCTCTGCGAGGCGTCAGACACCCCCCAGCACTTCCGCGTCCCCTCTCTGGGCTCAGGTTGAGCTCACCCCCTTCTAACAGACACTACAAAGTCGGCTAAACACCATCTCTGCTGTGCTGACTGTCGCCACGCCAGGGTGGGGGTGGCCTGTGAGGTTCACTTCTGAATCCCAGCCCCTGCTCAGGTGCCTAGTGAGTATTTATTGAATGGATGAATGAATGCTAGAAACACTCTGGCCGCGGCAAGTGGTGAGAGCGGGTGGGGGGGACGGAGGCTGGTGGCCGCCTGGCCCGTGTGTTGGGGAAGAGTCTTTCGGAGAGGGGCTGGGACCCCCTTGTCCTCTGGGACTCGCAGGTCCAGGCAGGTCCTTGGGGAAGGGGTGCGGTTCTGCCTCTCCTGCCTCTGCAGGCCTGGTGGGTCCCCGGGCTGGGCTGTGGTCCACCTCCTCCCTGCTCTCAGCCGAGCGCCCCGGGGCTCTGGCGGCCTGCCCAGACTGACATCTCCCCGGGGCGAGCATGAAAGCTCCCCCTTCAGTGGGAACACACATCTGCCTCGGCGGGCCGCAGCCTGGCACTGCCAACACTGCTGCCCTCCCAGCCTCTCGCGCGCGGGCTCGGGACAGACGGCGGCCCAGCCCGTCCACCCATCTGTCTGAGGGCACAGCAGAGGTGGCCCCCTGGGAGGCCCCCCAGGGCTCAGGACAGTCTGGAAGGGGACACGAGGTGGCCCAGCTCAGCCCACGCCTGGTCCAAATGGGCCCATCCCTCAATCCCTGTTGAGTCCCTTCTGCTGTGTGCAGGGACAGGTCACCTCTCCACGCTCCTGGTCCTGACCTCCAGGTGGGTGGAGGCACCCAGTATGACCTGGGGTGCTACGTGCTGCACGTGCTAAGGGCGGAGGGTCCCTGGAGGCCGCGGTGTTCCTCCGCCCCTCCCCCCCTTCCTCCAGGTCCTTCCTCACCTCTGCTGCCTGTCTCTCCTTTGTGCAGGACGCTGATTGAGCTGGAGTGGGGACCAGAGGCTAGGAAGAGTCCCGGGCTTGGGGCCCATGTCACGTAACTCTAGGAATCACCCCCCAGCCTGGCTCCGGCCCCAGAAGCAGAGCCTCAAGTGTTCTCCCAGATCTGGGGCCTAGGGGCCTGGGCTGGCTGTGGCCTGAGCCCAAGGGGCAGAGAAGTGGGGCAGCCGGGCGGGGCTCACACGTGGGCCTCCGGTGGGAAGGCGTGGCTGACCCTGGGCGCCCGTGTGACCGGGGGCACTTCCCCACTTTAAAGCCCACCAGCCTTTTGGGAGACCCCACCCCCCAAAGGGCCCCGTTTGAAGGTGCGGACCCACAGCCCCCTTGGGCGGCTCTTCCTATTGGCCCAATTTGGCCTCAGCGTCCTCAGATGCGGGAGGTGGGGGAGAGGGGGACCACCGTGGGACCTGGAGACTCCGGGCCTGACCCACGTGGCCCCTCCCCCCACACCACTTCCCCAGGGGTCCCTGCGCAGGGTCTCAAGTGACACAGCAAGGGCTCCTGCGGCCTTTTATTATGTAAATTCTCAAACCTACGGAAAGAATGGAGGCTGGTACGGGGGCGGCTCCACGTCTCCAAGCCCCAGCGTCAGTGGTTACCGCCCCGCCGTGCGCTCCGGTCAGAGGAGAGCCGAGGCGCCGGCAGAAGGCCCCTCGCCAAGGTCGCGCGCGGAGGCCCGGCCCCGCCGCTGGGCTCGGTGACCTTGGGCGCGTCCTTCTGCTTGGCGGGCCTCAGTTTCCCCCCCCCACCCCCGGGGCTAGGCTTGATCGGGTCTCCGAGGCCTCGAGCCGCACGACCTTGGGCCGCCCCCGACCCGGAGGCCTCGGTTTCCCGGGCGCGAGGCCGGGGCGGGGAGCGCGGCGAGTGGGCGCGGGCAGAGGAGGGGCTCCCGCCTCCGCCCCGCCCCCCGCCCGCGGCCCCGCCCCCCGCGGCTCCGCCCCGCCCTCCCCCCGCCTCCCCCCCTCCCTCGGGCTCGGGCCGGCGGCGGCGGCGGCGGCTCCGCTCCGCACTGCCCGGCGCCGCCTCGCCATGGACGCGCGCGGGGGCGGCGGGCGGCCCGGGGAGAGCCCGGGCGCGACCCCCGCGCCGCCGCCGCCGCCCGCGCCCCCCCAGCAGCAGCCGCCGCCGCCCGCGCCCCCCCCGGGCCCCGGGCCGGCGCCCCCTCCGCAGGCGCCCCGCACCGAGGCGGCGGCCCCGGAGGCGGCGGGCGAGGGCGGCCCGCGGGCCCGGCTCCGCAGCCGAGACAGCTCGTGCGGCCGCCCGGGCACCCCGGGCACGCCGGGCGCGGCGGGCACGGCCAAGGGCAGCCCGAACGGCGAGTGCGGGCGCGGCGAGCCGCAGTGCAGCCCCGCGGGGCCCGAGGGCCCGGCGCGGGGGCCCAAGGTGTCGTTCTCGCGCCGCGGGGCGGCGGCGGCGGCGGGGCCGGGGCCGGGGCCGGCGGACGAGGCGGGCAGCGAGGAGGCGGGCCCGGCGGGGGAGCCGCGCGGCAGCCAGGCCAGCTTCCTGCAGCGCCAGTTCGGCGCGCTCCTGCAGCCGGGCGTCAACAAGTTCTCGCTGCGGATGTTCGGCAGCCAGAAGGCCGTGGAGCGCGAGCAGGAGCGCGTCAAGTCGGCGGGGGCCTGGATCATCCACCCGTACAGCGACTTCAGGTACGGCCGCCCCGGGGGTCTCTGCGGAGGGCGGGGCGCGCGGACCTCGGGGCCCCGCGGCGACCTCGGCCGCGTCCGGCGCCCGCCCGCGGAGGGGCCCTGGCCCCGGCGCGCCCCCTCCCACGCAGCCTGGCACGCGCCCCGTCCCTCGGGTGGGCGCGCGGCACGGGCCGCGGGACCAGGGTCTGAGCGCGGAGGGGCGGAGAGGACGAATAGAGGGGAACGTGGGCACCGGGGAGGCGGCGCAGCGGAAGGAGGGAGGAAGGAAGGGCGCCCGGGAAGGACGCGCCCCGCAGAGGCGGGCGGAGAGAGGGTGAAGCGGGCGCGCCGGCTCCCGCGGCCTCCCCCTGCGCCCCCATTGCCGCAGGCGGGCGCGTCCCGGGTCCCTGGGCCTGGGTGCTGAGCGAGGAGGGGGCGCTGAGCGTGCGGGCCGTGTCTTCTCTGAGCCGCGGCTGGGTGGTGTGCCGAGGGGTCAGTGGTTGCGATGCTGATGTGAATTTCGCCGGTTGGTGCCTGGAAAGGCTCGGAGCGAGGCCCGGAGCAGGGTCAGCCGCGCGTGCTTGTGCCGTGCCCAGGTGGCAGCGGTTGTGTAGATGCTGATGCGAATGAAGCCGGTTGGTGCGTGGAAAGCCTCAGAGCAGGGCCGGAGCAGGGTCACGCCGCGCCTGTTTGCAGTTCTGTTCCCGGGCGTGCGCTGTGTGGCCTGCGAGTGTGAACGATGCCATGTGTGTGGTCACGAGCATGTGCCTGCGGGGGGCGGGGGTCCTGGGGGCGAGGGTCGCGTGCTCTGGAGGGGTGTGTCTGCGAGGCGGATCCCGGTGTGTGTTGGGGAGAGATGGGGGGAGGGGCGGGTGTGCATCGGTGGGCAGTGGATGTGAGATGTGTACATGGTGTGTGTGTGAGGCGATGTGCCCGTGGCGGGGGTGTGTGAGTTGGGGTCCAGAGGGTCTATGTGCCCCCCCCCACCAGGCCTCCAGGCCATGGCCCTCAGGGAGGGCACGGTTTCAGCACCACGGACAGCAGCCCAACGGCGTCCGGATCCTAGGACGCCGCGGGTCTCCCCTCCCCCAGGCCTGGGCTCCGAGGTCGGAGGTCTCTACTTGCTCCTGGACCCCCAGAGCTGGGAAAGGGGGCCTGTGGGACTCTCCCTTTCCTTGGCCCTTCCGCAGCCCCTGCCCTTGACAACTGGGGAAACGGAGGCCCAGGGGCACACAGGTTAGGGACAGAGGAGGTGCATGCAGCCTTCCCTCTGTAGAGAGTTCCAGTCTGTGAAATGGGAATGGACTTGACTCCAGGGCTCCCCAGCCCGCCTGGCCCCCCTGTGAATGGGGGCTCACGCCAGCTGGCTGGAAGGGGACGTGGGGGCCACGCGGGCAGGGGGCGGTGGCTGCGGAAAGTAGCCATTCCCCGTCCCCTCCAGCACATCTGCCGGCTGCATCTCTGGGGCTGTGGGTGGCCCTGGGCTTGCACTCAGCTGCAGAAGGGGTGGGGGTGCTGGGAGAAGGAGCCGGGTGGCCCCATGCCTACGCCCGTCCAGCACAGTTGCCCGTGGGTCCCTGGGCTGACACATTGTAAACTGGGGGTGAGCAACGGGGTGGGGGCGAGGGAGGGGTGCACGTGGCCTGTAGCTGGGACTCATTGGGCTAATCAGAGTAAAACCTTAAGATCCTGCCAAGCTCGGGTGCTGCGGGGCCTCTACAACCCCCCCCCCCCCATGTTTTGGGAACGCTTCTAGACCCCTCAGATCCAATATGGACACAGACTCCCGAGCGCATGTTAGGAGCAGTGCTTCCTGACCGCCTCCTGGGCCAGAGCACCTTAAAAATATAGATCCAGGGACGTCCCTGGTGGTCCAGCGATTAAGAATCTGCCTTCCAATGCAGGGACCATGGGTTCGATCCCTGGTCGGGGAACTAGGATCCCACATGCCTTGGGGCAACGAAGCCCACGTGCCACAACTACAGAGCCCGCGCACCACAACTAGAGAGAAGCTTGTGGGCTGCCACGAGGAGGCCACGTGCCAGGGCAGAGGACCTGATGCAGCCAAAAATAAAAAATAAATTTATTAATTAAAAAAAAATATATATATAGACCCAATCCGCACGTCGGTTGTGAGGTGGCTGCCGTAGCTACCCCAAACTTACAAGCGAGGAGAGGGGGGCACAGAGAAATAAAGTCATTTTCCCAGAGCCACACAGCTGGTCCCTGGCAGAGTGGGAATTCACGCTTGGGCAGGCTGGCCCCTGCGTCTACACTTCAGATTATCAGGCAAGCTGGCCTCTCGCCCTGTCCTGTCCAGGCCAAGAAGAAACCGGAGGAAAAAGACATCCAGGGAATTGTTCAAGATAAGGGGGTTCCCCCGGGGGAGCCGTGGGTCACCTCTGTGTTCGCGTGTGTTCGATTGAAGAACCGCTCTCGGAGCAGTGGGGAGGGGCCTTTCTGGGTCTGCTTGTCCACACTTGGGTCCGTTTGTCCTCATGACCTGATGGTGCAGACACCATCCCTGCTGGTGAGCCCTGGACACGATTTAAAAGGGAAGCAGGGTGGTGAGACTGAGGCCCACACCAGCCCCAGGTCCCACCCAGGGCCATGACCTCTCCACTTTCTTGAGCTACAAGTTCGTTCACATGGGCCCGGCACCTGCCTGGCCCGCAGGACAGGACAATCCGTGTTTGGTGAACCGGAGCAGCCCCGGCCACACCTCGCTGCTCGCGCCACGTGGGCTTCCAGGGAGGGCGAGTGTCTGCAGAGGCCTCGGGGAGACGGGCTCTTGAGGAAGGTGACCAAGACAGAGTCCAGGGGGCGGGAGCGCGATGTTCGGGCTGGGCTGCGGAGGGGCTGGGGCAGCCTGCGGCGAGGCCCGCGCCCCCTGTGCATGGCCTGACGTCCAGGCTGGGCTTTCCTGCCTCCGTTTCCCCAAATGCGAGGTGCACCCCACTCCTCTCCATCCGAGTCAAGCCCGGACCGCCCACGCGCTCGGAAGTGGCCTGTTTCCCTTGATGTGCTCACCTGCCTCTCACCCCCCGCCCCCCACCACAGCGTCAGGGGGCCTGCACGTGGCGGGGGCCCAGGGCGATTTGGGAACCCACGGCGGGGCACGAGTGGGTGGCAGGGAGGCCAGGCAGGTCGTGAGCCCTGTTTCCTGGCAGCTTTGGACCAGCTCCCACCCTTCCTGAGGTGTGTCTTCACTTCTTCACGGGGCCGTGGACAGCACGGGAGCTGGTGCCCAGACATAGAAGAGTTCAGGCTCAGGAGGCTTGGTTTTCCTCCTTTGCACCCTGAGGTCCATTCCTGAGTCAGAAGCAGCATGAAGACCACCCCAGAGCAAAGCAGGGAGAGCGGCCCAGGGGCCTGCTGGGAGGGTCACAGCCCGGGCCACCACCTCCCCGAGGTCCTGGGGCCCTGGCAGGGTCTTCTGTCCCCAAAATGTGTGAAAAAGAAATACAGTTAATTCCTGTTCCCTTCACCTGGCCACCCCAGATGCTAGAGGCCAGACAGAGGGGCTTGTGTGAAGCAGGAGAGCTTGGAGGGGCGAGGGGTGGCCGGGCAGTGCCCCGGGAATGGGTGGCCCCCGCGGGGCCCGGCTGTGACTCCCGCTTCCTGTTCTGGGCTGTCCACCTGCCCCTCCACTTCCTCCACCTCCTCGGTTGGTGGTCACTTGGTGGCCAATGCCGCCGTGGCCGCGTGGGAGCCTGGGCAGGTCCGGGGGGCAGAGGCCTCATCTCCCTAGAGAGAGTGTGGGCAGGTGGCTTTCCATGGCCTTTCATCCCGTTCCTGAGTCTGTAAGTGCTTCTGAGGTCTGACCTGAGTCTCTCCTGCTGCTGCTGCTGCATTTCAGTTCAGGGTCCCCGAACTGTGTGCTGCCGGGAGGCCTGGTATGCACGGGGAAGAGACGTGGGTCCCTTTCCTGGTCCTCAGCGGAGTGTAGACAAAGCCGGGGCTGGTGTATGCTGACCTGTATCTGGGTGACACCCTCTGGGGTCCCTGAGGGCCTGGGGTGGGGTGGGGGGGCTGGCCTGAAGGTCCAACAGGGCCGGAGGCCTCCCCCCCGCCCCAGATGGCCCTACGGATCAGCGGTAGATCAGGACGCATCAGCTCATAAGAGTAAACCCTGAATTATCCCGAGTAGGGGGTGGGGCAAGAGGCAGGGCCAGAGCTTCCCTGGCTCAGGATCCAGCTTGAAGGCACCCAGAGGAGGGGGCGGTGGGCACGCCCACTTCCCAGGGGGGAGGACGGAGGCTCAGGGCCACCTGCTGGGAGGAAGGAAGCTCCGTGGCTCCTGTGAGGGACCCGGGCCCCAGGTGGCTGAGGCCCCTCTCCTCGCTCCGGGGGTTTCTTGCCAGACTTTGGAGTTTCTGCTTGAAAAACTCCACACCCCCACGCCCTGTTTCAACATCCAGGGCCTGTGCATGGCCTGGGGGTCGAGGGGGACACCGGGGGGCGTTCCTCAGCTGCCCACTGGCTCAGGACAGGCCCTGCCTCACTTACCCCGCCAGCAAGCCCACCCCAAATGCGAAGAGTACAGGCCTCCCCACCGCCTGCCTGGACTCCGCCCTCTGCCCCTTCCTGGCCTTCCAGCGGCCGGCAGGGGCGTCTCAAGATTCCCTTTGTCCTTCTCACTGCAAACCCGCCATGGCCTCCGTGGCCCTGCAGAGCCCGGCTCCCATCCCCTCGCATCCCTTCTCACCTCCCTTCACAACCCTGCTCCAGCCCCAGGCCTCCTGGCTGCCGCAAAAGGCAAACGCTGTGCAGCCACAGGACCTTCGCACCTGCTGTTCCACTGGCCCGGGGTGCAGTGCCCCACACTCTGCCTAGCGGCCCTTCTCCATCACCCACCCACACGCCACTTCCTCTGAGAAGCCCTCCTGGCTCACCCTGGCTAAAGCGGCCCCTCTGAAGCATGCCACTCATTTATCTGTCTGTGTGGAATGCCTGTCTCCCCCCTGGACTGGGGGCCCGAGGGAGGGCTGGGTCTGTCTGGTCACCACGTGTCCCCCAGGCCTGGCACACAGGTGGCCCTGTGTTGGGATCACCCGGGGATCTTCCCCTGCAGGAGTCTCTGTTTCCCGATCCCTGACACCTGCCTGGGGTCTGTAACTCACATCTGAGCGCTCGGGCCCTCATCCTCCATCCCCAGTTCGTCCTTAATCGGCAACGTCCGGCCCCTAATCCCCTGGGATTTGCCCGATCCGGCCCGTCATTCCTGGACTGCTTCCTGCCTGGCTCTTGGTTCTCCGACCCCGAAAGGAGAGAGCGGCTGCCCTTGTTCCCCGCACCTCTGACCGGCTGCTTCCAGCTCTCAGGCCACCCCTGCCCCTCACCCGGCCCTGCCCTGCCCGGGCCTGGAAGAACACGGCTGCTTAGCAGCTTCCAGAATTGAAGGAGGGGCCCGAGTGCTGGAGACGGGAGGGGGACAGTGTGGTCCTGAGCTCTGGCCTGGAGGCCTGGCCACCTGGGTTCCGTCACGTGACCACTTCCAGCCCCGGTTTCTCCATCTGCGCAGAGAGAAGGGCTGCCGGAGCTGGGCTCACGGCGGGGGCCCCCCGACATCAGAGCCGCGTGGGTGCGGAGCCCGGGAGCGGGTTCCAGGCTGTCCTGTCCACAGGGCACCGGGGGTCATCGCTGCTGAGACCCCAGCTCCTCACCCACCGGGAGCCCCGGCCTCGCCAGTCTCTCAGGGCCCAGTTCCTCTCCGGGCACAGGCAGGAACCAGGATCTGAGTGTTTCCCGATGGGACTTGTTGTTTGTCAGGGAGGGCTTTTCAATACCGGGTTTCATTACTGTCCCCGAAGGCCCTGGGTAGCTGTGGGCTGACTGCCCCAGGCCCCTGCAGCCCGACCATGTCCCAGGGGCCTCTGGGTCCCAGGGGCCTCTGGGGCAGCCTGATGCCAGAGGGGCCGCCAGCATTGGGCAGATGAAGTGTTGCGGCTCAGAGAAGGACAGTGATTAGCCCCGGGCTGCACAGCACAAGGGGGCAGGCAGGCGAGAGGGGCTGCATCCTCTGCTCCAGGCCTCGGTTTCCCCTCCTCCCGCCCACTTGCAGGAGCTCTTCCGTGGATGCCCTGGGGGTGGAGACAGGGAGCAGGCAGGTGCAGCTGCTCAGCCAGGTGGGGGCTGCGTCCGGGGGGTCTTGAAGATGAGCGGGTGCCCCAGATCAGAGGTCTGAGACCCGACGCCTTGTCTGGATTCAGGCAAAGGGAGGTCTTGAATTTTGAGCAGTCATTTGGTTTTGCCGTTAACACTCACCCCGATCACGTGGACCCTTTCAGCTCTCAAGGTCTCCATCCGCACCCCAAGGTGGGTTTCCTGAGCTCTCCCCATCATTGCTGGAGTCCCCACGGCCACTGGGAGAAGGCTCCAGTATGTGTGGGCGGACAGAGCCGGGACCCCCAAAGCCTGCCACTCCCTGGGCTCCTCCGGATGGACAGAGGAGGAGTCTGAGGTCCCCAGGATATGGCGGGACCTGCCCAAGGTCACACCTGCCAGTGGGCGGGAGCCAGGTCTGACTGCTGTCACCACAGTCTTAGACGTTGGGTGCCTTCCAGCCTTGGCTCTCGCAGACTGAGCTGCCGTGAACATCTTGTTACAAATCACTTTTAAATTTTTCTCTCTTCCTCTTGGACGATTTCCTTGGGATCAGTTCCCCGAAGTGGAAGGCCGGGGTCACCCGGCAGGCACGGTGCTGTAGCTCTTCCCTCGAAGGGCTGCTCAAAACAGAGCCAATTCACGGTGGCTCCCGAAACAGGGAGCTTCGTGCAGCCAAGCCAGCCATGGGGTTTACAGCTTTCTGTTTATTTGTGCTAATTTGGGACAGTCCCTCCAGCCCCTGGGAACCTTAGTCTCTTCTTCTGTCCATCCAGGAGGAACCCAGGGAGTGGTAGGCTGTGAGGGTCCCCCGGCCCTGTCCTGCATACACATGCTAGAGCCTTCTCCAAGAGGACATGGGGACTTGGGCCATGATGGGGAGGGCGCCGGGCCTGTGGGAGAGACCGGCAAATTCACGTCGGGGTGGGCGTCTCTCCCTGCACCATGAAGGGCAAAATCAAACGATTGACTGTTTGGAATTTGAGACCCTCCTTTGTCTGAATCTAGACAGGAGTGTGGGCTCAGACCCCAGTCTGGAGCATCTACTCATCACTGAGACACTGGGCCTCGGAGGTTTTCTCTTTAGATACATATATGTTAGCATAAATATAACATTTGACCCTTAGCCATTTAAAAGCGTGCATTCAAGCGACATTAAGTACATTCACAAGGTCGTGCACCCATCACCCTTATCCTTCGCCAGAACTTTTTTCTCTTCCCAAACAGAAACTCCCCAGCCCCTGACAACCAGGAACCCGCTCTCTGTGTCTGTGGAGCTGCCTGTTCTGGACGTTTCCCACCCGTGGACTCACGCCCTGTGTGTCCTCCTGTGTCTGCGTCTCTCCCTGAGCCTCGTGTCCTCAGGGTCCGTCCGCGTGGTCGCGCGTGTCGGGGCTTCTCTCCTTTCCGTGGCTGAGGGATGCTCCCGTGTGTGGAGGGACGCGTCCTGTTTGTATGTTCATCCATTGATGGACTTTTGGGTTGTGTCCACCTTCTGGCCATTGTGAATCGTGCAGCTGTGGACACTGGTGTACAAGCGTCTGTGTGAGTCCCTGCTTTGAATCCCTTGGATGAAGGAATAGGCGTGGAATTGTGGGGCCACAGGGTAACTTTCACTTTTTGAGGAACCGACAGTTTTCCCTTGCAGTAGTCCTGATCCCTGTTTTCTCGACGGCTGCAGGGCTGGGCCTCTCTCCATGTGGCCTTTGCTGCGTGTGTCTGTCCTCATGGGTAAATGCTGGACACCGTGCCCAGCCATTGATAGATATTCCTCAAACGGACGGGCCTTTTTCTGACAGCACAGAATTCCCCGGGGTGGAATTTTGGAATTGACCTTGGGGATCTGTATGGGTCCGGGGCTGTGTGTGGCAATGGAAGCAACCAGTCATCCCCTTTTCAGGCGTGTGTATCACATGAAGTGTCCAAGCGGTGGCCAAGTCCCGTCACTCTGGTTCCTCCGCCGCCTGGCCCTGTACTCTGCCACCAGGCCTTGGCCTCTTCTTTCTCCCTGCCGACCTGCCCCTGCCCCCCCCAAGGTGCTTTCTGAAATGGATGGACGGCCAGCGCCCCACGGGAAGTCTGGCCAGGGCGGGGGTCCTGCATCTGGAGGCCAAGCTGTGCCTGTCCGGTACTTGCAGCACCCAGCACCTGCAGGCCCCCGTGACCCAGCCCGTCAACACTCCTGGCGCCAACATCCCCCCACCCCCGCCCCGCTCCTCCAGCGCCTCCGCTTGCCTCCCCCTCCCGGCTCGAACCCAGTGCTTTTTGGATGCCAGCCTTGTGCCAGGCACGTTGGACCCTTTCGGTCCTGGGAAACATTTCATCCGTTTTTGAGCGGCCTCTTGGGCTCTGCCAGGTCTCCAGCTTCTTCAAGGAGAGAGTGTCAGGCTAGGCCAGCGAGAGGGACCCGGGCTGGAGGAGCCTAGCCGGCAGTGGGTGCTGTCTGGGACGTGGGAGGGCTCCCTGGAGGCGGGGTCCACACCAGCCGCGACCCGGGGCCGGAGTCTCAGCTTTGGCGGCGGAGGCGAGCGCTGGGCTGGGCCTCGAAGGCAGGCGCGTGCGCGCGGGCGGCAGGTGGGCTCGGCGGGGCGCCCCGCGCACTAGCGGAGCGTGAGCCGCTGCGCCTCGCCCCCAGGTTCTACTGGGACTTCACCATGCTGCTCTTCATGGTGGGAAACCTCGTCATCATCCCCGTGGGCATCACCTTCTTCAAGGACGAGACCACGGCCCCGTGGATCGTGTTCAACGTGGTCTCGGACACATTCTTCCTCATGGACCTGGTGCTGAACTTCCGCACGGGCATCGTGATCGAGGACAACACGGAGATCATCCTGGACCCCGAGAAGATCAAGAAGAAGTACCTGCGCACGTGGTTCGTGGTGGACTTCGTGTCCTCCATCCCCGTGGACTACATCTTCCTCATCGTGGAGAAGGGCATCGACTCCGAGGTCTACAAGACGGCGCGCGCCCTGCGCATCGTGCGCTTCACCAAGATCCTGAGCCTGTTGCGCCTCCTGCGCCTGTCGCGCCTCATCCGCTACATCCACCAGTGGGAGGAGGTGAGCGCGGCGGAGGCGCGTGTGCGCCCTGTGGTTCCGTGATGCGCTGGAGCGGGGCTGGGATGCAGGGACGGGGGGGTGGGGGGCGAGGATGCCGTGACGGGACCCGGCCGCGGCTGCGGGAGGGGGCAGGGGGCACCAGGAACAAAGAGGCGGGGCCACGATGGGGGGCTCCTGGGGGGGCGACCAGGGTCCAGGGGCGGGGTCACGGGAGGACAGGCAGGGAAATCGGCACACGAGCGAGGTGATTGGGTGGCGGCACTGGGCGGAGTTACAGGGACTGCAGCCAGGGGCCCAGGAACCTTGGGGGTGGAACCTGGGCCTGAGTGGGGGGGGGAGGCACAGGGTGTTGTCACAGGAGCCTCTACCTGGTGGAGCCGGGGTGGGGTGGGGTCAGAAGGAGGGCAACATGGACCCTTTTTTCTTTTTGAAGCTCTTTATTGGAGTATAATTGCTTTACAGTGTTGTGCCAGTTTCTGCTGTACAACAAAGTGAATCAGCTGTATTTGTACATATATCCCGGTGTCCCCTCCTTCCCCGTCCCAGCCCTCTAAGTCATCACCCGTCGTCGAGTCCATCTCCCTGCGTTAGCAGCATGAACCCTGGACACAACCTCACCCCTTCCCTTCCTTCTGCCCTGTAAGAGGCGGACTCCACAGCCCTGTGGGCAACCGGGAAACTGAGGCTCAGAGAGGTGACATCAGGCCTCTCTCCCCCCAAGTTCGGCCCCGCCTCTGGACTGAGCGGCCTGACTTCTGCAGCCCCGTGGCCACCACGTGGGCTCAGAGTCGCCGCCGCTTCCCAGGACAGCGACAGGGCTCCGAGGCGGGGAGCGGGTGGGGGACAGGGTCCCGGGAGGAGGCGGTGGTCCTGGGAGTGGGGAGCGGCCGGCCCGGCGGAGATGGGGCGCAGGGGTGGCCGGCCGGGCCGGGGGCCGCGGGCTCCAGTCTCGGGAGCTTCGACGGTCTCTCCGGAGCGGGGGCCACCGCGGCGGCCTGGGGGGCTTGCCCTCCCACCGCCCGGGGCCCTGACGCGCGCCGCGCGCCCGCCCGCAGATCTTCCACATGACCTACGACCTGGCGAGCGCGGTCATGCGCATCTGCAACCTGATCAGCATGATGCTGCTGCTGTGCCACTGGGACGGCTGCCTGCAGTTCCTGGTGCCCATGCTGCAGGACTTCCCGCGCAACTGCTGGGTGTCCATCAACGGCATGGTGGTGAGCCCCGCCCCCAGGCCCCGCCCCGGCCCCGCCCCGCCCCGCCGCCCGGCCCCCGGAGGTGGCACCATCTGCCCCCTGTGTGCTGCGACCCGCTCCACTTTCTAATGTGCACGCGTGTGTTTAAAACTCGGCTTCACATCACAGCCCTCACGTGGGAACGTGGTGTCACGGGCCGTGGGAAAGCAGACCTGCAGACGCATTGGCACCTGCTGCTTCCTGGCCGGGGGCTGAGGGTTCACAGCCCTCCTCCCGCTGCGCAGCTCGCGGGGCGCAGGGCAGGGGGGCGTCGGCGCGCGGGGGCCGCGGAGGGAAAACCCGCGGGCGCCCGGCCCGGCGCCTGGCACAGCTGCCCGGCTGAGGCAGCTCATTGTGTGGCTGGACACCCAGGCATGTGGTCCTGCTTCCTGAACGGGGCCCGCTGCCCCCTCCTCTAGCCGGGTCAACTGAGGACGAGGAGGGGGGTCCTGCCTGATGCCTCCACATCCCCCCCCATCAGATTTCAGTGTCCGCAGCTCACTCTCCCTGGGGTCCCTGGGACTTGCGCGTTCTCTTGGCCTCACAGACGCTCTCCTCAGAGGCTGCAAAGGGGTGGGGGCTCCTGAGCCCCGAAGGCTAGACTCTGGTCCCTCCGAGCCTCAGTTTCCCCAGGACTGAAGAGGGGAGGGGGCTTCAGATCCAGCCCTGCTGCTGAATCGCTGTGACGTGTGTGCATGTCATGGCAGCTGCCCGGGTCTCAGTCTCCCTTGGTTGCCTCTGGACACAGGGAGCTCACCACCTGATGTCTGTGAGGGGTGGGGGGGGGCGGATAGGCAGGCGGGGCCCTGGGGGTCAAGGGGCTCCCTGGGGGGCACGAGCGCCCGCCCACCCGCCCACCGCGGCCTTGCAGAACCACTCGTGGAGCGAGCTCTACTCCTTCGCGCTCTTCAAGGCCATGAGCCACATGCTGTGCATCGGGTACGGGCGGCAGGCGCCGGAGAGCATGACGGACATCTGGCTGACCATGCTCAGCATGATCGTGGGCGCCACCTGCTACGCCATGTTCATCGGCCACGCCACCGCGCTCATCCAGTCGTTGGACTCCTCGCGGCGCCAGTACCAGGAGAAGGTGGGGGCACCCCGCGTCCCCCCGGCTCCGCGCGTCGTGCTCAGGACAGGCCAGGGGGCCCCCGCGGGGTCTGTGGCTGGGGTTGGCGGTGGACCCCTCGGCGGGGCAGCATCTCCCCGAGGACGGGGAGATGGCGCGGGGCCCTGAGGCGGGAGGAAGCCTGCAGCCTGGAGGGGGCGGGGCAGGAGGGGTTGAGGGGGACACGGGCCGAGGAAGGGGACGGGGTCCGGGGGGGTCGGAACAGGACAGGGCCGGTCCACAGAGTGTCGGGGCTCCCGAGGTGGGGGGTGTCTCTGGGCCGTCTCGGGAGGGGCTGGGCTGTGGGGTCCGCCACAGGCCAGCCCTTCCTGGAGGTCAGCCTTGGGCATCACTCTGCCTCAGTGTCCCCTCCCTAAGGCCAAGGGTGCTCTGGTCCCTGGGACACAGCCCCATTGGCCCTGCAGTCCTCGTCGATGGCTGGCCTTGGCCCGGCAGCTGCAGCAGTGCCCCTCCCGTCCCCCCAGCAACGCCCAGCAGTCGGGGCGGCCGGGTCAGCCGGGCCCGGTGCCAGGCGCCCCGGCTGTCCGGAAGCCACCGGCCTCCCACCCAAACATGAGCTGGTGCCGCCACCCGCCTGCCGTCACGGGTTCCGCTGAGCTCAGGGCAGCTGTGGCCAGGCGGGGCGGGGGCGGAAGCAGGGCCGGGGCGGCCCCGGGGGCGGCATCCTGGGGACAGCAGGGCCTGGCACCCCCACCTGGTGCCCACACCCCTACCCCGCTCAGGAGGGGCTGGGCTGATTTCTAGAAAGATCACTGGGGTGGGGGCCCGTCCAGCCTGCTCTAAGGGCGGTGGGGGGACTGGGGCGGGGGGAGGGTTACCAGGTGAAACTCAGGAGGGGACTTCCTGGTGGTCCGGTGGTTAAGAGTCCACGCGTCCACTGCAGGGGACACAGGATCAACTCCTGGTCGCGGAAGTTCCACATGCCGTGGCCCAAAAGTGAAATTCAGGACACAGGACTTTTCTTCCTGTCCAGAATATACTTCTCCGGGGCATTTGGGTCATTTATCTGAAATTCACATTGCCCTGGGTGTCCTGTACGGTCGTAGTCAAGTCAAGGCCCACTGGGCTGGGCGGCTGGGGGGGCGGCACTGACCTGGGCCCCGTCCCGTTACAGTACAAGCAGGTGGAGCAGTACATGTCCTTCCACAAGCTGCCGGCCGACTTCCGCCAGAAGATCCACGACTACTACGAGCACCGCTACCAGGGCAAGATGTTCGACGAGGACAGCATCCTGGGCGAGCTCAACGGGCCCCTGCGGGAGGTGAGGGGCGGGTGCCCCGTCCAGAGGCTGCAGGGAGGGTGCACCCTGCCCTCCCCGCTCCTGGTGTGGCCGTGGTCCTTGGCCCCTGTGGCTGCGCCCGCCCAGTCTCTGCCTCCGTCTTCACGTGGCCTCTCCCTGTGTCTCTGTGTCCCCTCCTCTGTGAGGATACCAGCCACTGGGTGCAGCACGACCTCACCTTAAGCAATCACACTTGCAAAGACCCTGTTTCCAAACCTGGCCCTGTTCACGTGCACCGGGGCTCAGGTCTTCAGCGTATCTCGGTGGGTGGGGGACAGTTCCGTCCTCGCCCCCCACCGGGCGGTGCCTGGGCGCTGCGTCTCTGCCCTGCGCTCGGGGAGGGGCGGGCGGGAGGGGGCTGGGGCGCCTCCGACAGAGGCGGGTGTGAGCCTGGGGTAGGGGTGGGGGGCCCAGCGGGGCCAAGGCCCCGAGGAGGGAGAGGAAGGGGCCAGGGGCCGGCAGGGAGCTGGGGTTTCTTCTGAGCGTGAGGGCCTCCCAGCAGGCAGGCACTGTGGCCCCCAGCACTGAAAATGTTTGTGTTTGGTAATTATGTTCGTTCATTCCCTCATTTACAGACAAACACCTCACAGACCGTAAACTGCATCAGGTGCTGTGGTTTGAGGGTATTCAGAGCGGTGCCACCCCGCCGCCGCCCAGTGCCACGGCCAGGCCTGCTCGGCTGCGCAGGACACCCAGCCCTGACTGCCCCGTGCCCCTGCCCCGGCTCCTGGCACCCTGTGTTTGGTCATTACTTAGATGTTTATGTGAAGTCACACCTACAAAAGCAGATATAGTCAGGAAATGTTCGTCTTCTGTCCTGTCCCTTCACCTGGTTTCCTCCTGCTCTCTCCATCCGTTTTCCGCTTTTTATACAGAACAAAGGCATGCAGGCCTCTGGGTGTCCGTGCACGTGCCTAGCGCTAAGCTCCGGGCTTGGTGGGGGCGGCGTTGCTTGGCGGGAGGAGCACGCGGCAGAGGGTGGAGACGGGGAGGTTGGGGTCGCGGCCCTGCGGTCCTTCCAGATTCCCTGAGGGTGCCACAAGGGACACCCTGGGGGACAGTGCCAAACGCCCAGGTGAGGGGTGCACCGCTCAGGCACGCCTCTCTTGTTGTCATGCTATCAGGGGCTTTTTTATTTGCATTTCTCTTTCTGTGAACTGTCCACAACTTTTGTTTTCCCACAGAAACTTTGGTCTTTTTGTTGTTTTTAGAAAAAAAATTTTTTTTTTAATTGAAGTAAAATTGATTTACAATATGTACAGCGAAGTGATTCCGTTCCCTGTCTGTACACGCTTTTACACAGTTAAACATTCTTTTGTGTTACAGTTTATTACAGGGTATTGAACAGTGCTGCCTGTGCTACAGGGTGGGACCTTGTTGTTTTTCCGTTTTATATATAGTATCTGCTAATCTCAAACCCCTATCCCTCCCCCCACCCCTTTCCCCTTTGGTAACCGTGTTTTTAGAAATTCTTATTTATTTTTAAGCTCTTTATTGGAGTATAATTGCTTTATACTGTTGCACCAGTTTCTGCTGTACGACAGAGTGAATCAGCTGTAGAAATTCTTTATACCTGGAGGACTTTACCTCGTTGTGATGTAATTTCCATCCCAATAGCCATTTGTCTTTTTCTTTTTTTTTTTAGCCATTTGTCTTTAAACTTTGCTTATTGCATTTTCCTTCCCACATGCGGAATCTTTGTTTTGTTTTTTTTTTGGCACACGGGCTTAGTTGCTCCGTGGCATGTGGGATCTTCCTGGAGCAGGGATCAAACCTGTGTCCCCTGCATTGGCAGGCAGATTCTTAACCACTGCGCCACCTAGGAAGCCCCCCACATGCGGAATCTTTATGCTGTGTACATCTGGTGCTCCAGGTATGCTTGCTGTACACAGTAGTTGCTCAATGTGTGCTTGTGGAGCAGAGTGAGTGTACAGTGTTCAGTGTCTGCCTTCTGTTCACAGCAGGTGCTCAACACCTGATTGCTATATGTAGTAGGTACTCAATACCTACTCTCTGTGAGCAGCGGGCATATAATTCATGCTCCCTGTACACAGCAGGTGCACAATATCTGCTGTACACACTCGGGTTTTAGAGGAACTTGCCCACATTTTCCTCTAACACGTGCAGAGTTTCATTATTTGCATGTAGACCCCGATGCCTTTGGAATTCATCCCGGCATCTGGTGTGGGGAGGGGTCCAGCTTGCCGGCCGTGGGGCTGCACCGTCTGGCTGTCCCGGGACTGGGGGGTGGGGGAGGGGTAGTCCCCTGTGTGGGGTCTGTTTCTGGACTTTTCATCTGTCCATCCGCCTGTCTGCTGTGTGCGCCAAACCCACAGTTTGCATCACAGAGGTTCGCGGTGTGTTTTGGTGTCTTGGGGGACGAGTCCCACCTCCCTGCTCTTCTCCATCGTGGGTTTCCTGCTATTTCTGCTCGTTTGTCCTAAATGAACTTGACTAGCCCTGGTCATTAAGAAGCAGGAGGCATTTCCACGGAGCTCTGTGACCTGTGCCCCTGCCTGGGGAGAACGGGCGTCTTCTGTCTCGAAGATGGTGAGCGGTGCTAGGACACAATGCGTTCACAGCTCTTCTGTGCCTTTGGGAGGGTTCTCAACGTTTCTTCACGTACATTTGGACATGTCTTGTTCAAGTCATGCCATAGTGTCTTACTTAGCTCTTAACGTGGGTGGAAATGGGGTCTTCTTCCGAGTGGCTTTTGTTTGTATGTACAAAAGCTGTGGATTTTCTTTTTAAGGTAAGCTTTCCTTTTTATTGACGTGTGCCTGTCATTAGGGCACATCCAACGGCCGTTCTGTCCCGTGAGGCCCTCCATGCAGCACCCCCACCCCCCCATCAAACATAGAATATTTCCATCCCACGGAAGCTTCTTTGCCAAGGATAACTGTCATCCTGACTTCTGTCTCTAGGGTTTTCATGTTGGTTTTTTTAATCATTCACTTTTTTCTTTTTTTTTCTTTTACTATTTATTTGGTTGCACCAGATCTTCGTTGGGACAGGCGGGCTCCTTAGTTGTGGCATGCATGTGGGATCTCAGGTCCCCGACCAGGGATTGAACCTGGGCCCCCTGCATTGGGAGCACAGAGTCTTACCCACTGCACCACCAGGGAAGTCCTGATGACGTCCTAGTTTGACTAACTTCCCGTGTTATAATTTTCCACTGACTCTTTCGGGTTTTTCAGGCAATCCTATTAATAGAGATAGTTTTACTTTTTCCTCTCCAATTCTTACGTCTCCGAATGGCTTTTCATGTCTAACGGCATCAGCCAGTATTGCCAACAGAGTTAAACAGGAGGGAATCTTGGGTATCTTTTCTTGATCCCGTCTTTGGTGGCAAAATCTCCAGTGTTTACCTATTAAGATGCTGGCTTTCAGGCCAAAGTGTGACGCTCCTTTCACAGACTGAGGGTCTGGGAGGTGCGACACTCCCAAAGGTAGGGGGAGATGGAGGAGCAAGCGTGTGTCCTCATGTGGCCCCCCCACCCCCACAGGAGATTGTCAACTTCAACTGCCGCAAGCTGGTGGCCTCGATGCCACTGTTCGCCAACGCCGACCCCAACTTTGTCACGGCCATGCTGACCAAGCTCAAGTTCGAGGTCTTCCAGCCGGGCGACTACATCATCCGCGAGGGGACCATTGGCAAGAAGATGTACTTCATCCAGCACGGAGTGGTCAGCGTGCTCACCAAGGGCAACAAGGAGATGAAGCTGTCCGACGGCTCCTACTTCGGGGGTGAGAGTCTGCGGGGGGCGGGGGGGCGCACCGGCCGCAGGCAGGAGTCAGGGTGGGGAGCCCGGGGGGGTGGGGGCGGGGGGGGCTGGACCGTTCCACTGGCTGGGAGGGCCTCGGGGACAGCTGGTCGGCCAGGGCCATCGGGTGCGGCCCAGCAGTGAGGACGCCGCCCCTGGCCGCATGCAGAGATCTGCCTGCTGACGCGGGGCCGGCGCACGGCGAGCGTGCGTGCCGACACCTACTGCCGCCTCTACTCGCTGAGTGTGGACAACTTCAACGAGGTGCTGGAGGAGTACCCCATGATGCGGCGGGCCTTCGAGACCGTGGCCATTGACCGCCTGGACCGCATCGGTGAGTGGGCCCAGCAGGCAGCCTGGGGGGCAGTCTGAGGAGGGGGTGGTGTGGCCCAGCTGACCCCCAGGGCCCCTCTGGTCCCCAGACCAGATTCCTCAACCTGCTTTCTCGCAGCCACACACAACCTGTTTCCCAAGGAAGGGGGAATGGGTGGTTCTGCTCTCTGGGCAGATATTTGAGCACCTACTGTGTGCCAGGAGGTGTAAATGTGGCGGCCGCCCTCAGGCGTGTAACAGAGGGGACGTGGCAGCAGGGCTGCCTTGTGACTCCGAGCAGAGACGCAGATGCCAGCAGAAAGACAGGGCACGTTCTGGGAGTGGATACAGCCTGTGCCGAGACCCTGAGTCCAGGGAGTCAGGGAACCGGGGTGGAGGGGCAGGGGGGAGGCAGGTGGAGACCAGGCACACGAGGCCCAGCAGGCTGTAGAGGAAGGTGCGTGGACTGTAGGTCAGGAGCACCAGGAAGCCATGGAGGACCCTGGGCAGGGGAGGACCTGAGCAGAAGTGCATTCTATGAGGGTGGGTATACAGGAGGAAACTGACCTGTGTGTGTGGGGGGGGGGGTGGCACTGGATAAAGAGAAGGGCAGGCGGGGGTGGGGGAATCTCAGAAGTGGCTGGGGACCCGCTGAAGCCTGGAGCAGGAGTCAGGCGACAGGGGCCCGTGGTGCTGTGTGTGGGAATAAAGACCATGGATGGCTGGGAAAGCAACGTGGGCCGCGGTGGGGAAGACAGCTGTTAGAAAGAAGACTTCCCAGTATGCAGAAAGCACTCAACATGTTTATATACAAGAGGCACTTAACAGTTTGCTCTATACAGTGGGTGTTCAACATATTTGTGTGGTGTAGGCACGTAGATGTACTTGCTGTATACAGTAGGCACTCAACACGGGCTTGCTGTGTATACGGTGGGCATTCCGCATGACGGCGATGTACAGGCAGGAGCCTGGGTGTGTTGCTGTACAGAGAGTGTCTGATACCTGCGTTGTGTACACAGCAGGCACACAGCACATGCTCACTGTACACAAGAAGTGCTCCACGCATGCTGGCGGTACTCAGGTGTCTCGAACCTGCTTTGTGTATGAAGCAGGGGCTCGAGGTGCTTGCTACACGTGAAAGTGCTGGTTCGCGCTTGCTGTATGCAGTAGGTGCAGCAGCTCGGCTTCCTATACAAAGCGGATACTTGGCGGCGGTTGCGCGCAGAGAAGCTCCACCCGCGCTGGCTCGCAGGGCAGGCGCCCGGATCCCCGCCTGCTGCACGCAGAGTGCTCCGCGCGTGCACCTCTAACGCCCCCCCCCCCCCCCACCCCAGGCAAGAAGAACTCGATCCTGCTGCACAAGGTGCAGCACGACCTCAACTCGGGCGTGTTCAACAACCAGGAGAACGCCATCATCCAGGAGATCGTCAAGTACGACCGCGAGATGGTGCAGCAGGCCGAGCTGGGCCAGCGCGCGGGCCTCTTCCCGCCGCCGCCGCCGCCGCCACCACCGGGCGCCTCGGCCATCGCCACGCTGCAGCAGGCCGTGGCCATGAGCTTCTGCCCGCAGGCGGCGCGCCCGCTCGTCGGGCCCCTGGCGCTCGGCTCGCCGCGCCTCGCGCCCCCCGGGCCCGGGCCTGCGGCCGCCGCCAGCCCCCAGGGCGCGCCCCCCAGCCCCCGGGCGCCGCGGACCTCGCCCTACGGCGGCGCGCCCGCCTCCCCGGCCGCGCCCCGCGCCGGGCCCGCCCTACCCGCGCGCCGCTTGAGCCGCGCCTCGCGCCCGCTGTCCGCCTCGCAGCCCTCGCTGCCCCACGGCGCGCCCGGCCCCGGCCCCGCGGCCTCGGCGCGCCCGGCCAGCAGCTCCACGCCGCGCCTGGGGCCCGCGCCCGCCGCCCGAGCCGCCGCGCCCAGCCCGGACCGCAGGGACTCGGCCTCGCCCTCGCCCGGCGCCCCCGACCCGCCGGACTCCGCGCGCTCACGCCTCTCGTCCAACTTGTGACCCTCGCGCGCCGCCCCGGGGCCCGGCCCGGCCGGCGCGGGGCCGCCACCCAGACCAAAGCCGCGCCGCCCGCCCCGGAAGCCATAAAGGAGACGTAGGTAGCAGCCGTCGGACGGGCGGCCCGGGCCGGCGGGAGCGCCCCCGCCGAGCCCCCCATCGCCCTGCGCCCACCCCCATCGCCCCTGCCCCTGGCGGCCGCGGGGGCTCCCTTCACCTCGGTGCCTCAGTTCCCCAAACTGTGAAGCGGGGACGGACGGGCCGGCCGGGGCGAGGGGAGGGGGCCGTGGAGCCCGCCCGCCCTCCGACGGGCATCGGTTTTCAAGTGCACTACTGGGCCCGCCGGCTTCCCGCTGCCCCCGTCGCGCTCACGCAATAACCAGCCCGCTCCCTGTCCACGCGCCTCCGCGGGGACCCCCGGAGCGCGCACGCCCCGCTCCCTCCGGCGCCCCGAGGCCTGGGGTCCCCGCGGTCGCGCTGAATGTACTGCGGAGCCGAGGCAGCAACGCCCCCCGCGCCCACGAGCCCCCGCACCCCCATTCCGCGCAATAAACGACAGCACTGGCGCCCGGCCTGCCACGTGTGATTGCTCGGAACGCCCTCCCCGAGGCCGCAGCCCCGCGAGGCGACAGAGGTTTATTCACAGCAGGGCACGGGCGGCGCGGCCGTCAGCTGAAGAAGTAGGTGGAGCGCTTCACCTGCTCCAGGTCGAAGGTCCCTGCGGGGCGCAGAGCGGGGCTGTGGGCGCGCCCGCGCAAGGCAGCGACCCCCGCCCGCCCGCCCGCGGCAGGGGCCGTCCCGCCCGGGCCCCACCTGTCTTGGGCACCGACAGCAGCGTGTCCATCAGCCTGGAGACCCAGACGCTCTTGGAGGTCCTGAAGGCAGAGGCGGGGCGGGGGTGAGGCTGGGAGGCCTGGGCGGGGAGCGGCCGCGGAGGCGCGGGGCGGGGGCCTCACCTCGCCTCGGAGCAGAAGCGCTTCATCAGGAACCTGGACAGGTCGTGGAGGATAGGCTGGCTGTGCAGACGGACGAACTGCTCGCGGCAGACCTGGCGGGGGCGGGGGGTGTCAGCGGCCGGGAACCAGGCCCAAGGGGCGGGACACGGGGCCTCCCCGGTCAGGCGGGGACGAGGTGGGGGCCGTCCGCTCCAGTGGGGGCGGGGCTGCACCTGGTTCATGACGGCGACGTCCGCCGCGTGCGTCCAGAAGCAGTCGTGCACGGAGACGAAGGTCAGGCCCTTCCTGCAGGAGTCAGGGGCGTCCCTGGAGAGGCCGCGACTCCAGGTCCCCTGCCCGCAGTCCACAACCCCCACCTCCCAGCGCAGGCCCAGCTCGCCTCGAGCCCCGCCCCGCCGCTCAGCTGGGGGGGGGACGCCCACCCCCCCCACCCCCGCGCACTCCAGCCGCTGTCCGTGGGCCACACGTCTGTCCGTAACCCCCCCGCCCCCCGCAGGCAGGTGACAAGGCCTCCTCCTAGAGAGAAGTCTGCCGCCCCACGGAGTCTCAGCCCGCCGGAGGGGCGGCTGATGCTGGGCCCCCTCCCACCACCGGGCTCCACCCGGGGTCCCCGAGCCACCGGGGGGGGGGGGGTCAGGAACACAACTCCCACGGGAATCGGCTCAGCGCAGCCCCGGCCCCACACCCGCCGCAGCTTCCACCAGCCGTCAGCACCTCCCCGTCGCCTCCCGGGGGCTCGGGAGACACCACAGGCCTCCGCCGGCCCCTGCCGCTCCACACGCCGCGCCCCGACCCCTCCCGGGGCACAGCCTGCGACCCCAGCCCACTGGAGGGCTCCGTCCACCCCGCCCCTGTCCCGGCGGGCGGCACCCAGGCGGGGCCGGGCCCGGCGCACCTGTAGCAGTGCAGGGCCGTCAGCATCATGTGTGTGGAGTCCAGCGAGTGGATGAAGTTGGGCGGGAAGCCGTTCTTCTGCTTCAGCGTGTTGGGCTTCCTGGGGGCGGGGGATGAGGTGGGCGACTCCAGAGCCTCTGCCCGCCCCGCCCGGCCCAGGCAGCCTCTCAGCCCAGGCGCCCCGGCCCTGCCCACCCCCCCGCACTCACTGGCTGGTGTCCGCGCTGCTGCTGAAGGTGAGGCTCTGGAGGCCGCCTTTGATCTGCAGGGGCGCGAGGGGGGGGGGCAGGGGGCGTGAGTCCTGCCCGGCGCGGCGGGAGGGGTGCGGTGGGGGCGGGGCTGCACGTACCATGACCTTGGAGTCGCGGTGGTAGGGCTGGACGACGGGGATACCCAGGGGCGTGACCCACTCCACGGCGGAGCCCGTGTGGGAGATGAGCCGGGCGCTCTCGGTCAGCCAGCGCTGTGGGGACAGGCGCCGGGCTCAGGCGGCCGGGGAGCCGCGGCTGGGCCGGGAGGGGGGGACACGAGGCCTCACCTGGATAGACCGGGTGCCCGAGAACATCTCCTGCAGGCTGTTGAACACCTGGCACACGAGGTAGTAAGAGGCCTCCCACACGAACTCCTGGGGAACAGCGGGGGGAGGGGATGGGCACAGCCCAGGTTCCCTCCACGACCCCCCGACGGCCCTGGGCCAGGGACCCTGCACACGGAGCGGGCTGGGCTCGCTCCCATGGGCCCCTCTGGGGGACCCCACGGTGGGCGTAGACAAGCCCCTCTGTCGGGACGGCCTGCTGCACCCGGGGTCGCGGTCCGCACACCTGGGGGAAGTCGTGCAGCTCCCGGAGGCGCTTCTCGATCTGCAGGCGGCCCCCATAGCGGGTGACACCGTACACCACGGTCATCACCGTCTGCTTGACCACCTTGCGGCTGATGAAGCCCTCCAGCACCTGGGCCACCCGCACACCCTGCTCGGCGTCCTGCTTGCGGAACTCCTCCACCTGCGGGGGGTCAGTGGCAGGACCCCACCCACCCCAGGGCTCCCCCACCCGGGGGCTCCGTCTTCTCCCGTGGACCTCACCGCCCGCCCTCTGACACCTGCCCCTGGAAACCTTGCCTGACGGCCCGTCACGTGACGGTTGGCCGCGGAGGCTTTGGGGTCCCCATCGCCCAAGGGTCTCAGTGACAGACCCTGGAGGGCCACAGGGGCGGGGCGGGGGGGGGGGGGCCGCGGCACCCACCTGCACAGCCACCTCGCTGTACACATCCTGGGGAAGCTCCGAGGGCAGCAGGTTGACGGAGGCGGCCCCCACGCTGTCACGGCCCAGGGCGGCGTAGTGCTGCAGGCCGTTACAGGAGCCGTCCTGGGCGAGGTGGGAGGGAACGCCTGCGGTGGGAGCCGGAGCGCCAGGCTTCCCTGGCTCTGACGCAGCACGAGCTCCCTGGACCCCCACACGGACAGGTGGGCGTTACCCCCACGGGGGAACCGAGGCGCAAAGCCGCCCAGGCGGGCACGCCAGCAGGTGCAGGGTGGAGCGCGCACGGGGCCGGGATGCCCGTGCTGGCCCATGGCACCTCAGCCCGGGACTCCACACCAGGGTCCCCCAGCTCACCTGGTGAACTGGGAAGTGGGAGACGTAGGCAGCGGGGTCGGGTGCGCGCACCGCCTGAGCGACCTCCATGCAGCAGGCCAGGGCCTGCCAGGGCTCGTCAGCCCGCATCCACCACTTCCGGCCCTGCGGGAGGCAGCGGCCAGCGTGAGGCCAGGCCCGGGGTCTCCAGGCCTGGAAGGGTCCCAGCCAGTCTGGGGGGGCTGCCTGGACATGGCGGGAGCTGGGTGGGCCCAGGCAGCGTGAGGACACAGGGAGGCCCTGGACAGCGGGGAGAGGACAGGAGCGACGCGCCGGGGAGGGGCCAGCCCAGAGGCAGGGCTGCTGTGCTTGGGAGGCGGCAGCGCTGCTGACGGCCCAGGGCAGAGGGCACGACGGCAGAGGGCGCCTGGGAAGCAACGGGGGCGGGGGTGCCTGCAGGGACCCGAGGTGGGCACAGAGCGGCGGGCACAGCCAGATGCAGAGGGATGAGGAGTCAGGGCCCGGCCCCGCCCACCGTCATGGGCTGGTCCGCCGAGTCCAGGATGTCCTCCATCAGCGTGTCCGCATAGTCCCGGCGTGTCTGCAGCGACGCGCGCTTCTTGAGCCCTGTGAGGTTGACCAGGTGGATCTTGAGCCAGTCGAGGCCGTGGGGGCCCAGTGGGCGGCCCTGGGCAAACTCCAGCAGCGCGCGGGCCAGGTCGCTGCCCAGGTGGTTGAAGTGCGGCGAGCAGGGGTAGGTCCGGCCGCGGAAGTCCATGTTGTGCGGCAGCCAGAAGACGCGGTGCCGCAGGTGCTGGGCCAGCGACAGGCGGTACAGCGCATCGGCACGCAGGCTCCGCATCTCCCGCACCACCTTCAGGCGCCGGGCCAGCTCCCGCCGCAGCTCGGCCTTGTTGGCGGGCAGGGCGCTGGGCAGCAGGCGGCCCTCGGGCGGCTGGGAGGCCTGGGAGGGGGGGGCCGGCACCCCCAGGCGCGGGCAGCCCTTGTCGGTGAAGAGCGCCAGCACCAGGTCCAGCACGCGCCCGTTGACCCTCCAGGCGCAGTTGCCCAGCTGGGTGAGGGCATCCAGAGCGCCGTGCAGCGCAGTGGGCGGGCAGCGCTCAAGCAGGAGCTGGTGCTGCTGCGTGCCCTCCACCGAGCGCATCATCTTGGTGGGGCTCAGCAGGAAGGCGCCCGAGTGGGGTGACGTCCAGGGCAGCGGCGGGCACAGCATGGGCACGTCTGTCGACTCGAAGGTCAGCGTGCGCTCCGCCGCCGTCTCCAGCAGCTGCGTGAAGGCCGGGTGCGGCTTCAGGATGCCGATCTAGGGGCGGGGCAGGCGCCGAGGGTCAGGGGCTGCCCCAAAGGCAGCACAGGGGGGCCCTGGGGTCCCCTCAGACACCCCGACCCTGAGAGCAGGTCCGGGGCCCCCGTGGGAGGCTGGTGAGACCCCGCCATGCCTCAGGGGCTCTGCACCGCCCGAAGCACGCAGCCTCCTCGTGGGCCCGTCCCCGCAGCTGCCCACCTGGCGGCAGCTGCGGAAGGAGTAGACGTGGTAGAGCACGGGGATGAGCGTGCCGGGGCCCTGGGGTGCCGCCAGGTTGCTGGGCATCTGCACGGTGCGCACCAGCATCTCCACCAGCACCTTGCCCAGCTGCAGGAGCACGGACACAGGCCAGGACGGCTCACGGGGGGCCTCGGGCAGCCCCAGTGCCTCCCAGTGCTGTCGTGGCAGGCGGGGTTCCGCCACCTGCGAATGGGAGGGTGGGTCGGGGCTGAGGGTCTGGGCGCAGGACTAGAGATCCCCCCACCCCCTGGGGTGAGCTGACGGCTATCCCAGCGTTAGGTGAGAAAACTCAGGTGGAGTCTGGGGGCAAAGCCGGCTGCCACAAGTGGGCCGGGAGGGGGGGACCTTCATTCAAGGCCTGGGCTTCCGCACCGGGCTCCCCGAGCCTCACCTGGGTGTCGGAGGCCAGCAGGTGCAGGTACGCAGAGTAGCGCTGCTCCAGCTCCTGCACCTGGTTTCTGAGCCGCTTCCTCTTCAGGATGCGCAGCCCCAGCTCACGCGCCAGGAAGAGCAGCGACTCTCCCTGCGAGGGCAGCGCCTGCAGGGTCTGGAAGGCAGCACCGTGAGCCCCCGCTCCGCCGGGGCCCCGCGAGCACACCTGCGGCCGCGGCCCCGCCCCACGCACCTGCAGCAGCATCCCCACGAGGTCCTCGTCGCGCAGCAGGCACAGGTACGGGAAGACCGAGGCGCGGCCTTCCTGGGCAGCGCGGGCCTCGCTCTCCCTGGTCTCCTGCAGCTCCCGGCACAGCGCCGTCCTCCACTGGGCGCGCAGGCCCACCAGGGTCTTCCTCTGGGTGGTGAGGGGGTGCACGAGGACTCACCACCGTGCCCATCCGACCCACCGGCCCAAGAGGCCCTGGCCCCACGCCTGGCAGCGGATGAGCCCCTGGCGCCCCGGCTCGGTGGGAGAGGAGGGGGTGGGAAGAGGCCGTGCAGCCAGCCCCACCCGAGACCCTGACCAGGGGACCCCTCCCGCGCCCAGCTCCTTACCGCATGCAGGACCTCCTTGGTCAGCAGCGGCGCCTTCTCCACGGACTCCACGGTGACGGTGGCGGCCATCTCCATGCGGAGCTGCTGTCGGAAGAGGCCCTGCAGCTCCTTCAGGGACAAGTGCAGTCTCGGGTAGGACACAGCAGGCTCCTGCTGGTGGCAACAGGGCGCTGGTGAGGCCCCAGTGCCTGATCATTCGACCTGGGTCCCCCAGGGTTCCATTCACACCCGAGGTCAAGAAGAGCAGCCAGGACCCCCACCCACCCACCCTGGCAGAATCACATCCATTTTCCCAAGTCTCCTGAAAAGATGCTGTGGGGGGAGCAGGGCACAGGACAGCGTGTGAGATGACAATGCTGGTGTAACAAAGCATCTGCCTGGCCTCACCCGGCGGGCAGGATGCCCACGAAGGCAGCGCAAGTCCTGGATGCTGCTGCTTTCGCTTTGAACTTGCAACTGAATGTGTGACCTTTCCAAAAATAGGAAATTAAAGATAGCAAAACCCGACACACTGAGAACCCAAAATGTACATCCACACAAAGACTCGTGTGCAGCCACCACAGCACAGCCCAAGATGGCCAGAGACTAGAAACAACCGACGTGTCCGTCAACAGGTGATGGATAAACACGACATGCTCCCTCTACACCCAGGAGCGTCCCTCAGCCCTGAGAAGGGCTGAAGCCCTGACACGCTACCATGTGGAGGGACCCTGAGGACACAAGGCTCAGGGAGAGGAGCAGACACAGGAGGACACACAGGGTGTGACTCCACGGATGGGAAACGTTCAGAACAGGCAGATCCACAGACACAGAGAGTGGGTTCCTGGTTGTCAGGAGCTGGGGAGGGGGGTCGCGGTGACTGCTGATGGGGACGGGCTTCCTTTTGGGGTGATGGAATGTTCTGGAATTAGATGAAGATCAATGTACTAAAAAAAAAAATACTGAACTTTACTCTAAAAGGTGAACCGAGACTTCCCTGGTGGAGCAGAGGTTAAGAATCCGTCTTCCAATGCAGGGGACATGGGTTCCATCCCTGATGTGCGAAGATCCCACATGCCGCAGAACTACTAAGCCTGTGCGCCACAACTACTGAAGCCCGTGAGCCTAGAGCCTGTGCTCCGCAACAGGAGAAGCCACCGCAATGAGAAGCCCTCGCACTGCAATGAAGAGTAGCCCCCGCTCGCCGCAACTAGAGAAAGCCCACACGCAGCAACAAAGACCAAATGCAGCCAAAAATAAATAAATAATAAATAAATCTTTAAAAAATATAAAATAAAATAAAAATCAAAAAGTGGCTGTATGTAGGATGGGAGAATGAGGTCCCAGTGGAGAGAAAAGACCCCGTGCACCCAGGCATCACGCTCTCTCCCCGTGAGGCAGGTGCGCCTTGCCCGCCCTCGGCCGCCCGTGCGTCAGCTGTCCCGTCCTAGGGCGGGCGTGCCGGCCCTGTGACACCCCACGCTGTCCACAGCTGCGTCTCCACGTGGAAACCGAGGACAGCGCAGCGTGGCCCCGCGAGGCAGCCTCCCTCCCACCGCCAGAGGGGAGGGGGCGCCCCAACTCCACCAGGAAAGATGAGAGGAGGGGCCGAGGTGCCTAGAGACCCCCCCCCGCCCCCCCGGGCAGGTGCCAGGCCACAGGCCCTGGCTCACCTTGGAGTAGATCTCCCGGAGCAGCAGCGAGGTGTTGACCGGGGGTGGGGACACGGGCAGCCGCGGGGGGCTGAAGGCAGGCTTGGCCTTGCGCACGGCCCGCAGGAGCTCGGCCCGCTCCTCGGTGCTCAGCGGCGCGGCCGTGAAGAGCCCCTGCAGCTGCAGCCCGTCCTGCGCCATCTGCTTCAGGCACCTGTGGGGCACACGCACCCGGCTCTGGGCACCGGCACTGGGGGAGCCCCGGGCCCCCGCCCAGCCGGGGCTCCCCGCGCCCAGGCACCCACCTTCGGATGGTGCTGGCGTCCTGGTCCAGGCGCCCCATGCACTGCAGGGCAGCCGCGTAGGACAGCAGGTCTGGGGCAAGGCCGGCGTCTCTCAGCATGAACAACACGTATACCAGCTCTTTGAAGGAGCCCTGGGGGGACCAAGGGGGCTGAGGGCCTGTGCGGGGGTGGGGGCGGGGAGGGGCAGTGCCGCGGGAGGCCCCACCTCGGCCTGCGGGGCTCCCTGCCATCTGCCTGCTCTCTGCCCAGTTTCCCAAAGACTGGGTCTCCTTCCTCCACGCAGGCCTCCCTGCTCACTTCCCTGCGGTTCCTCTTCCGGCCCCTGGCGGCTCAGGAGACACCACAGACCGTTTCAGGGAGAGGCATTCCCAGCACCCGGCCCCGGGTCTGATACCCAGCCTGAGGGGTGCTGCCACCCCAGGCCACCTGCCAGCACCCGGGTCCCAGGGGCTCGTCTGCACGGCCCAGGGCGGGGGGGCCCAGCCCAGCAGTCCCGGCCACAGCGGCCCCTTGGCTCAGGGTCAACGCTCGGTTCCACAGCAGCAGGAGGCCGGCGCTGGGGAAGCACGTCCACAGCGTCACAGAAAGCTCTGCCGGGCGCCGCTGGTCCACAATCAGCCCATCTGTCCCACCTTCAAACACTCAGTCCCATCGCCACCACCACAGAAACACGCGTGTGAACCTTCAGCCTCTCGCTGCTCGCCTGTATTTACACACACGTGGGGCTGAAGCCTGGACTACCGCCCTCTCTCCTCCCAAGACGGGAAACGCCAGGCTTAGCGGGAAGGGAGAGGTGTGGGCCGCGGGGAGCACGTGGCGCAAACAGGACCACATCGGGTTTGGGTGGCGGCCAGGCCCGCCCGACACAGGCTGGCTGTGCGGAGCCCCCAAAACTCACGTCCACCTGGAACCTCAGAAAAGGGCCCTATTTGGAAACAGGGTCTCTGCGGGTGCAGTTAGGATGAGGGAGGTCACACTGGAGGAGGCTGCTGACAACTGAGGCAGAGATCAGAGGGACGTGTCCCCAGCCCAAGGGACGGCGCGGCCCCAGGAGCTGGCAGAGGTGTGGAGGACCCGCCCCTGAAGCCTCTGGAGGGAGGTGGCCCGGCCACGCCCTGACCTCGGACGTCTGGCCTCTGCCACTAAAAGAAAACACACGTGTGTGGCTTTAAGCCTCTGAGTTTGTGCTCACTGTTCAACGTGCTGCCGCAACAGGACCCTCTGCCGGGGGACACGGCAGGCCAGCAACCCCGGAAGGCAGCCTAACCCCTGGAACTAAGCACGCCTCTTGCAAAGACAAGCAGGTAGAAACCCGCACCCCCCCCCCCCCCCGACTGTCGCCGTGGAGACCGTGGGCGCCTCCCAGCGCTACTGGGCTGCTCTGGGACGCATCCTGGGTGTAAGTCAGCACAGCGCAGTCCCTGCCGCAAACCTGCCTTCACGAGTCGCACCTGCGTCTTCACACGGCTGTTTCTCCCGTTTGCCTGGCACTAAAGCTTTCTCTGCTGCTCCTCAGATGAGGCTGCAGACCCACAGGAGGGACAGTGTGAGGGACGTTTTCCCCGCAAGGGCACTTAAGCAACTCTCCAAAGCAGCCATGGGTCAGAGGAGAAATCGCAGATGAAGAGAGAAAACATGGGAGAGGGAAGCAGCCGAGGCTGCGCCCACAGGGAAACGCCCAGCTGTGAAAGGCCGCATCCGAGAGAAGGATCCCAGCGCAGGAAACTCGAAGACAGGAGCAAGCTAGATGGAAAGCGCTGAGGTCGCTGCCCTGAGACGGGCCTGCAGCACCCCTCGCACCAGAGCCCCGGTCAAAAACCAGAAGCCAACGCTCTGAACCGCGACAGGGCGTCTTCCCCCCTTCCGGTCATTTTCACACTTTCCTCTGAAGGCCACTGTGACTCATCCTCCACAGGCCTAAGGAACTGTGAAACCATAAAAGAACAAAGGCCTGAGCCCTGCGACTAGAAGACAAGGGCCGGACTCTACGTGCCCCCGAGTCGGCTCCGGCCTCTGACGCCGCGCACCCCAGGGCGCAGCCACTCACCCGACGGGCCCAGCCGCGCATGACGGTGTTGTACGCGGGGAGCGTGAGCAGCCGCTGGTGCTGGGACTTGCTGTGCCGCGTGACCAGCACGTGGTGCGCCAGGGGCAGGTGGCCCGTGAGCAGGCAGCACTCAAAGAAGGACAGGAGCCTCTGCCGTGGGCCCTCCAGCCGCGAGGCGGGGCCCCTGCCCGCGGGGGTGGCCGGCGCCTCGCGGCCCAGCCTGGGCGGGGCCTCCTGCAGCAGCCAGAGCAGCTGCTCCTCCCAGGGGCTCCGGGGCGCCCCCTGCTGCCAGCACTGCAGCTGCCCCGCCAGTCTCCTGCTCAGCAGGCGGGGCTCCACGCGCAGCTGCCTCTGCCAGGCCAGCTTCTCCACGTGCTTCTGCAGCTTCCCCCGCAGCCGCTGCTTGCGCTTCTCCATCAGCCGCTGCTCCTCGTCCAGCTTCTGAGCCCAGCGGCTGCTAGGCACGGGGGCGGCCCCCTCGGCCCCCGCCTGGGCCCGCCCGGGCGGCTGCACGCCGCCGCTGCCGCCGCCAGCCTCCGGGGCTTGAGCCACAGGCACCCTCTTCACGGTCACCTCCGCCACGCCCTCGGCCTGCAGCTGCCGCACCCGCGCCTCGAGCACTGTGGGGCAGAGGGCGAGACGTCAGGGGAGCCCGCTGTCCAGGAGGCGAGAGGCCTCAGCCCCGCGTCTCTGCTCACCACCCCAGAGACCCTAGACCCTCAGGCACACACGCCCCGCCCAGCCAGCACCCAGCGGCCGGAGCTGCTGGAACCCAACGGCCTGAACAAGCTCTGGGTGCTGCCCACCACCCGCCCCTCGGCATCCTCCCCGACCCCCGCAGCCCTGTCCTTCCTGGGGCCCCGCCGTGAGTCGCAGGTCGTCTGCAACTCTCTCCCTCCACGTTCAGCCGGTCCGCACCTCCTCAGGGCTTTGCCTTCAAAATCCACCCGAGGGGCCCGTCACCTCCCTGCCCCCCCCATGCCCCCATCCACGCAATCCGTAACGGCCTCAGGGCCTTTGCACATGCATTACCGGACAGACAATTCACAGCCCGCCCTGCCCTGTGCCACTTCACAGTCAGCTCCCGTGACCTGCGGCAGTTCCGTTCTAGGGTTTCGGGCCACTGAGCTGGAGAACACAGTGCCCGAGAGCCCATGGGCACATTTCCAGCCAGGGGTCCACACATGATCCTATTTTGTGAATTTTCACCCGAGATATCTTATTCCGTGTATACTGTTCATTCACTGACACTGAACTCACGGCCAATACTGCTAGAACTCACTCCTTAACAAAGCTTGTCAAACACACGGATTTTCTCCAAAAGGCACATCACAGCCCCCTTGAGCTAAGGAAACTAGACAGCACCCCAGCACCACACCGGGGGCCATTTTAAACTGTAAAACCACCAAGAACAGCACAACATGCAAAAACGTGGCACTAGATACACCCTGAAAAGGATGCCTGTGGACAGAGTGTCTCCTGGCTCCACCTCAGCGGGAAGGTGTGCATCGACTTTGGGGTGACAAGTCCAGTCCAGCTGGCAGGAGACTTTGCAAACACAGGATCTGTAAACGTGAGGGCCAAGGGGTCTCTGTCTCCTGCCTGCACCTCTATCACTACAACATCAGCCCCAGAGAGGAGGGCCAGCCCGGAGCAGAAGCACAGGACCTCAGGGGCCCGAAAGTAAGCAGACACGTCCTGAACGTGGGAGACTGTCCAGGAAAGTGCCGGCAGAACACAAGGCAGAAGCAGGATGTGGGCACAGGTCTCCTTCCAAGGTGGCCGTATCCGAGCCACCTGGGAGGTGACCGGGGACAAGCAGGTGCGAAGCTCCTGCTGCCAGAGGCCAAGGAGACAGGCAAAGGCCACAGGGACCTGTGGCCCTCAGTGGAGGTGTAGAGATTATGGGTGAGAGAGGAAACAGCTGGAAGGTTCAAGGCTGGGAGTGAGGTGAAGTGGTTCAGATTTCCAGACCCTGGACTTAGATTTTAAATAATGAGGTGGGTGGGACTTCCCTGGTGGTGCAGTGGTTAAGAATCGGCCTGCCAATGCAGGGGACACGGGTACCATCCCTGGTCTGGGAAGATTCCACATGCCCCAGAGCAATGAAGCCGGTGTGCCACAACTACGGAGCCTGTGCTCTAGAGCCCGTGAGCTACCACTACTTAAGTCCACGAGCCTAGATCCCATGCTCCACAACAAGAGAAGCCACCACAATGAGAAGCCCACACACCAAAACGAAGGGTAGCCCCCACTTGCCACAACTAGAGAAAGCCTGTGTGCAGCAACGAAGACCCAACGCAGCCAAAAAAGAGGGTGGGACGGAGGAAACAAAGAAGGTAGGTAGGTTGCTCTTGAAGCTGATGGGACCTATGGCTTCACTTCTGCATGTCTGGAATTGTCTGAAATTAGGGATTTTTTTTTTTTAAGGCTCCCCCACCTCTCTCTTGGCTGCTGGACACACACTGGACGTGTGGCAGGAGGGGAAGCAGGAGGCAGTGGATATCTGGGAGAAAAGGACAGTGAGGTGGTGAGAAAGGACAGATGCCCCCCACTCACTCTGGAGGCCGCCAGGACCTGGCTGTCCGTCCCAGGTGACAAAGCCTGAGACTAGACCCCGTCAGGCGCCCAAGCCGAGGAAGCTGAGCCAGGACCCCCGAACCCGGCCAAGTCACAGCTCGAAGCCCGGCTCCGCACGGGCAGCGGTGTGTGGCCTTGGGCCAGTCTCCGCAGCCACAGGTTGGGCCTCAAGTGTCTCATCTGGACCGTGGGAGCCCCTGCCGGGTCTGGGAGGGCGAGGGAACCACAGGAGCGCCCTGCGTGCTGCACGGGCTGCGCCAGCGAGCGGGACCCCGTGACTCACCCCACCTTACAGGCGGACGCCCCTTCTCACAGGGTCACTACGAGGACCCGGGGGGCGGCGCGGCCGGGGCGGGGGGACAGGGAGGACTTGGCTTCCGGCCGCGAGCCCCGGGGGGCAGGCTCACCCTCCAGCAGCTCCGCGTGGCCCCAGTCTTTGCGGCGGTCCTGCTCACAGGGGCTGGCGGACGAGCGGCTCCTGCGGCCCCAGACGCCGGCGAGGGCCCCTGCGGGAGAGACGGGGCGCGCGGGCTGGGACGAGGCCGGCAGCACAGCCGCGAAGGGGGCCCCCCGCGCTGAGGAGGAGAGGAAGCCGGGGCGCGGGGGGGCAGCGCGGAAGGTTCCCCGAACGAAGGCACAGACAGGTCAGGGGTTCAAAGCCCCGCACCGCAGACGGCGGGTCACGGGGCTCCAAGAGAAACCCAGAGTCAGAGGCCAAAGCGCGCCGCCGAGCCCTGTCCGGGCAGCGGGCCGAGGGCGAGGGCCAGCGGGCTCGAGCCACGGGGTTCTCCAGAACCCCTGAGGGCAAAGGTCAGAGGCAGCTGGATCCCGGGGGCCGGGAAGCCAAAGGTCACGGCCGCGGGTCGGCGGGCAGGGCAGCGGTCCCGGCGTCGCCCCCGGGGACGCCCCCCCTCGTTACCTTCCTCGGCCAGGAGGCCGGGGTGGCCCGCCGGCCACAGGGCCCGCCCGAGCCCCGCCGCGCCGCGGCCCCAGCGTAGCGCCGACATGCCGCCCGCACGCGGGACCACCGCGCCGCCGCAACGCGCCTGCGCCGCCCGCGCCCGCCGGGAGTTGTAGTTCCAACCCCTACGGGGGCCGCGAAGGGACCACGCGCGTGGAGAGCGCCGGCGGAACCACAAGCCCCAGGAGGCAGCGGGGCCCCGGAGCGGTGGGCATGCGCCCATGGCTCCCGCTGATTGGCTCTCCCCTGTCGAGGGGGCGGGACAGAGCCGTTGCTTGGGCAACACTGGGAGAATCTAAGCCATCTTTGGGAGGACCCGGAACCTGCGTTTTGTTGTTGTTGTTGTTGTTGAAGGAGTAGTCGCCAAATAATTAGGACTGCGTTCTGCAGTTTAGAGATTCCTGTCCGCGATCTTCATTGATCCACAGACAGCTTTGGGGAGGGAACTATTACTATCGACAGTTTAGTGAGGAAGCAGCTGAGGTTCAGAGAGGTCAATCAAGTTGCCCAAAGACACACAGCGCGAATATCAGAGGGACTGGAATGAAGGCCCAGATCCGTCCGACTCCAAGCCCCAAAGCCAGGGGTCACCTGGGTCATTGTGTTTCCTGGACATGTCCCTCATTCACTCTTTCTGGCCTCAGTTTACCCACCAGTTCCCAAGGCCAGGGGCAGAATGGGGCAGGGAGAGCGGCTCACCTCTAAGTTGTTTTGGTGACAAGTGGGATGAAATAACCCCTGGAGAGTCTCAGCCCTGGTTTCCAGGGAGATCCCACTCAGGAGCAAGCAGGACCAGAGCTTTAGAATCAGACCTGAAAGGCATGCCCCACCTCATCGTTCAGTTGAGGAAACTGAGGCCAGGAGAGGGAGCGTCTGCTCTGGGATCAGCTGGTAAGTGAGAGATAAGATAGGAACACCTGGTGTAACTGTGCTCCAGGCAGTAATCATAGCCAGTGCAAAGGCCCTGAGGCAGGAACAATTGTGGAAAGTTGGAATCTGAGCAGGGTTTGGGAGAGAGGACGAGACAAAGCTGGATGGGTGCTCAGGGGCCAGATCACAGCGGGCCTTAGGGGCCTTGGCTCAAGCTGCCACCCGTCCCCAGATGCTCAGACTTCAGTCTCCCCACTACCCAGAGTGGAGGCCAGACCTGTGGTCTGGAAGGGCCAGACTCCTGGGTCTGGAAGCCTCTCAACAGCACATTCCAGACGCAGCTGCCCACGCAGGCCTGTGGACTGTGATGCCACCAGCTGGGAATGTTTTCAACAGACAGCAGCATCCTCCCAGACCCGCCCCAAGATGCCTGGGGAGCCGTGACCTCAGACCTGACGCACATCTAGGGTTGCCTTCCTGGCCTGGTGGGGGGGTCGCTGAATCAGCTGGCCCTGGTGCCCCGAGACCTAGAGACAGCCCCTCACAACCCCGCGGTCTGGCAGAGCCAGGAGCCTGGGCTGGAAGCCAAGACTTCTGAATTCTTTTGCCTCAGTTTCCTCTTCTATTCGCTGGGATACCACACGCCCTAAACCAGTAGCTCCCCAAGAGCCAGATGCTGGATCTTGGTGGCAGGGAAGCCATTCTCCTTGCAGTTCCTGCTCAAACACAGGCGGTCTGGCTTGGTGCCACCTATGTGTCACCCTGTCTCAGCTCCCAGGCTGGGGTCCTGCCAAGCCGAGACGTTGTCACATGCTCTCTTCTCTTTGTATTTCTTCCTACGGCTTATTGTGAATGTGTGTATGGTACTGGTTTCCCACTCCTGATGCGGATATCAAGTTTCCTTGTAAAGCTTAAGCAAGAAAATATGAACAACACACGAGATGAGCGGAGACAGATGTCCTGAAGAGGGGGACATGGCGTCGAGATGTTGGGGTTTGGGCAAGACTGTGTTTCAGAAGCAATTTGAGTGTGCTGGATTCTTTCCCAGAACCTTTCACCCAAATCAAACCAAGAGATGGCCAGATGAACTTAGGCTGTGGGCCGTTCTGTGAGACTTCAGAAGTGTTGGGGGGTGGGGATAAACTGGGAGACTGGGATTGACATGTACACGCTACTATATATAAAATAGATTACTAATAAAAACTTATTGTATAGCACAGGGAATTTTACTCAATACTCTGTAGTGATCTATATGGAAAAAGAATCTAAAAAAGACTGGATATACATGTATATGTATAACTGATTCACTTTGTTGTATATCAGAAACTAACACAACATTGTACATCAACTCTGCTCCAACAAAAAATTAGTTAAGGGCTCCCTAGGTGGCGCAGTGGTTGAGAATCTGCCTGCCAATGCAGGGGACACAGGTTCGATCCCTGCTCCTGGAAGATCCCACATGCCGTGGAGCAGCTAAGCCCGTGTGCCACAACTATTGAGCCTGCGCTTTGGAGACTGTGAGCCACAACTGTTGAGCCCATGTGCTGCAACTACTGAAGCCCATGCGCCTAGAGCTCGAGCTCTGCAACAAGAGAAGCCACGGCAACAAGGAGCCCGCACACCGCAGCAAAGAGTAGCCCCCACTCACCGCAACTAAAAAGAAAGCCCACACACAGCAAAAAAAGACCCAACACAGACAATAAAATAATAAATAAATAAATAAATTTATTAAAAAATTAGTTAAAAAAGAAAAGGCATGTTGAGGAAGGCAAAGAAAGCTCTCTAGATGGAAAGACATGCCCTTAAATTCCCAGACCTGGTGCCTTAAACAGCAGAAATTAATCATCTCATATTTCTGGAGACAGGACATCCAAAATTAGTATCACTGGAATGAAATCAGAGTATGGGCACAGTCGTGCCCCGTCCGAAGGCTCCCAGGGAGGGTCTTTCGCGCCTCTTCCAGCTTCTAGGGGCTCCAGGTGTCCTGGGCTTGTGGCGGGATCCCTCCAGGCTCTGCCTCCGTCGTCATGTGGCCTCTCCTCTGTGTCTGTGTCCCTCATAAGGATACTTGCGACTGCATTTAGGGCCCCTAGGACGATCACCTCATCTGAAAATCTTAATTTAATGGCGGATGACAAGACTCTTTTTCTAAATAAGGTCAAGTTCACAGGTTCTGGGGAGTAGAACGTGGACACATCTTTGTGGGCTTTTATTCAGCCAATCACAGAGACAAAGGGAGAACAGAAGGCACTTTGTGTGCCCTACCCGGGTTTGGGCTGAGAAAAAAAGGTATTTGAGGACATAACAGTGACAAGAGGCGACACGAGCATGGATGAGGGATGAGGTTGCAGCTTGGCTGTGATGGAGGACCTCGCCGTTGGAAGACTCATCCAGGACTTCTCTGGTGGTCCAGTGGTTAAGACTCTGCACTTCCAATGCAGGGGGCATGGCTTCGATCCCTTGTCAGGGTACTAAGATCCCACATGCCACATGGGTACCGCCAAAAAAAAAAAAATTTTCAATTAATTTTCCAGGACACAAGGGTGTTCCAAAGAACACCCAGTCCCCGAAACCCCCTCATGGCCCCCAGCACTGCGCCTGAGGGTGACACCCATCAGACAGCTCACACCCTGAGTGGGTTGGTGTTTGAGAATGTCCCATAGATGGACTTCTGTTGCGTCCAACTGCTTCTCCTCATTTTTTAAAAAATATTTATTTATTTATTTACTTGGTCGTGCCAGGTCTTAGTTGTGGCAGCCGGGCTCCTGAGTTGTGGCATGAGAACTCTTAGCTGCGGTATGCATGTGGGATCTAGTTCCCTGACCAGGAATTGAACCTGGCCCCCTGCACTGGGGGCATGGAGTCTTAACCACTGCGCCACCAGGGAAGTTCCCAGGGGTCACTCTTTTTCATGGCTGCATAGTACTGCCTGTGTGAGCTTGCTGCAGTGTACTTACTCATCCTTCAGCTGATAGAAATCAAAAATAATATGTAGAATTGGAGACTCCTGGAATAGGGTGTTCGTTGTGCTGTTCTCACAACTTGTCTGTAGGCTTGATGTCTTCCAGAAAACCGCAGAGAGACACTGCTGCACCCGGCTAGGATGGCTGCAAGCAAAACGACGGCCAATCACAGCTGCTGGTGGAGAGGTGGGGACACGGGAGACCTCGTGCGTGGCTAGTGGGAATGTGAGATGGGGAAGCTGCTGGGGAAAACAGTCTGGCAGTTCCTCAAAAAGCCAACCACAGAATCACCACGTGACCCAGCAGTTCCACTCCTGGGTATATCCGTGAAAGAAATGGAGACTTATGTTCACACGTCCACAGCAGCACGATTCACAACAGCCAAAGGGTGGAAACAACCGCCTGTCCATCGGTGGATGATGGATACACAGAATATGGTCGCTCCACACCTGGGAGCATCCCTCAGCCACGCAAAGGAGAGAAGCCCTGACACGCGCTACCACGTGAACGGACCCTGAGGACACGAGGCTCAGGGAGAGAAGCAGACACAGAAGGACACACAGGGTGTGACTCCACGGATGGGAAACATCCAGAACAGGCAGATCCACAGACACAGAGTGGGTTCCTGGTTGTCAGGGGCTGGGGGAGGGGGTGAGGGGGTGACTGCTGATGGGGACGGGGCTTCTCTTTGAGGTGATGGAGTGTTCTGGAACTAACCAGAGGTTAGCGTTGACAACTCTATACTGAAAGCACTAATGGCACAGTTTCCTGGGTGAACTGTGTGACACGTGAATTATATCTCAGTGAAGCTGTTGTGAAAAGCACCCGGGACACTGCTGTCTTCCCAGGCTTGGGTCCCCTTCAGTCATCCAGGGCCCTGGATCTTGTCCTCCTGGCCGGTGGGGTAGGGACAGTCTAGGAAGGGAAGACCAAGTTTCTAGCTGGCGGGAGTGGAGGTGTTTGCAGTACTCGGTGAGGCCGTGGAGTGTCTCATTCCACTCTTCCTGCCTTCCCTCTCCTGGCTTATTTTCCAGAGGAGGCGCCAAGGCCCGTGGAGGTGATCCCTGCAGGCCAGTCCCCCCGTGTGCTGGCCTCGGGCCTCTGACTGTGGGGAGATGGGCGGGCTGGACACCTCCTCTCAGTCCTGGGGTCCTGGGCTTGGATGTCTGCCGCACCCACTGTGCGGCCCTCCTGGAGCCAGGAAGAGGGATTGGGGAATCCCCAGAGCCACCAGGAAGGCATCCCGGTGACACCGCCTGGCTGGACCGGTTGCCTCCCCAGCAGCCTATCAAGGCAGGCTTGTCACCTTGTCTTCACTGCGGTGCTATTTAAAGGTGCCACCTGCAGCCGTGGCTGTAGGACTGAGCCGCCAGGAGCCAAAAGACAGGGATCTGAGCCCTGGGATATGTCCTGTGCGGGGCCTTGGGGAAATCCCTGGCCCTCCTGGGCCTTGGCTTCCCCACCTGGCAATGAGGCCGCTTGGCTCTGAGTCTGTGAATGTTTACTGCATTCGCCTGGCAGGGCCCAGGGCACCGGGCGTGTCTGAAAACGATGAGCAGGTGTGGGAGTAAACAGGGCCGCCTCATTCCTACCGCCTCCGACATGCAGAGCAGGAGGCTGGGGACAGGGCGCTGGCTTTGGTCACCATCCCCATCTCCGGCAGCTGGCCTCGGACATGCCCAACTGTCCGTCCTCCCATCAGCCACCTTCCTGCCCAACACCTGTGTGCACAGCAGCCTCCAACAGTCCACCTGCTCCTCCACCCACCCCCCCCCCCCCAGGCCCACCCCTCCGTGAAGCCCTGTGGCCCCAGGGCCTGGCTCTCAGGAAGCTCCAGTTGGAAAGGTAGACAACCCACCCTGCCCCCAGGCATTCCCAGCCTAGGGGCCTGGCCGGAATGGACAGACACTCAGGCCAGAACTTCGGTCCCAGCCTCTGACCCCTGGGCAGCTCCGTCTCTCCCTGTCTCTCCGTCCAACGTTTCTCTCTCCGTCTCTCTCATACGTGCCTGTCTCTGTCTCTGCCTTAGCCATCTCTGCCTGTACAGTCTCACAGTCTCTGTCCCTCCATCTTAGTCTCTGTCTCTCCCTGTAGCTTTATCTCTTGTCTCTCTCTCAGTCTCTTGTCTCTGTCTTTCTCTCTATGTCTGTCTTTCTCTGTCTCTGGCTTTGTTTTTTGTTGGGTTTTCTTAACCTTTCTTTAAAAATTGAAGTCGAGCCCATTTACAATGTGTTAGTTTCAGGTGTACAGCAAAGTGACTCAGTTATACATATGTATCTTGGGGTTCTTTTCCATCAAGGGTCCTTGTAAGACCTGTGGGGTACCCCTGGCTCCGGCGCCCTGCCTGCCCCGCCGCCCGCCTCTCTCACTCACGCCCCCTCGGCCCCTGCCGGCCAATCTGGGGACTCACGGACCGCCCTCCCCACCCCGCGAGACAGACAGACACGCGCGGAGGCCGGAGCGGCTCCCCGAACGGGCGCCGCGGGGGTCCCGGCCCCGCCCCCGTGGCTCGTCGCACCGCCCCCTGCGGCTCTGGCCCCGCCTCCCGGGAGCCGCCCCGGCCCGGCCCGGGCTCCGCACGGGTGGGCTCCCGGCCCCGCCCGGCAGCCGGCCCCGCCCACTCCGGCCCGGCCCCGCCCACCGCGGCGCCGGCCCCGCCCCCGAGGCGCCCTATTGGCCCGCGAGGGGAGGCCGCGGCGGGGAGGCGGGCGCGGGGCCGTGCGCGGCCGGCCGTGGCTGGGCCTGGCGTGGCTCCTGCTGGCGCGCGCGCCCGGCGCCGCGGGCACCCCCGGCAGTCGGCGGAGGCCGCGCGGCTCCCCGCACCTGGAGGGCGACGTGCGCTGGCGGCGCCTCTTCTCCTCCACCCACTTCTTCCTGCGCGTGGCCCCCGGCGGCCGAGTGAGTGGCCGGGGCGCTGCCCGGGCGCGGGCGCAGGGCAGCCAGGCGGACAGCAACCGCACGGGCAGCAGCACCGGCGGCGCTGAGCGGGGCCCCCCTCGCTTCAGGGAGGGTCCCGAGGCTCCTCGCGTTGCGTGGCGCCGGCCAAGTCATTGCCGGTCTGGGGCCTCAGTTTCCTCAGCTGCGAAATGGGCCCACCCCACTTGGAAGGAGGGTTGGACAGTTGAGGTCGCAGGGGAAGCTCGCAGCTCCGGGCCTGGCTCGGCAGCAGCAGGGGCTTTGTGAGATAGTTGAGGCTGGGGGTCACGAGACCCAGTTACAGAGGGGAAGCTGAGACTCCGGGAATGGCCCTTGAGGGTCCAGTACGTAATGGGGTGGGGGCAGAGCTGGGTCTGAACCCTGTACTCCCCACCCTGCAAAACCAAACTCAGGACCAGCCTGCGTTCGGGACCCCTCTCTGTCTTCCTAGACACCCATTTGGCAGATGAGGAAACTGAGGCACAGAGAGGGCAAAGGACCTGCCTGGGATGGGAGGTGGGGGCGTGGAGCTGGGGCTCCACAGCGTCCGCAACCTCGTCGAGTTGGAGTCATGTCCCTGCTGCCCTGCCCAGCAAACAGTAGGCGCTCAATAAGTGTTGGTGGAATGTATGAGGCAAGAGGAGATGAAGGGACAAGGAAGAGAAGGACGAGGTTGGCGATAAGTGGGAGACCAGGGAGCTGGGTGACCCCACACGTCTGAGGCCGGGCAGGGAAGCAGGGAGCCGAGCCATTGCTGGCCACGGCCTGAATCGCCACCATTAGGGCAGATAATCACCCCTGCCCTTCCCACCTGCTTCATCTCAAGGCCCTCATTAGGCCAACCAGACGAGAGCAAGGACAGGGGACTGGCTGGGCCGGTCGCTGAATGGTGGGCATGGCCAGGAAGGGTGGCCTCGGGCTGGGGGTGAGGTCCGGCTCTGCTGAGTGACCTGGCCAGCCGCTGCTTCTCTCTGAGCCTCTGTTTTCCCATCTGGGCAGTGACAGGGGTGACAGTGAGGAGGTGGGCTTGAGGTGAACCTTATATAGGGAGAAGGAGCTGGCCACGCACAAGAGGAGCTGAGTGCCTGACCCAGGAAATAGCAGGTGCAAATATCCGCTGATACATGGAATGAGCTCCCCGTCACCTGAGGCATCCAAGTCCAGAGTGAACACCAGAGGGCATGGCCTTAACTCCAGATTAGGCCCCAGGGCCTGGGAGGGGCTCAGAGTGTGGGCTGGGGCTTGTCCCCCAGCCCTGCCTCACTGAACAGGAAACATCAGCTCAGATGGGGCAGGGCTCGCCTAGGGTCACCCATCCACGGACAGGGTCCAAGAAACTGGCTCTGCCACCTCTCAGGCCTCAGTTTTCCCCTCTGGGAAGCGGGCACAGCTCCCACCTCCCTCCTGGGGCTGCTGCACAGGCGTGGTGGGATACAGTGCCTGTGTTCGCAAGTATCACTGATCTGAACAGCCATGTCCGACCCCAGGCCGCTGCTTGGGCCTTGCCTCCTGTCTGGAGTTGTCTCCCCCATAACCGGACACGGCCGTGGGGAGCCAAGCTGTCAGGGTCAGATACAGCAACGGCAGTGCGGACTGTGCAAAGCCCCCCCCCCCAGGCCTGTGGTCACTGCCTGGGGGGCTGGCTCTGCTATCAGCAGCGAGCCTGGCAGGCACTCACCTCCTCTGGCTTGGTTTTCTCGCCCGTGACTGACCGGGCCCTCTGCTGGGCTCCCCAGCGCCCTCCAGCGAAAGGCCTGACCCCTCCCCGCTGACTTCCCCCGACCTATCACGGCCAGTCCTGCCTCAGGCCTTCCCCCTGGCCTTGGTGTCCTTCCTCCGCCGACCCCGGCACTCCCCACAGCCTCGGGGCAGATGCTGGCAGGACCTGCGTGGTCCCCGGGGCGTCCCCACGCCCAGCACAGGGCCAGGGACACGGTGGTCCCTTGGGGGCAGGTTCCCCACGGGAATGAATGAATGAAGAGCTGGGTGCGTGGGCCCGTGGGTGGCGGGCGGGCCCTGACCCAGCCCCTCCCGACAGGCATCTTCCAGATCCGCTCCATCCGCGTGGGCGTCGTGGCGCTCAAGGCCGTGCACACCGGCCTCTACGTGGCGATGAAGCGCCGCGGCCGCCTCCACGGGTCGGTGAGTGCAGGCGCGGGGCGGCGGGGGCGCGGGGCCGGCCGGGCGGGGGCGTGTCCGGGGCCGCTCACCGCCGCCCGCCCCGCAGCGGGTCTGCGCTGTGCACTGCAGGTTCCGCGAGCGCATCGAGGAGAACGGCTCCCGCACCTACGCGTCCGCGCGCTGGCGCCACGGCGGCCGGCCCAGGTTCCTGGCGCTGGACGGGCGGGGGGCCCCGAGGCGCGGGGGCCGCACGCGACGACACCACCCGTCCGCTCACTTCCTGCCTGTCCTGGTCTCCTGAGGCCCAGGGCCCCTGAGCGATGGCTGGGCCGAGATCGCCGGAGACGCCAGAGCCAGGCGGGCGGCCGGAGACCGAGGCTGGGGCAGGCCCAGTCTGGGGGAAGCTCGTGTCCGGTTACGCGCCGGTTTCACCTGCGTTGAGGGGGCTGGGGACACCACCGGACCCCAGAGTCGCGCCAGTGCTCAGGGAGCCCCTGAGTCTGAGGGGAGGTGGACGCTGGGCTGAGCAGGGCCCACAGGAGTCCAGCCACAAGCTGGGGGGCAGGGAGGCTTCACCCAAGCACCCGCCAGGCTGCAGCCGGGGATGCGGCCCCAGGGCCAGGTCTGTGAGGGTGCTCCAGGCCCGGCACAGCCCAAAGGCTTGGAGCTGGGAACCCACCGGGCTGTCTGAGGCAGCGAGGAGGTGGGGGAGGCTGGGGTCTGGGGGAGGGGAGGACACCCACACGCCACGGACGGGCAGGGCCCGCTCCCGGGCCCTGAGGCCATGTCCCCTCTCAGGTGCAGAGGGGACTTTGCAGGTGCGATGAAGCTGAGGCCCCTGAGACGGGGACGACCCTGGATTCCCCGGGGGGCCCAGTGTCATCCCAGGGTCCTTAGAAGAGGGAGGCGGGAGGGTCCGAGGCAGAGAGAGACGAGAGAGGCTGCGCGGCTGGCTGTGAGGAGGGAGGAAGGGGCCGCAAGCCAGGGATGCGGGGCCTCGAGACGCTGGAAAAGGCGGGAGCCGATGCTCCCCTGGGGCCTCTGGAGGGACCAGGCCTGGCCGCGCCTGGGTTTAGCCCCGGGAGACCCAAGTTGTGACCCCAGGAGTGAGGTGATAAACGTGTTGTTTTAAGCCAAGTTTTTGTGATTTGTCACAGCTGCCCTTGGGGACCCCCACACGATGTCCCCAAGAGCCCTTCAGACCCGGCAGGATGGGGCGGCGGGGCGCCAAGTCGGCCCCCTGGGGGTTGAGTGCCCTCCGGGAGGCAGAGGGGGCTCCCACCCCTCCCAGTGGTCACCTTCCACCTCGGCGACAGAAGGCCAGTTTGAGGGGCACCTCCCGGGCCCGTGGCTGCGCCCCCCCGAAGCACACAAAGAGCACGCCAACCACCTGCTTCTTTCTAAGTGGGTGTATTTTTAAATAGCTTTCGAGATACACACATCCTCTCCTTTAAAAAACGTCTGTCGGGGCAATCTTGTCCGCGTGCCGCTGGTCATCCTGGTGGTCCCGGGCCCCTGCTCAGGGTGGGGCGCGGTGGCCTGTCCGTGCGGCCGGGCCCCCGGCGCGCGGCTCCGCCCGTCTCTCCACAGATCACGCAGGGCCGCGGGTGAGCGCAAACGTCCATTTATTTCAAAGCAGTAATAATTTAAAATTATAAAAACCTTTCCGCCGTTGAACACGTAGAGGGTGAGGTCAGTGACCGACGGGAGGGGAGGCGGCGCGTGCCCGGTGCCTGGCCCGTCCCTGGGGAGGCCGGGCTCCCTCCGCTGCCTGGCGGGGCGGGTCCTCCGAGCCCCTGCCGCGGCGGGCCCGGCGGCACCGCCGTCCGCGGGCGCAGGGGGTGTGGGGGCCGCGGCGCCCGCCGACCCGACCCGCGGCCCGGGGCTCGCCCTGGGGGCCGGCCGGGGCGCTCAGGAGCTGCTGGCCGGGTTCTCGTTGCCGGGCGAGCTGGAGGAGGAGGACGAGGAGGAGGAGAAGCTCACCCCAGCCAGGCCCGGGGGGTCGGTGGCCGTGTTCTGTCCCGTGAGGCTTTTTCGGCAGACGGGGCAGCTGTCGTGCTTTGCGGGGACAGAGGGGAGAGGGGAGCGGTTCAGAGGCGGGCGGGGCGGGGCAGGGCCCGGGCCGGCCCGCCGCTCACCTGCTCCAGCCAGGGCACGATGCAGCCGTCGTGGAAGAGGTGGTTGCAGGGCAGCTGCCGCACGCGCTCCCCCAGCCCGTAGTCGTCCTTGCACACGGGGCACTCCAGCCCGGAGCCTGCAGCAGTGGGGGGCCGTGGGACTCTCAGGGGGGCTCCCCCGCAGCCCCCACCAGAGGTGTCCCAGGGGACGGAGGGGACACCGGCCCGAGCCAGCCCCGTCAGCCGGCCTCCGAGGAGGCCGGGCGCGGACACGTACCGACGTGCTCCTCGGTCACAGGGACGGTGGGGAGGGCCTGGATTTTCTCCTTGTCTGCGGGCGGGGGGCCCGTGTTTTCAAACTGATTGAGGAGCTGAAAGACAAGAGGCCAGAGGACAGGGAGCTCACGGGCGCGTGGGGCCCCTTGCCCTGGGGGGCTCTGGAACGCAGGGCTGGGTTACCTGCAAAAGCACCAAGGCCTCGTGCGTCCTGGCCCGACCCCCCGGGGGTCAGAGGTCCGCCGCCCTCAAGAGGCCCAGCCCTGGGCGTCTGCCCGCTCTCCCGCTCGTCTAGCGGGCGTCCGCTCGCAGCCAGGGCTGGCGGCCACCCCAGGAACAGCGCGGCCCCCTCCCGCGGCCAAGCTGCCTCCCCGAGTCCTCGCGTGGCGACCACCAGACACCGGTGACAAAACACTCAGCGGGAGGCCCCAAAGCGGTCGCACCCCCACCTCCCGAGGGACCCCGAGCACGCGGCCACGGGAGACGCCACGTCCGCCCGGAAGCGTGGGCCTGTCGGGCCGCCGCCCCGTGCCCGCCCGGGAGGCCCCGTACCTGTGTGATGATGGCGTCCAGGCCGTTGGCCCCCCAGGCGTAGTCCATGGGGTTTGAGTGCAGGACGCCCCTGGGCAGAGAAGTCTGGGATTCAAGTGGCAGAGGGGCGGGCGGGGCGCGGGGGGACCCCCTCCCCGCCACTCACCAGGGGCCCAGGCCCAGGCTGGGGATGGCGGCCGGCGTGATGATGCCGTTGACCAGCTGCTGGATGATCCTGGAACAGAGTGGCTGGGCCTGAGGTCGGCGCCCTCCAGGGAGGGGCCGGCATCACGGGGCTGTCTTTTCGAGCAGTAAGAAAAAGAGCCAAACGCGGCAGGTGCCCGGAGCCCGCCCTGCGGCCTGCACGGCGCCTGTCGACCCTTGACTGTGCCCAACCCCCATTCTGCAACCTGGGGAAAGCACCGTGGGGCGTGGGGTGTCCCAGGGGCTGCAGGAGCCACGGGGTCACCCCCACGCTGCGCAGCGGCCCTGAAACGTGCCGGCCGAGGTCACAGTGAGCCAGGCTACGTCCTGAGCGGGACAGGCCTCGGCCTGCCTGCGGTCCAGTTCCACCTACAAAGGCCCACGAAAGGTTAGCCCCATCTCCTGTGGGCTGGGACGGGCCTTCTAGATCCTCCTGTGCTGTCCTCACGACCCCGCACACGGGAGGAGACAACAACACTGCAGACCATCGCTCGCCTGAGCCCTGGACAGCACGTCTGGGCACGGACCGGGGCATCTGAGCTGATGAAGATGCCCAGGGGGCGGAGGCCTCTCTGAGAAGGGTGATGGGAGTGGGGGGACCAGGCGGTGGGCACAGAGCCCCTTGGGCCAGCCTGGACCCCCCGGGGAACCAGCCCGCCCAGAGGACAGCCCCCGCGCCAGTACCCGCGCCTCCGTGCCTGCAGGGCCTCCCGCAGGACAGCTGGCTGATCTGCTGAGCGGGGTGGGGCGGGCTGGAAGCCCCGAGCCTCCCGCCCGCGGCCGCCCCCGGGCCCCTCACCCTTCCAGCGTGGGGACGCCTTCGTGTCGGCCGGTGGCCCGCCGCGCGGTGAGGCGGGCGCGGGGCTGTCGGGCGCCGTACCGGTGCCGGGAGTGCTGCTCTCTCTCCCTCCGGCTCTCGGTGTCCCTGCCGTCATCGGCCTGCGCCCCGGGGGGGAACGTGGGGAGCTCGAAGCTGTCGTCAAAGATGCCGAACGCGAAGTGCCCGTAGCCCTGCGGCAGCGTGAACAGGGGCTGGTCCACGTTCTGCGGAGAGGAGGGCCGTGACCGCGTGGGTGGGGGCGCGAGGGCGCAGGGGGCTGGGGCGGGGAGGGGAGGAAGGCCGCCGCTCACCTCGAACGGCTGCTGCCGGCTCTGGTCCGCGGGGGCTGTGGAGGGGGCCGCGCCGTTCTCTGCACTCCTGGGCGGACAGGCGGGGTTAGCCGCGGGAGGACCCCCCCAGACGAAGGCAGGCCCCTGCGCGCACGGGCCTCAGGCTGCCTTCCGCAGCCCCTGCCCACGACCAGAGGCAGGAGGGCAAGGACCCTGAGGGCAGAGGTCCGCCCCCCACTCCCAGGTCCAGCCTCCGGCCCCCGTCACAGCAGCCCGACCTCCCTGACCAGGTCGGCTGGTGTGCCCTCAGGCCGAGGGTCTGTGCCGGGGCAGCCTTACCTGGTCTCTTCTGGAAGCTCCTCGATAAACCCAGACTCGCATCTTGGGCAGATGTAATCCTGCGGGAGGACGGGGCACACAACCGTGATCTCAGGGCCGTGGTGGGGCCAGGATGGGCGTCGTCTCCAGGCACTGGCTATGCACCCGCCAGGTCCCGTCAGGCAGCCCTGGGTAGGGCTGGTGTCCAGATACCCTCACCCACGGACAGAGCCTACGATACTCCCCTCACGGGTGGCTCCAAGCTCCCCGGTGACCTCCTCAACCTCCCACGGCCCTGAGTCTGTCGGCCTGTGCGCCCCATAGTGGCAAAAGTCACAGGGCTTCACGGCCTCCACTCAGCCACGGCTGCGGACGAAGGCCCTGACAAGGCCTGCAGCAACAGGGCAGCTGCTCCGCGTCCACCAGACCTTCCCGGGTTGGGGCACACGCGGAGCTCGTGACACCTCTGCCCCCGTGCGCACGTAAAGGAGACCGGCAGAGTGGCTGGCGGGGCTGCAGGACTGTCTGGGCCTCAGAGCAGATCTCCCCCAGGAAGGCGGCCACCGAGGGGGGGGCAGAACCACCCAGGCGGAGGGACCGGCCTGCGGAATATCCTGGCAGCCCCAGCGCACAGCCTGTGACCCCAGGCTGGAGCTCGACTCCATCCACACCAGTCACCTCCCCTCCCAGCCCTCACTTTCCCCAGCCTGGACAGCCGGGGGCACAGACCGTGTGAGCACCAAAGCCACCACTCGAGCCTGGGACCCAGAACCGGGCCCGGGCCACACGCGTTCCAAAGCCACGCAAACAGGGAGCCGAGCCGTGAACACGAGGTGCTTCCACCCGAGGCCGCCACGTGCCCGTCGGGAGAGGCGCTGGCCACGCCTCCACTGCGAGGACTGCGGGGCAGAGCGGCGGGGGGCGGCCCAGCCTGCGGCCACCCGGGGCCAGGCACCAGTAGGGAGGGCGGGACCACCACGGTGCACACCGTGTCCCCCCACCCACCCTGCTGCAGAAAGCAAAGTGGGGCTCGGGGATCAAAGGACCCTGTCTGAGCTGTGGGGAGAGCAGGCTGGAGCCGCACAGGTCACTTGTGCCCAGAACACATAAATAAACTCACAATTCAACAAGAAGAAGACAAACACCCCGGTTAAAAGAACGGCCAGAGGATCAGAACAGGTGTACGTCCAAAGACAGACAGGCGGCAAGAAGGGAAGGATGGACGTGCACACGGGCAGGCAACAGGGAAACAGAAACCCAAACCAGTGGGACACACGGCTGGCCCCACAAAGCCGGCAGGGACCCGTGCGGGGAGCAGGCGGAGAAATCGGAGCCCCACACGGCCGATGGGGCTGTGAAACGGGGCAGCGTCCTCGGAAAAGAGCCACCGTCACCCACCACCCTGCGATTCCACCGCCGGGCGCCCACCAGGGGCAACGCAGACACAGGCCCACACGGAACCCGCACGTGCTTGTCCACAGCAGCCAGAAGTGGACACGACCCAAGTGTCCCCCAGAGAACAATGGATAAACACATGGTCCCTCCACACACGAGAACATCATGCAGCCACGAAAAGAGGTGAAGCCCCACACGCGCCACCGCGTGGAGGGACCCTGAGGACACGAGGCTCGGGGAGAGGCGCAGACACAGGAGGACACACAGGGGGTGACTCCACGGATGGGTAACGTCCAGAACAGGCAGCTCCACAGACACGGGGAGTGAGTTCCTGGTTGTCAGGGGCTGGGGGAGGGGGCGGGGCTTCTTTTTGGGGTGACGGGAGGTTCTGGACTTGGACAGAACTGACTGTTGGCTGCAGGACCCTGAGTGGCCTGAACCCACCAACACGCGTGTTTTACGTGGCTGAGACGTACGGCAGTGACGCCGGGACCCAGAAATGGCGGGGGCGGCAGCGCTCTGCCCCGGGCAGGGGTGCAGTGCCCAGGGCAGGCAGCCCCACCGTGCGTGGCCACGACAGGTGTCACTGGTGTGGGATTTCCAGGGCCGGCGGGGGCACCACGCGGGGGTCCTCCCCAGGCCCCCGTGCCGGCCCCAGCCGGTTGCTCACGTCAGCAGTTCACAGGGCGCAAACCGCGCCCACAGCAAGCTTTGTGACTGGTGACCAGCTGACCGGGGTTCTTGCCCCTCTGGGAGCCACCAGGGGGAGGGTGACAGACACGGGCAAACAAGATGGCTGCAGGTGAATGTGTGGGGACCGGGCTTGGGAAGCTGGGAACCAGATGACGCCTGAACACAAGCTCACAGGCCAGCCAGGCCTCCGGCCTGCCCCCACCACCAGGGTGTGGCCCGGGGCAGCAAGGCGGGTCCAGAACCACCCCTGTGAGAAGCATCTCTCTGTCTCTCTGTCTCTCTCTCTCCTGGGCACCCTGCTCCGGGCAAGCCCGGAAGAGCCAGGGCAGGGCCGGCGCCATGCCCCACTGGAGATCCGGTGCCCCTCTTCCGCTCTTAAGGCTCACTGCTGCGTCCGCGTGCCTGTCACCTCGCCATCCTCCCGGGTCCCCGGTCTCCCTGAGCCCAAGTGCTCCACACCTCGCAGCCCTGGAACAACCCAGCCCGGCCACGCCCACTCCCGGCTGCGCCCGTCTCGGGCCGAGCAGATATCTACCTGGCTCGCTCCCTCTCGGAAGCCGGGTCTGCTCAAACATCACCTCCCGGCTGCAAGCCTCGGTCTCCCCACCTGCAAACGGAGGGTGGCCTCAACCCCAGGCGCTGGAATCCGGCAGCCGTGGCCATCCTGCGGCTCAGTGCTGACCCGGTGCCAGCTGTGCTCAGGCCCTGCTCTGTGCCCTCCATCCTCGGAGAGTCCCGCACCCCGAGCCAGCGCGGCCTGGCTGAGCCGTGCTCACCCCGCACCCAGGGACTCAGGGAGGGCCCCGGGCTCTGCTTGCAGGTGGTGGGGAAGGCCCAGACCCCAACCTTCCAACGCTCTCCTCCGAGGACGTGTCCTGGAGATGTTTACTACGTCATTGTGTAATAAAGACAATGGAAACCCTGGGATGGAGTCATCGCCCCGCCGTGGGGCAGAGCCTGCCTGCCTTGGCAGCACCCTGGAGTGTGAGCACCTATCTCTAGCCCACGGTTCCTCGTCCTGAGGCCACAGGCAGCATCACCACCGTGGCAGCAGTGACCGACGGGACAGGCCACGAGCACCACGTCCACTGAGCCCTTGCTCCCTGTGCTCAGCCGACTGGGGCGGCCCCTGGAGACGGGCCTCACCCTTCACGCGGCCCTTCACAGCGCGTGCAGACCCAGGGGCCCCGGCCAGGCGTGTGTGGTGAAGCCGGGGACACGGAGGTGGAAGCTGCAGAGACGCTGGCCTCGGCAGGCCCAGGTCCCCCAGACCCCACAGAGAGGGTCGGGACGCAGAGCTGTTGGGGGTATGTAAGCGCAGGCCCCAACACAGATGTGACGGGACCCCCATGCCCCTGCAGCCCCTCATGCCCCCAGCCCCCAGGGTCAACCCTCCTCAGATGTCCCTGGGCCCAGGGGCCCGCCCAGGTCCCGCAGGCAGGCTTCTGAGCAGCTGCTCTGCGCCCCACGTTCACGACCCCTCCCCCACCCGTCCCCTCCCCCACACTGCTGGCGGCTGGGATGCAGAGCTGTCCTGGGGCCCGCTGCGTGCCAGCCATCTCCCACCGACGTGACACACAGGCCACCCTGCCACGAATAGGCCTCACTTCCGCCTCCAACGGTGCCAGGAGGCTCAGAGGTGCAGCCAGGAGCCCGGGGGCGTGGCCCTGCCCAGCACCCCGCGTCCGGCCACCCCTCCGGCGCTGAGCTGCCTTCCCCCCACCAGCTCCCAGCCCGCGCCACACCAGCTGCCCCGGAGCAGCCACCGAGTGGGCCCCGTGGGGCAGCCCTCACCTCTGGGCCCCGGAGTCTTTCCTCCAGGCCCTGGGCTGAGCCTCCCCGGGCCTTGGCAGCGGCGGGGGGCCGGGCGCCCTCAGGACCTGCCCAGCCCGTCACCAGGGGCTCTGTGCGGGGGACAAGGTGTGGGTGGGCAGGGCTGGGACACACACGGGCCTTCTCTTCACCCTGAAGGCCCTCCGAGGCAGCTGCCAGGTCCTGTCCCCGTGCCCCGACCCTGCTCAGGGACGTGTCTTAGAGGAAAGCAGGAGCCGTCCACAGGACCACAGGCCTCAACAAGGCCACTTGTGGCAGCGGGAGAAACCACAACCGCCACCTGGTCGGCCCACCCACAGGCCCGCCACGGACGCCCCACATCCGCCTCACCCCTAGCGCTCCCGGATCCTGGGGGGATCGAGTCTGGGCCTGCACATCCGTGCAGAGGCCTCTGGGTCAGCCGGCCCGTCCGGTTCCTGCTCTCACATGCCCGCTCCAGGCAGGCACCCGCCCTTCCCCAGGCCCCAGGCACACACGCGCCTGCGCCAACCCGCCTGACAGGTGAGGCGACTGAGGCTCAGGCCCTTGTGGCTCCTGGGAAGAGCCTGGGGGCTGCGCTGCGACGGCAGGTCTGCAGCAGGAGCGGCTCAACGCCAGCTCAGCAACGCACGGCACACCAAGCTCGGGGCGGGTTTCCCACGAAGGGAAGTCCCGCTGGGCGTAGTGGTGGCGCACGGGCAGGAACCTCCCACTGCCACCAGGCTAAGAGCCCGCCTTCCTGCCCCCAAGAACACCAAGGGAGCCCCTTACTCGTAAACAGACACCCTGTCTACGGGGCCTCGTCAAATCCCACCCCAAACCCACAAGCCGGTCCCTTCCCCGCGGTTATCTGCTCCTCACAGAATTTACCAACGTTCCTGACCAAACGTTTGCCAATCACTTGTACAATGCCAGCCCTCTATAAACGCTGAGGACAAAGATCACGGCCACCTTGCCACCACGGGATCCTGTGACTAAGAAGGTCCTCACTAGCCTAGTGATGGTGGAAGGGGTCAGGGTCCCTCTGCTGCAAGACCACATGGCCAGGACTTGGGCCCTGCGCTGGCCCCGGGAAGGCAGGCGAGAAGAGCTGGCTAGGCAGACCGCTCGGCCCCAGGCTTCCCAGTGGCTCCGGACAGGCCACCCTGGGGTGAGCCTGAGACTCAGGGCCTGTCTGGGGCGCACACGAGGAGCGAGGACCTGCCTGCAGCTCCTCCAGGCTGGCGGGCCGTCCCACAACCAGCCCCTTCCTGCTCGACGAGAAAACCAGACCCAACGCTGGGGCGCACAGGAAGCCGGAAGAAGCAGATGCAGGACTCCTTCCGGGAGGCTGGAGTGGGGGGAGCGGGGCAGGTCTCAGCTCCCCAAGCCCGCTCATGCTCCCAGCGTTTCGATTCGTCACCCCCCGCCAAGCCCGCTGCCTCTGCAAGCCACGCCACCCCTACGCTTTCCCTCCTCCTGGGCCCAAGCACCCCTCTCCGCTCCCGACCCTGACCCTAGCTCACTCTCCTCAGGCTCGGATAACGCCCACCGACCCTCTCCTGCCTGGCCTCGGGAAGCCCACAGCTGGAAGGGCAGGGCCAGGCGCCTGGCTCTGGTGTCAGCCAGGTGCCCTGGGAGAGCTGGTGCTCTGCCGGTCGCCGTCACCCGCAGCCCCTTCCCCTGGCCACCCACACCGCCCCCTTCCTGCTCCCCAGGAGCTGGCCGAGCGGCAGATGCCGGGAGCGGGGCCGGCCTGGGGCGCCGTGCCCGCAGTCCTCCCCGGTGCAGCGGGGCAGGCTCGGCCGGGAGGGCGGCACCGCTCCCACCGACTCCGGGCTTCCGGGCGCAGGGGCCTGGGAACCGAGCCTTCCGCGCACAGCCGCCCCGCGGCCTCCCCCCCGGGCGCCGGCGCAGAGCGCACCCGGGTGCAGGCCGCCGCCCCCGGGAGGCGCGAGGACGCAGGCTCGGGCCGCCGGCGGGCCCGGGAGAGCGGCGGCTCCCTCCCGCGAGGCGCCCGCCGCGCCGCCCGCGCTCGGGGCCGGCCCCGCTCCCCCCCCGGCCGGCGGCCCCGCGGCACCGCCAGGGCCGCCCGCTCCCGGGCCCTCCGCGGGGACCCCGGTTTCCCCGTCCGCGCCGCCTCGCCCCGGGCCGAGGCAAGGGCCCCCGCCCGCCCGCCCGGCCTGGGCCTCACCGGCAGGCGCGGCACGATCTCGACCGAGCAGCAGTGGCAGAAGTACCGTCCGGGCTGCGGCGACGCCTCGGCCATGGCCACCGCCGCCTCCTCCGCGCCGCCCGCCCCCCGCGCGCGGCGCCCGCCGCCCGCCGCCGGCCGTTTGCTGCTCCCTCGCCGGCCGACGCGCCCACGCACGCTCACGCACGGCACGCAGGGCACGCACGGCGTGAGGTGGGGAAGGACGGCGGAAGCGGCGCAGGCGGCCCGCTCGTGGCGGGCGGTGGCCCGGGCGACGGTGGCCGCCGGGGGGCAAACTAGGGGCGGCACGGGGCCGGGGCGGGGCCAGGCTGCGGGGGCGGAAGGGGCGGGCGCGGGGCGGGGCCGAGTCTCCTTGGCAACCTGGCGCAGGGCCCGGGGTGGGGTTGGGGGCGGGGCCATGCCGAAGGCTGCGGGACAGGCCGAGGGCGGGGCCGGGGCGGGGCCGGGGCGGGGCCGAGCCCCTCCTCTTCCGCAAACCTGCGAAGGTCCCCGCTTCCCCGGTTTTTGCGTTTATTGCGAGTCCGACCTTTCCGTCCACACTGCTCTTGGGACGCCCTGGCGCTCTCTCACCTCAGGGCCTTTGCACGGGCTGCGCCCCTGCCCGGAGCACCGTCCCCCAGACACCCGCGTGGCTTTCTTCCCCAACGCGTTTCAAGTCTTTGCTCACATGTCCACCTATTGGGGCACCCTCCGCGATAGCACTTATTTCCACCTGATAAACTGTACGGTCAGCTGCACAACAGAGGGATTTTGGTACCTTGTTCCTGGCTGGACTCAGAACAGGGCCTGCCACACAGGCAGTGCAGAAACTCTCGTTGAAAGCAAACGGACAGGAGACCACTTCCTGGATGAAGGAGGCCTGCCCTCCCATGCCCCAGGGTGACACACGGGGTAAGAGAGCCTGAGGCCTGCCAGGCGTGGCCTTGTTTCCATTGACGCCTTGCGGTGAGAAGAAGGCAGAAAACCTAAACCTCCCGAAAAATCAATCAGAAGGCCAGGGTCACTTCTGAGGTGAGTTCCAGGCCAATCAGGCATTTATTTCTTCACCCGCCAGGCGAGCATTCACTGAGCTCCAGTAGTATGCCAGGCCCTTTCCTGGATGCAAGGACACAGGGAAAATCACAGACTCAAAAGGCAGTAAAAGCGCTTTCCTGAAATACTCCACGTCTGGAGGAGACAGAGCTGGTTGCAGACACCCCCAGCCCCACGAGGTTGAGCTGGAGGGCGAGTAGCCTTGGTTCTGCCTGGGGAGACAGACAGGACTTGCCAGGGGAGAGGACACTGGAGCCAGGACTTTCTGCTGAAGGGCGCATTGGAGGAAGAGTGTCGAGGAATTACAAACTGGACACTGTGTATAAAGGATCCTTAGTGTCAGGAGGCTAGGAACAGGGACTATGTCGGCCAGCCACCATCTTGTACCCCACAAGGCTGAGGTGATTCCAAGCCATTCCTGCTGTGACCACCAGATAGCGCCCCAGCCCTGCTGCTGGGAAACCAGGCCCCCACCCCCCACCCCCCCCACCAGGTCCAGGGAGGGGCCCTTTGCCTCAGGACTTGCATGCCTAGCCCTGGGCTTGTTTCACACCAAAGACATATATTCATTCATTCATCGCAAAGAAGTTTATTTCTGTTTTTGTTTTTGATTTCTTCTGCACCTTGTGAGAGCCTTGTTCCCCAACCAGGGATTGCACCCTGAGCCCTCCGCAGTGAGAGTGCAGAGCCCTAACTGCTGGACTGCCAGGGAGTTCCCCATCCTGCAGACGTTTATGAGGTACCGGCCTAGAAGCCTTGGAGTCAGCAGGCAAATCCCAGCAAGTCACACTGGCTGTGTGGCCCCGGGCAACTCGCTTCACCTCTCTGGGCACGTGGCAGAAGCTGCCTCTCAGGGGTTTGAGATTAGATTAGGCTTGGAGCACCTGTGGGTGTCCAGAGCACCTCCTTGCTGGGCCCTGCCGTCCACGCCGAGTTCATCTGCCTCTCTCCCGTCCCTCCCCAGCCCAGTCTCATTGGCCCCCATGGGTGGACCAAGCTGTATCCCACTTCAGGGCCTTTGCCGGGTCATGCCCTCTGCTGGGAGTGCCATTCCTACCATCCCTTCTCTTTCCCCGCTTCTCAGGAGGCTGCCCCAGCCCCGTCCTGGGGGAGCCCACATCCCCTACTGTAGCCGGCTGCAACCCCACCCACCCACAGCCACCCTTAGATCCAGGAGTTATCAGTGCCATCTCCCAACATGTGAAGCCAATGCCCAGCATACAGTAGGTGCT